>NC_143436.1:109940662-110270662 GCF_987193195.1 Phasianus colchicus
GAGAACATCATTCAATGTTTAACATTCAGGTTCTTTCTGTAAATCAAATATCAACTTTCTTTCCATCCTCAGAAAAAGACTGCACAAGTCAGCATAGAGCTGTACAGTGTCAGATGCTTTTTTCCTTAAAAAACAAGGCAATTATTTGAGTCTACCAACTGTTCCAGTTCATGTGTAGGAACTTTCTTGAAATGAGAAATGCAAAAAACCAAAACTGTATAACAATTACTGCTGTTATTATTTCAGAAAACCACCTTAACCTTTTCAGCAACACATTTGACAGGGTTAGTCTCAGAAATATAAAGAGGAGATATCTTGGGCATACTTCAGAAGATATTTCTGATATAGATATTACATCATTTATTCATATAAATACTGTATTATTTTTATCTTTCCAGTCAGCCTCACCTCCATCCCTACAAAGGTGATGGAGCAACTTGTTTGGGGTGCTGTCTTCAAGCAATTTAAAGAGAAGAAGATTATCAGGAGTAATCAACATGGCTTCACCAAGGGGAAATCATACTTGACCAACCTGGTAGCTTTCTATAATGTCATCACTGGCTGTGTGGGTGGCGAGAGAGCAATGAATGTTATCTACTTTGACTTCTGCAAGGTGTTTTACACTGTCTCCCACAGCATCCTTGTAATGAAACTTAGGAAGTGTGAAATTGACAAGCGTGCATTAAGGTGAACTGAGAACTGAGTGGCAGAGCTCATAAGGTTGTGACCAGTAATGCAGAATCTAGTAGGAGGGCTCCCCAGGGCGCTCCCCAAGGATTGGTACTGGGTCTGGTCTTACTCAAAATCCTCATGAACAGTCTGGATGAACGAATGGAGTTCATTCTCAGCAAGTTTGCTGATGATAAGAAGCTGGGAGGAGTGGCTGAAACACCAGAAAGCTGTGATGTCATTCAACAAGATCTGGACAAACTGGAGAGTTGGGTGAGAGGAACCTGATGAGATTCCAAAAGTGCAAGTATAGGGTCCTGCACCTGGGGAGTCCTACACCACATGCATCAGTAACAGATTAGGGGCTGACCTGCTGGAGATGAGCTCTGAGGAGAAGGACCTGAGTGTCCTGGTGGGCAACAGATTGGCCATGAGCCAGCAGTGTGCCCTTGTGGCCAAGAAGGTCAAAAGAATAGTGGGGTGCATTAAAAAGAGTGTGATCAGCAGGTTGAGGATGGTGATCCTCCCCCTCTACTCTGCCCTGGTGAGGCCAAATCTGGAATATCATGTCCAGTTCTGGGCTTCTCAGTTCAAAAAAAGCCAGGGATCTTTTAAAGCGAATCTAGTGAAGGGGAATAAAAATGATGAGGGACCTGGAGCACATCCCGTATGAGGAAAGGCTGAGATCTGGGGCTGTTCAGTTTGGAAAAGAGAAGGCTGAAAGAGGGATCTCACCAATGTTTATAATATCTGAAGTACAAGAGTCAGGTCTATGGGGGTGAACTATCAATAACACAACATAATGGAACTGTCTTTAAGTAATGTGTTTGTAAATTATGTCTATTAAACAGCTCAATTATTAACTTCATTTACTAATGTTCTATTGTCCAGTCACTTGTTTTGGAGATAGCTATTATTTGCTGTCATACGAATCATAGAACACAAGAAGGGAGAGAAAGGAAAGAGGTGTCCTACAGCTCTTCTATGTCATTGTTCATGTATTAAAACACTAAAAAATAGCACCGCCTGACAATCATTGACATCTGTTGAATGTTTATGGAGACCAAACAGTGGATGTGAGCACAGTGGGGCCATAGGTAATGCATCTCAGCCATGGTGACAATGACAGTGGGTCACTTCCTCTGGTGCAGATATTAACAAGTGTGGCATGGAGGCTCTTGTTCATAGCTGTGAAAAATACAGAGCTAATGGTGGTGATTGTGTTGACAAATACTGTTATATATCTGAGAATCTACTCAATAAAAATAGTGTTATTTTGCTCTTTGTATCAGTTATATTTTCCATGGAAATAAATAGGAGGGATTACTTTCAGTGCAACCTATGTATAATGCTAAGGTTGAACAACTGACTGAAGGGTCAACCTCAAAGACTTCTAGGAAATGGGGTTTCACCAACCTGGTGGCCAGTCACTAGTGGTATTCTACCGTGCTTTACTTTAGGGCCAGTTCTCTTCAATGTTTTGATAAATGACCTGGATGCAGGACTTGAATGTGTACTATCTAAGCTGTATCTGAGCCAGCAGTGTGCCCTGGAGCCAAAAGGGCCAACCATACCTGGGGATGTCCCAGGCCCAGCTAGATGAGGGCAGGAGCAGTTCCCTCTGTGCTGGACTCACCTCCAGTGCTGGGTGCAGGTTTGGGTGCTGCTGCTATCACAGTGTTTCCTCAGGGAAACAACACAAAAGGGACAACATGAAAAACATGGGATCTTTCAGAGAGAAATGCTGCCATCAGCATGCTGGGATTTTTTCTTCTGAAATTTTCTATGTCTGTAAAATTCACAGCTTTTATAAACCTTAAATTATTTTTTTTAAATATTATGTAAGTTCAATAAAATTGTAATACATTTTTGTATTTCATAATCATTTAAAACTTCTTTGCATGTGTGACTGAAGCCTAAGCCTTAAGGGATTTAATACTTAGCATATTTCTGCAATCTGGCAAGGTTGCCTTTCTGCTAATGCATTTGAGTTAGGAATTTATACAATAAATACCATGACAATTAACTGCGAGAAGAAGCTAGAATTTTGAAAATTAAAAATACATAAAAACAGAAAGGACCATTTATAATACAGGATTTCCAATGCTCTCCCCCCAAAACATATATGTTTTACTTAATATTTCAGTTCACATCATACATTGTACAAACATGAATCAGTCAGGATTCCCTCTTTTTCATCTTTCCAAAGTTATTCTTTTTCTTCAGAAAATGTAGGTCAGTCATCAATGAATAAAGGTTTTATTCTCAAAAATCAAAATGTGAATACAACAACTTGACAATAAACGTGCAACGGCAAATTTGATATTTCTCTATTTTTTTAAAGGAATGGTTACTTTTATGAGCAAGTAAGCTGTCATAGGTTCTCTGTTATAATTTACCCTTCAGCTAATGCACAATGTCAGAACTCAGCACATGAATGATGAGACTGTTCTAGTTTTAAGACTGCCATAGTTTTTAGCGATACTGTATTCAAAAAAGCAGATTTCACTGCAGCTTCACCACCTTCAGGAGGCTTAAGAATTATGACAGCAAATATAAATGAATACAGAAATGTAATCCGTAATATCTGTAAACATTTTAGGTTTCTTTATGCTTTCACATATAGAGCTGAGTATTCTCAAAAATTCCCCGTGGTCAGGGCTGATGTTATCAGTCTGCTGGTAGATAGGGAGATGTGACTGAACCATCCTATTCTACAGGCTTTACAGTTTAACTGATGCCTTAGTGAGAGCATGCTTTTCTATTGCTGCAGTATATAAGGTAAACTAGAACTCATTAATTCCCCTTCCTACTAGGCTGAAGGCAGAATGGATGCTTCCAAAATTAATTTCAGTGTTACCAGCTGGACATCACAATATACTGTCAAGTTACAGGCAGTTTTTATAGTTCTATCTATTGAATCTATCACCATTAACGACTCACTTTGGATAGACCTTTGAAAACCTATCCCTCTTTCAACTGATTGCATACCATGAGACACAGTTCAAAAACAGTTTGATATTGTTTTAGATTGAATGGTCAGAGAAAAACAAACTTCACTCTTCAGAAGTGGTCTTCGCTACCTCAACTGAAAATGGAGCTTATAATACAGGAAAAATATTTGCTATCAAGATTTATCTTTTCAAGGTGTGAAAAATCTTGGGAAACAATCTTCTGTCATTATCTAATCATTGATGAGAGCAAGCATGGACTATTCCATGCTATATTTTTATTCTGTGGCAGTCACATTCTCTTCTGTATCTCCACATTTCTAAGCTAGAAAAATAATTTTACACTGTTATTCTCACAAGTCGTATTGGATCAAACACCGTGAACTGCTCTGCAGACTGCTTTGCAGACAGCCCCTGCAGTTCATTACTGTGTCAAGGGAACAGGAAATGGCTTCTGCTGAAGCTCATGGCCATTCTC
The DNA here is from genome assembly GCF_987193195.1 of Phasianus colchicus. Lineage (NCBI taxonomy): Eukaryota > Metazoa > Chordata > Aves > Galliformes > Phasianidae > Phasianus > Phasianus colchicus. The sequence goes on from NC_143436.1 coordinate 109,944,761, forward strand.
TCCTCAGCCATGCAATATCATTTATATACTCACTGCGAAAATGCAATGCTGCTTCTTCTTTTTGGAGATGCAGTTTGACTCACTGATGGATCATTACAAACTGCAGTTACTTTTACAGTCACAGTGCGTGAAAGGATGTAGTTTTACCAGCTGACATAAATCAAACCTAGCCTCAAAATTAGTCTTTGGTCATGCTGACTGTTTTGCTTCCTTTGTGTGTTGGACTAACAAATGGCTCCAGATGCTTTGCCACTTACAGCTTGTATTTATTGCCTGGAAAATATTCATGGAATAAACTGATCATCAAACACTAAGCTACAGTAAAATAGCAGAGCAAACCTAGCTGGCCAGGGTAAAGTTAGCAGGTGTTTACATAATCTGCTATATTCTGGAACCTAATTATTTTTTTTATTTTTTTTATTTTTTACTTTGTAGTTGTGATTTTTTTGATGGCTCAAGGCTTCGAAATACAAACAGCAAAAATAATATGAACAGCAAAAGCTGAAGACCTTTTTGTGGTAAAGATGTACACAAATACATTTTTTCGTGTTAGGATTTACTCTCAAACAATTGTGTGGTTTAGGGGAAAGAAGCAGAGTGCGACAGCCAGCTCAGAGATTCAGGAGGTAGTGGTAGCTCTCAGCCTCATTCTCTGGTGTCCCAGGTCTCTGCACATCTCTGGAAGGTTTTGAAGTCTTCAGCACAACTGAAGGTACTTCTCATCTGTGGTGCGTGGAGGGCACTTATTCCCTGCAGCTGTCACACAATTCCTGCTGTGCTTGGTCCCAAAGGATCCCACTTCTCTTTCCAGAATCACTGTCTGGTTGTGATCCCCTCCAGCCATGACCTCAGCAGCATGGTAGGGCAGACCTTCACCAGCTTGGGCTCGTCTCTTTAAGGCAGCAGAGCCTGGATAACAGCCTACAAAGTTCAGTGCTCCATCTTTACTGAAGGGTCCACCAAAAACATAACATTGAGATGGAAGGCCAGCTTTTGGCATATAGTGTAGAATGAGCAGCATTGTTAGTTTGTCCATCTCCTTGCTCAGGTGGCACGTAATCAAAATAAAGTTGGTCCTTCTAGGCACTCTTCCATATAGTGCTCCTGGGAAGGATTTGGAATTTAAAAGTGTAATTTTATTTTGTCTTTTAGGAGCTTTTATTGACTAGAAGTGGTTCTCCAGATTTGAATTTTTTCTATTTTTTTTTTCTTTGTTGTTGTTGTTAATGTGCAACCCACAGGCAACTGAGTGCCATAAAACTCTGCTGTCACCTGCTCCCTTCTGCTAGAGGCTTTTTGTCTGAGGCAAACTTATTACCTATTCACTTGAAATCAAATTTGGGGAAGGGAATCTGCTTCAACCTGGCAAAAAGCAGCTCCCTTCTTTCCTTAACCTTAGTGAAGGGCTCCAATAAATGGTTGCTCAGAGGGCATAAAATGCACCTATTTAAGCAACTCCATTTGAGCCTTTATCGTTCTAAAATTCTTTTTCAGCCCAAATACTTGAAACAATCCACATTCCTCAAAGAAAAAATAACAAAATGTAACAGAGCACTTCAGTTCAGATTGTACTTCTGCAAAGGTAAGGTTTTTCTCTTTAACCCCCTCTTCTGTCCCCCCAGCTGACCCTATCTCATCTAAGCTGTTGGCAACATTTTGTTCTACCACTGCGTCCCCTTATCACTTCTGTGCCTTCTACCTGTCCCTTTCCTTTCTGCTTGGCTACTTGATAAAGCCACAGCATTAATCACCGGGTAAAATCATTCTTCTTTCCATGATGGATCATTTTTAGAGGAGCTGTTTTCAATCAGCACTAGCTAGTCTTCAATGAGGCAGGCTGCTGAGTGCTCAGCTCTTCTGATGGTGTAACGATTTAACCTCCATGCCTGTCTGTGGCTCTAGGAAACTAGTTTGAGGTAGCAGTTAAAATTATGCTGTATCTCATATATGCAACTTCAGGCACTTAAAAACATTTTTGCTTCCAGCAGAGATGAAAAGAGTAGGATGATATGAGAAAATGTAAGTACTTCTGAATTTCTCCAGCAATCCTAACAGAGATCTTCTCATTCTCTCTGCAGCCTCTGTTTCACATGAGCTCTCTGCTGCAGGGTGACTGGAGGAAAAAACCTTTAATCACAGACCGTGCCAGCTAGTTATCTGTCAGCAAGCCTCTATCACTCCAATCAGTAATTTAGGAAGGAACGCTGTAATGGCAATGGCTACTGAACTACTCATTCCAACAGCTTATTGGAAAGCAGAATTTCTTTGATGTCCATCCTCCATTTCATCTTACTTTGCTTTCCTTCTCACCTTTAACCCTCTCTTGAAAAGAAAGGTACTTCGTGGACATGGTCAAACCCCATCAAAAAAGACAAGTGCTGGTGCCTGATGAGATGCAGCAGTCAGCCTTCAGTGATCAGACATCTTTCCATCTGCATAAGCAGGAAACTTTTCACTATTCAAGTTTGTTTATTGCCTAAGTTAGCTAAAGGCCATGAAATGCTAATGTTAATGCTACAAGCACATTACTGCCTCTTTAATTTATTTCAGCTAACTTCTGTTGATGGCATTTGGGTAAGCTAAACTGCCAGTTGAACTGGATTTGTTGTGCAGTTCGACGTAAAACCATGCTGGAAATAGATCTGAATTCAGACTCATCTAATTAGGAAAGCATCATGATAGTCAATGCAAATGTTTTCCAAGGCACTGCATCTGTGCACCATGCATCAACTGCATATTGAGAATGCAATATCCATTTTCTAAGTCATAAAAGCCATATAATGAGAGAAAACATGCACTTTCAGCCTGCCTATGTGAAAGGCAGAGCAGACCTCAGGTGGTGGTGCTTAAGCCTTTGTAAGTAAATTTTCTAGGTGAAATAAAATATGAAAGAAGAAAGAAAATTTGCAGGGCAGGATATAAAAGAATTCTGTGCAATGTATATTTGTAGCGAGTGGCAGATTAGAAACCCCCCCACCCTTACAGCATTAGGCTGCATACATAACACCATTTGATGTGTGAATTATCAGCCCAAACAGCTCATTTTTGCAGCCTCCAGCACTGTGAACTATCCTGATCAGTCTGGCCTGCACCTCTTCTTTCTTCTCTTCTTTAAAAGTGTGTTTATATATTAGAGTATGAACATGTGTATATATACACGTATATAAATATACTGAGATACACATCTGTGTGTATATACACAACCCTCAAAAATGCTGCTTCCTGAGCAGCATGTGGAGAACAAAATCTCATGGCTCAGTTCTTAAATAGAGCAAAAATAAGGCTGAAAGTGGATCTGATTCTGCATCAGTTGCATTAGCACGGTATTTCTCATAACTTCATTGACTTCACTGGGGAGAAAAATGGAGGTGTTTGATCACTGGGCATGTTCCCAGATGTGTTATCAGTTTCCTTGTGGCCTGGCCTCCTAGACCTGAGCGTATTAGCAGTGATGGAGAGTCTGTCCTATATATAAATTTACTTAGTGAATTATATACTTCTTCTCCCTTTTTGCATCTCATCTCAATACTGAAGGGAATTAGCTTTCCACAAAGGGTAAAAAGCTATTGGGAAAATTATTAGACATTAAAAGCCTTATTAGAAAATAAACAAATAAGCAACAAAAACTTCAAATCCCCAAACCTCCCCAAAGCCTAAAACATTTCCAAGAGTTCTTACATATACTAAAATCGGTAGCTACTGGCATGCAATTAATCAGTCTTGCAGGGCATGAGAGTACTAGATTTTGGATAAAAACAGTGAAAAAATCAGTAACATTGCTAAGGCAGAAGTGTTAGTATTCTTACAGATAGAACATCGTTTCTTGGAGAGGTTTTCTGGAGCTTTTTGTTAGAGCATTTAAAATACCATAAAAGCATCAGAAGTGCTGTAGAGTAGTTTTCTATGCTTCTAAAGTAGTATAGGAACCCTCAAGATCTGTGCAAACCCTATCCTTAAAAAATAAGAGCTTGTTTCCAGTGACTAAATCTAACTAAAAATAACTAGCTCATCAAGTTGAAAAGAACAAGCAATTTTATTCAAGTTCATCCTGGGATTTGATTATTCTTTTCAAAATGATAGAGAACGGAAATCCTGAAAATCCAGGCAGAAAATCATCTTGATCTCATGGTTCTGTTTCCTTGCTGTCCTCCATGATAGCAAAGACTGCTCTGCAACAAGGTCATGAGCAAAAGGGCAAGGGGGAATGGTTTTAAAATGAGACAGAGGAGATTCAGGTTAGATATTAGGATGAAGTTTTTCATTCAGAGGCACTGGAACAGGTTGCCCAAGGAGGTTGTGGATGCCCCATCCCTGGAGGCATTCAAGGCCAGGCTGGATGTGGCTCTGGGCAGCCTGGTCTGATGGTTGGCGACCTGCACATAGCAGGGGGGTTGAAATTAGATGATCATTACAGTCCTTTTCAACCCAGGCCATTCTATGGTTCTATGATTTTTGTGTGTGTGTATGAGTATGTATATCATGTTTAAGTATATATATAATTTCTGGTCTCTCACATCTGTAAAAAAAGAACTTTCAGGAAGAACTTATTCAAAAAGTTAGCACTGTTACATTTGTAGAACAAAGGGGTCTTTAATGTTTCACACTCTTACGCGAACATTCATTGTAATGTGCATTTTCCATCAAGAAATAATTGTGTCACAACCAACCACTCTGATTAGCTGCAAAACACAAATCTTTTAGAAAACTCATATACACTGATTCTGTGTGAGATTGAGGAAATTGCCATGTTCATTAGGGAAAATAAAAAGACCATATGTTTACATGTCTTGACTGTCACATAGAAAGCAGATAATTTCAAAGATATTCATGGTTATAAATACTAAAAATTCATAGTAGTAAATGCTTTACAAAATACTATGAGGGCTGCCCCAAAAGTAATGTCTCCTGATTTATGACGATGGCCCATGACATCAGAGGAGGATGTTGTTGGGATTGCAGTAGAGGCTGAACCTTCCCACAAATATTCCGCTACATTTTGTTGTTGTGTGACAGATGGCAGCAGAGGGGCCATCTGACACAGTGGGGTCTCACCTGGAAGTGTGTATGAAGCAAAGGTGTGTCACTGAATTCCATCATATGGAAAAAATGGCACATAGTGACATTCATTGATGCTGATGGAGAACAGTAGATGTGAGCGCAGTTGGGCAGTGGGTGGTTTATATCGGCAGTGGTGTCAGTGATGTAAAAAACAAGCCACGTTCTGGATGGCCATGAACAGACATCACATCACAAAATGAAGAGCATCTCCATCAGCTCACCTGCATGACTTGGCAGATTCTGACCAGAAAACTGTGCACGAAACTGAAGGCCAGCTTCAATGCACTGGAAATGATGGTGGTGACTTTAGAATATTGCAAAGCTACACAGGAATGGAAAGAAGAGATATTAAATGATTCGTTCGTGTACAGATTGCATTCTTTTTCCTCTTCTGTATTTGTTCATGTAACTAAGTAACACTGGAGAAATCTAGACAGTCCTGTGCTGATCCCCTGGCTTACTTTTAATTGATCCATGATGGCTCCCAAGATTATCTGTTCCACGAACTTCTCTGGCACTGAGTTCTGTAGCTACCAGGATCATCTTTCTGGCCCTTTCTGAAGATGGGCATCACATCTGCCAGTCTCAAATCCGCCGGGACATCCTCGGTTAGCCAGGACTGTCAAAGGATGATGGAGTGTGGCTTGGCAACCACATCTGTCAACTCCCTTAGCACTCTAGGGTGCAATCCATCCAGCCCCATGGACTTATGAGAATCCAGCTTTCGGAGCAGTTCCAAAACCATCTCATCATGGATTATACATGGCCTATTCTGTTTCCCATCCTTATCTACCAGAACAAGAAGCTGTGTGCCCAGGGAGTAACAAATCTTACTACTAACGATCGAAGCAAGGAATGAATTAAGTACCTCAGCCTTATCGTGATCCTTGATCACTGTGTTGCCCTCGGCATCCAAGAAGGGATGGAGATTCTCCCTAGCCCTCCTCCTCTTATTGATGTATTTATACAAATATTTATTGTTGTCCTTCACCTTAGTGGCCAAATTCAGTTCTAGCTGGGCTTTGTTTTTTCTATTTTCTCCCTACACAGCTTCACTACATACTTGTAATCATCATAAGTTGCTTGTCTGCTCTTCCAAAGACCATAAACTTTCCTTTTGTTTCTGAGTTCCAGCCAAAAGTCTCTGTTCAGTCAGACTAGCCTCCTTGCCCGGTGGCTCATCTTCCATGACTTGAGGATAGTGAGCTGCTGCACCTTTAAAATAACTTCCTTGAAGTACTCCAAGCCTTCCTAGGCTCCTGTGCCCTCCAGAACTGCCTCCCAATGGACTCTCTCAACTATAATCTGAAACAGGCCAAAGTCTGCTCTCTGGAAGTGCAAGGTGGCAGTGATGATACAGGAAGAACTACCTAAGGACTATGAAAAAGGACTTCAGAGTCTTGGGGCGACAGGGCAAGGGTTTGGGAGCACAGATTGTGTTCTCCTCTATCCTTCCTGTTATAGGGAATGATGAGGGACTAAACATGACGAGCCAATGGATTAACACCTGGCTTTGAGCCTGGTGTGTCCAGCAGGGGTTTGGGTTTTTTGACCTCTGCTAAATTTACTGCCTACCTGAAACAACAATAGGGGATAGTAATCTGAGAGCTGTACTAGGGAGGGAAGTTTCTTCCTTACATCTTTAACTTAGGCCTCCAGGAGGCAGCAGACCTTCCTGTGTAGAGGATCTTGTCTATATACTGGTCCTTCTGCTTTCTTCAGAAGAGAGTCATCAGTGACAATGACCCGTTGTTTTTTCTTTGCTGAGGAGGTTTTAATACTAAGTGTGGTCTGGCTAGACTTTGATGACACCTCCAAGTGGGAAGTATCATCATCTCCACCATCGCTCACTTGTCCCTGCAGAGCACTGTACCTGCTCTGCAGGGGCAGCTGGGCTGGTGGGGGAACCGCTGGGCAGGTGTGGCTGCACTGCTGAGCAGGGACCTTTTGCCATTGCCCCCGGCCCCCAATTCTTTACCGTTGTTGTTAGAGGGAGGAGAGAACAGGGAGTTCACTGTAACAGGAACACTGCCTGCCAGTTCTCTCCTATTACCTGTTTGCAAAGTGGTAAGTGGTGATGTGCTTCACATGGAGCCTCACTTGTCTGCCTAGATCTCAGGACCGATAGAGACTGGCACCACTGATCTTCCTCTCACACTCCCTAATGCTCCTCAGCCTCTCCACCTCCTCCATCACATCAACCACAAGGCTGTGTAAATCATTCAGCTGACTGCACAAGTGCTGTCTCCATCACCTTGCATTGCAAAGGCCAGCCTCTGACACCCACTACAGCAAGAGACCTGTGCACAGCATGTTGTTGGACCCCTATCTGAGTCTGCACATTTTTCTTGGCAGCAGCCTTCCTTTCATGTGTGCATGGGACCTCAGTTTGGGTCATAAAATCATAGAATCATAGAATGGCCTGAGTTGAAAAGGACCATAATGATCATCTAATTTCAACCCCCTGCTATGTGCAGGGTTGCCACACACAGACCAGGCTGCCCAGAGCCTCATCCAGCCTGGAAAAATTGATAAACTGAGTTGCACAGCGTTGCACAGAGGAACAACTGAAGAAAATAAAAATTCTGCTGGAAGAACTGGGAAAATGTAAGTAACATTAGTAGGACTAGTATGTTAACATTTGCTATCTTTCTTCTAATAGTTTAATCTACTTCATTTTTAGCTTGCTATGTACTAAAAAGCAACAGCATTCTAAGTATTTCCTGTAGTCTTTGATGAAGAAATAGCTGAACTCTCAAAATCCCTACGTTACTGAATTTATTCATCCTGAGGTCTCCAAAGAGAGTCCAAACTTTGTGCCTGATGTTTTCCAGCTGCTGGATGCAGGCCATTGTGATTGCTCTTGCACAGTGACAGTGCAATGCTGACTCATTGAGTGCTGGCCCCAGGCAGGAGAGGGGCAAAGGAGAGTGAATCACTTCTTCTGATCCTCAAGAGCAGAGATCATCTATATGGTTGGCTATATATATTTCTCTGTATTGTTATGGATGTGCATTTTTAACACACAGAAAATATCCATGATCCCAGGTGCAAGCCTTTGTGCATCACAAGCATATGTGTATCATAGAGCCATCAGGGCGCATTTTTTCTTAACAACTTAAAATAAAATTAAACCATTACCTTTTTTTTTTTTTCCTCCAGGAGCTTGCATTTAACTGCTTTCCTTCTCCAGAGGTTATTTTGTTTTGTGTTAGGTTTTCTCTAACAAATATTTCTGCTGACAAACACATTTTTTTTGTCCTCTAAGTATATAATAGGACACTTAGGGAAGTCGATAAGACTGGGGAAACCACTTTGACCTGTCTTTACTTAAGCCAGATCACAGTGATGTTAAATGAACTCCTTTTAATAATTTATCCCAGCAGAATCTGGTTTACTTTTAGCTAGCTCTTACAGAAGAAAAAAGGTTTTTGGCTTCTGTGCTTCATCTCGCAGAGCTGATGAATTGCTCCCAGGCTGCTGTCCAGATGCTCCTCCAAGCTGAACCGCTACGGAAAATCCTCCACATCTTCCTCCCTTTTCTTCTAGACAGCCAAAGCACAATATCTGCACGCCTTATGTCAGCAGCCCTGATACAGGCAGTGATAAAATGAAAAGACAATTACCTGTGCATTTTCCCATTAAGAAAAGAAAAGCTCTTCACCTTCTGATGGACAGGATTAACTAAGCCTTCTTTCCTTGGTCACCACTGGTGCCAGGAGATCTCAGGACCCCATGTGGTCACTGAACAGAGGACCTGTGTTACGCATTGCAGTGTTTGGGATTGCCTAGGACAAATGGATTTTCCATGTTTTGAATGGAAAAAATTCAGGTTTGCTAATGTTGATGAGTAAAATGTGGGAAAGCAACCCAAATACAAGAGAGAGAGAATTAACAGTGGTTTTCCATAGACACACAGTGGGCTCTATTCAAAGTGCACAAAATCAAAACAAAAAAGACGGATTTGACAATATGCATTGATATATCAGCATCACCTGGAAAAGAAATGGTGTTCATTTTTTGTATCTGGGGTTGTGGAAGTAGCGTGGGTTCAAGTTGTGCAGCAGCTTCCCCAAGGGCCAGGAAAGAGAGGCAGGGAGGTCTCTCTGCAGAAGCTTTTTGGTGGAGGGGCCCACTTGCAGAAGTCATTGCTTCTTTGCAATGTAACTCCAGGACAGGAAAGCTGCTATCTATCCCTCAAAAGTGTTGTGGCAATTAAAAAAGAATCATAAAACATGAAAATTGGAGTAAATTTGGGTTAGTCACATGGGATATTCTCTTATGTTATATGTTCAAATGGCTTTAAAGCTTTACGTAACATCCTTATTTTTGTAGTCCTACTGCTCTTTTGTCTGTCAGACAGGAGCTGCTTTCTGCCCTCTGACAGATGGTCTTTAGGTTGGCTGGAGTAAAATCCAGCTTTCAGAGAGCAGCCACATGAACACTACCTAGGGCTCAGAAGTAGCCAAGAAAACAGAGGACTTCAATAAACATTTATTTGGATTACACTTTGGCTTCAACTTGTAAGCTGCACCAGCAGGAAAAGAGAAATGGAAATGTCAGAAAAGGTTGTGACCTTTAATATGTATGAGCATTTATGGAAAGCAAAAAACAAAACACCAAAAAGAGTCTAATATATATGCACCAGCCTGTAGCAGTGTTCTTTGCCTTTGGTGAGATGACTTCACCACAGCTGCCTGCAGCCCTGTTGTGCTATAGTGGTACCTGACCTTGGGACCCCATCACTGCCAGGGCAGCCAGCAGTCACTGCTGCTGCTGCTGGTCCCCAGAGGGACCCCGGGTGCCACCAGGAGCAGATTTGCTTGACTGCCCTCAACACCATCTATGAGCATGGCACACAGGATGCATAAATACGGTTTTGCCTTTGAGAGTGGAAAGCATTTTGACAGCACATGACGGAGAAGTACATCTGTTCGTCCTTTAGGATCTTCTTTTAAGGTGGCTGTTCCGTTGTTTGAGGGATTACTGCTACACCTGAAGTTGTCAGATATAGCCACTGCATTTAGTATATAAAAATACTGGAGTGTCTTCTATCTCTGCTTAGGAGTGCTGTTCTGAAAATAAAGAAGTTTGGAATAAAAGCATCTCAGGGTAAAAACACACAGACCTTCTGCAAACATATGGAATACAATGCCTTTAGAAAACATGTAGTAAATACTCAGGTAGAAAAAGAAGGATACCTTTTCCAGAAGTACAGAAAAGATTTCAGTTTTTAAAAAATCCATCAACTTGCAAGTTTTTCTCCACAGTAACATACTTTGTTATAACTACTGTCTTCAGAATTTTCTTTCTTTCTTTTTAACAAACATATTTTTATATATACATATGCATGCATTGATTCAGTAGATGTTTTCAAACATTCTGAAGTATTCTGAGATGTAATTGGTGTCCTTCATTGTAAAACTGCAAAGGAATATTTTTTTAATTTAAAATTGACACTTCTTCAGGCAGTATATATTTAGGTTTGGGCCCAAGAGAATGCTGCTGGTTGTAAACATTAGATATAAAAGTTGTCTGAAAGTCATTAGGGTATCATAGATACTCTTTTCAAACACAGTCATTGGGTAGCAAAACATCAGAAGATTTCTGCACATCTGGAATAACTAGGTTCTCAACCTAATGAGGTTGGGAAATGCCAGAATGAGATACCCTTGCAGTACTGTTGGCACTTACTCTTCTGTGATTAAATGCATTATGACATAGGTTTCGACTTTGTGAGGCTATATCCTTCACCTCCCCAACCCAATCCTACTTCCATGAATGGGAAATTACTTCCTGTTTTTATTTATAGCACCCATGTTTCATGCAAAATTCAATGCTCCGTGTCCAAACTGAATGTAAAACCATGGAGGTTTCATGATTTTCATTTGATTTCACAAATGCTATCACCAGTGTCCAAGCACCCCCCCAAACATCTCCGAGTTTCTTTGCATGAGAGTGTGGTAAGCTGAAGTAGCAATTACCCACACTCTTTATCACAGCAAATTATGGTGTAGGAAGATGAAGGCCAAACTTTCAACTGATTTTTTAGAGCCCACCTATGATCAAATTTGGAGAACCTAAAGCTAGAAGCTTCCCCCCGGTGCCTATAAGATGTGCAAATGAGGAACCAGAGAAATAAGACTTCTTTTCCATATGTGGAACTATTCATCTCTTTCCTGAAGTTCAGGATTGGTGCTCTGCTACTATTAATAAAGAAGAAATCTGGTCCTTGCAGCCCAAGCTCTCCATGTGCAGTTCTTCTCCCCAGTAAATCACAGAACAATTTAGATCTAGGGAGTTATCCTGCACCTGCTCAGAGTGGGGCCAAGCTCAGATGTCTCAGGGCTTGCCCTCTTGAATTTGGAGTACCTCCAAAGATGGAAACCCCACAACCTCTCTGGGCAACCTGCCACCAAGCTTGGTGGAGCTGAACAAAGCCCTGAATTAAAACCTTGAGCGACCTTGAAGAAAAGACATGATCCCTGCAGCCTTCCCTTCCTCATAGATACAGTGTGGGACGGATAAAGCAATCAAGCTTCAGAGGCATTTGGTTACACTCCTGATGTATGCTGTAGATGTGCCAATGAAAAACTATACCAGCAGATTTCTCCTTATAAGATATACAGTTCCAAGTTGCCTAGTGTCAGAAATGTTGCTGTACTCTATTTAGAGACGAGAGTCCTATTTTCTAGGTATAAATTTAAATGAAAAGTTCAGAGACATCTGAATGTAATGCTTTGCCATCTTTGAGGCGACATCATGTCCTCATCAGAGCCACAATAATATTTGACACTGCCACTGTCTCTAAATGCTGAAGTTTTCAATTTTGATTAAAGCTGCAAAAAGAACCGTGCTGTCAAGCATCATCTTGATGCATCAGCAGCACATAACATGTCTACAAGGCAAGACCTGATGAATTTAAAATTGTGGCAATTTTTGCCAAGGTGTTAGCTCTTGCTCTTTGCCATTTTTCATTCCTTAAAAATGCTGCCATTTGCTTTCTTTATTACAAGCTTATTTGCCTGCTTCTCTTAGCCTAACTCTCTCCCAGTGGTGGGCTATATCATGCTTTCCACACACCTTGAGCCTGCTGATAAGTTCAGGCCCGTCCGCATCAGCTGGTTTCTCTGCTGCTTCAGCTTCATAGTCAGCTGAGCAGTCATTAACCTAGAGGATAAAATTCTCTTTCAGGCCCAGCATGCAGAGATACAGAAGTGCTACACAGGGACACAAACCAAAGCACTGGGTGTGGGATTTTAATCCTGGGCTTGGTATCAGCTATTTCCATCAAGGGTGCTGAGACCCAATGCCTGTCCAGCTGTTCCCTACTTCAGAAAGTACAGCTACCAAGGTCACCTAAAGGGTGAGGATCTGTTCTGGTATTGGGAGGAGCCTTCTGAAGCTCCTACCTAGAAGATGAATCATAGAATCTCAGAATCATAGAAGCACAGAATGGATTAGTTTGTAAGGGACCTCAAAGCCCACCCAGTCCCAACCCACTGTCATGGGCCCCACCAGCTCAGGCTGCACGGTGCCCCATCCAACCTGGCCTTGAGCACCTCCAGGGATGGGGTATCACAGTAACCCCTTTTAGGAGAGGATGCAGCAAATACACTTCCAAGGCACCTCCTGGTCGTAGGAGTGTCTGGAAAGTGGTGGCCTGCACTGTTGAGAGGTGTGCAGGGAAATCCTCTTACAACACCGAAGACAGCTGGCTCTGAAATGCCAGACTGACCAGAAAGGACCCTCAACCCTTCTCCAATCCCCCTGTTTGGATTGGCAATACACATGTGCCCCAGGAAGAGCCAAGAGAAGCCCAAACATAGGCTTGCCCTGCACTCTGCTAGGTGTGTGAACAATCCCTTGCTCACTAGTTTTGCTCCAGCTACTAAATTCCTAGTCTTCCACAGGTCCAGGCTGCCCTGAAAGGAGTTTCACCCCCTCCTTCAAGTTGTATCTTGGCTCTCTTTGAAGTAATGGGAAAGCCTCAGAGTTATTTTTAACAGGTCTCATCAGCTGCATTCTACAATGCTGGGCTGCTCCACCTGCAGTGATGCTGCTTATAAGTACTGAAATGGGTTCACCTTCAAGGATGATGATTTAATTACAAGTGCAAAGAGCTATGGCCCAGTGTGTCAGAGACTAATGGAGGAGCTTTTCTGCTCAGTGGAGAGTAGCTTGCCAGTGCAGCCATTCATTTCTTTAGGCGTACAATGACACACAGCTGAAGCTGTTAATGTTTAAAAAGAAAAAAAACCAAAAACTTATTAGAGCCAGACAAGGATACTGCAATAAAATAAATGGCTTTTGGTGCTTAATCTGTTTGTACGTAGGTTCAGGTGTGATTATGTACTCTGCCACCAACTGTAATTAAGCTTTCCCTTTGCTCCTGACCTTGGGGATTAAATGTAATTTGTTCTATAGGTAAGACTGGTATGAGCTCAGTGTTTTAATGTTCAAATTGATTTAGGTTACATTCAATTTAAATTTTCTCATGGAAGCATATAATTTTACTATTACTAATGTCTGAGCAATTACCTAGAGGTGAAGAAGCTGACACAGAGCAGTGCCTTACATCTCTCAAATACTTTCCTTCACAAAAAAAGTATCACTGCCAGGTGCTTTGGGGATAGAATAACTCACCTCCAAAACAGTCCCATTGAGCTCCCGGTTTCCTGCATGTCTCTGGTTTCCCAGATGCATGGGAGGCAGCAGTTGGATGTTCTTCATCAGCATGGTGATGTGTGAGGGCATGGATCGGCTCTTGCACCCATGGGTGGGAGGTGCTGCCAGATAGCAGAGATTAAAGGAAGGGGAAGAATATCTCTAATGCAAATGAAGCTGCATCGAGAGACTATTTGTAAGCTCTCCATCCAGCTGATGTGCTCGCTTTAGGGAATGCTGCATCATTAGGATCATCCACAGCTTGGGATGATGGAAGATCTGTCACAACACATGGGTCAATGCATGCTTTGTATTTCCAAGTCCCCAGATGCAACGCTGCCTTCACTCCCTACTCCTCCAAAAAGCCTCCATTGCACTAAAAATAACACCAGAACCAAATTTCCTATTACACTGTTGAATCAAGTGAATTTTGACATCTCACAATGACTGTTAAAAAAGCATACTGGATGAATTTTAGAGATAGTTTAATGGAACCTGAGTGATATTCCCTAATGATGTTACTGTATGCTACAGTTTCCTTAGTGACTGCATTTCTTTGAGTTTTTAGTTTTGTTTCTGTGTTTTGTTGTGGATATCCCTGCTCTCTCACCATTGTGTGATATCCTTTTATGAGACATCTATCTTACCTGTTTTCATTTGAGAGTCCAAAGGTCTGAACCATATTGGTTTTTTTTACATTTTCTCACTGAGACTCATATAATCTGACAGGTTCAGACTAAGAGCCTATAAGTTCCAGAATTTATCTCAATGTAAAACTTTTTATTTCCATACTCACAGAAATTGTTTTTGGCATAACACTTCCATGAGTGAAGTTAGGGATCGTTCACTTTCAAGCTCAGTGCCAGAGATTTCAAAATCTTAACTTACGTCAGTATTTCCCTAGAAGTTCTTTTTGTTTCCAATCCAGCAATGCCAGAACAAGCACCTGTCACATCCTTCCTGAAAACCACAAAAAGCACATCCCACACAGGCAAGTGTGCATTTAAATCCCAACTACTTCACTGGACAAGAAGCTGCCACCTCTTGGTGTGACTGTATGGGTTGGCTCCAGATGTGAATTCCTGCTGGCAAATTTACAATGATATTTATACCTGGACAGGAGTTGAGACCCCCTTGCCCTTGGGATGCTCAGGCAAGCCCAGAGAAATTTAATGGTGCAAAACACTCTCTTTTCCCTGTTGCATCCCTGTGGCTGGCCACGAGAGCCCATTAGGCAGCTGCGGTGACCAAAAATAACCTGACTAACACTAAGATCACGAAGGAGCTGTCCAAACTGTATGTTTATTTTGCTCTTTCCATTCATTCACTTATTTCTTTATCTTTATCTTTATCCTTATCTTTATCTTTATCTTTATCTTTATCTTTATCTTTATCTTTATCTTTATCTATCTTTATCTTTATTTTAAAAGAGAATTCCATTACTTCCCCTGCTAATATTCTTGGCTCTATTCATTTTAAACCCTGAATTGCTGGGTTAGCATTTTAGACAGCTGAGCATCTAGGTGAGCACTTATGAACAAGCTTTGTTTCTGCTCTCGTGAGACCCCACCTGGATTACTGCATTCAGCTCTGGAGCCCCCAGCACTAGAAGGACGTGGAGCTGTTGGAGCAGGTCCAGATGAAGGCCATGAAAATGATCAGAGGGCTGGAGCATCTCCTCTACAAGGACAGGCTGAGAGAGCTGGGGCTCTTATCCTGGAGAAGAGAAGGCTCCGGGAGGAGATCATCGCAGCCTTCCAGTACCTGAAAGGGGCCTACAGGAAAGCTGGAGGAGGGACTTTTTATAAGGACATGTAGTGACAGGATGAGGGAAAATGATTTTAAACTGACACAGGGTAGTTTCAGACTAGGAATAAATTCTCTCCTGTGAGGATGGCGAGAAGCTGGAACAGGCTGTCCAGCAAGCCAGCCAAGCACCTCTGCTTCCCACCAGAAGCAATTATCTGCTGGTGCTAGCAAGGAGCTGCTTGCCCCATAGTCCCCTGCCATCTGTAGGAAGAAGCAAGGTGTCTGCACACATTGCTATGGCTCTGACATGGAGGAAGACAAGTGCCCATACTTTTCAGCCCAGATAGGTTAATAACATGCTGGAGGAGTTTGCCTTTCCAGATGTCCCCTTTATTCCACCTATTCAATGTCCATACCTTAAGAAAAATAACAAAAAACAAACTCAGCCAATCAAAAAATCTGTTCATATACATCCAGCTGTCTTTTGGTATTTCAAAATTGAATACATCTAATGGAAATCACAGATTCATAGAATGGCTTGGAATAGTTGGGACCATAAAGATCATCCAGTTCCACACACACTAGATCAGGTTGTTCAGGGCCCCATCCAACCTGGTCTTGAATGCTTCCAGGGATGGGGTATCCACCATGTCAAAGGCCTTGCACAGGTCCAGGTAGATGACATGGTTGCCCTTCCTTTGCCCACCAATGCTATCACTCCATCATAAAAGGCCACCAGATAGGTCAGGCATGATCTGTAGTTCGTGGAGCCATGCTGGCTGTCTTGGATCACCTCCCAGGTTACTTATATTTATCCCTGGTTACTTAAACCAAGGAACTAGGCACAAACTTATTGTCATTCACTCAGCTGTGAGCTGGAGCTGGACATCATCTCACACCTGCCTGAGAAAGTTTGTGCACCTACTTGCACAAACCTCCTTTTCACTCTCCAGTTGTCCCAACTAGTTTCCATGGCTGTTTTTGGTTTTTGATAGTATTTGGTTTGATAATGCCTCAACTTGCTAATAAATCCTAACTCCTCTTAGCTATCTACAGTAACCCTGCTATGGACCTCACCTGGTTAAAAAAATAAGCAGTCAAAAGACAAACTTTTAAATGTTCACAACTATCTTTGGTTGGAAATAGGAAAAACAAGCTCATACCTAAAAACAAGGAGAGGGAATAACTGCACCGGGTTTAAAGTAATTGTGTTAATGAGAAAATTGAAGTTAAACAGTAAGGGAATAAAGAAGGATAAAAGGGTTCTTAGAAAAGGCAAGAGTGAGGGAGTTGCTAATTCATATGAGACAAAAAGGACAAGTTAATTAGTATCTGTGAATCATTGAAGGGTTAGCTGAGGTTGAGACACAGGGAGAAGTATAATGTAAAAAAGAACTGGTCTCTCTAAGGAGGTGTGATTTTTAGTAGACAGAAGGCAGGGAAGAATTTTAGCTCTTAATTTCGTCCTTTGAAGTAGTTTGCAGGTCTCCTCTCACCCTCAGGACTAAGAGAGGGTCACAGTTATACGCAAGATGTGCTTGCCTTGATGGTCTTGTACATTAGCACTTGTCTTCTGAAATCTCAAGCTCTTGCAAAATGTGTCTGTTGTTGTTGCTGTTTTTTTTTCCCATTTCCACATATATTTTCCAAGAGGGCATTTAATGTGACAGGTGTGTATAACATATGATGGGATGTAGACATATAAGATCTTTGGATTTTGATTGTTCTGTTACAGGCAAGTGTTTAAAATTGTACTGGCAGAGGAACATCAGTGCATTTTCTCTTATCTTGTCCCCATAAAACAACACATACTGCAAAGAGGGGACTGTTCCCAACTATATTGATCTGGGATGACAGATTTCTCCTATCTCCAAACCCTGACTTGATGAGAGCAGGACAGGCATTCCTTTCAAACTTCTGTTACATGTTTAACTAGCTCTACAGCTCCAGCACTCTTTTGAAAATTAAGAGTCCATAGAGCTCCAAAGCCAAGGGGACCATGTGTGTATTTAACCAATTCTAACCAGTCATGGACCTGCCATCAAATTCTTTGAACATGGGGCCCCCAAAAGTGCTTTCACTGCATAGCAGGCATCTTTCACACAAATGAGGAGAAAGCCTTGTTAAATCAAAGAAAGCACTTAAATGTAAATTTAGGGGAATACAGGGGGCAAGAAGGATCCTGGAATGGAAGATGAAAATGTCCTGAGATGCAAATCCTGAACAGTACAGAGAAAAACCAGCTTTTGTATGTAAATGCAATAGTGATGCCCCAGTCAGCTCAACCTGAGTACACTGGAAATACTGTTGTAAAAAGAGTTGGATTGACTAAAAATCAGATCTCCAATGAAAAAAAACCTTTTTTTTGTGAAATTTTCTACTGGATATAATAAAATAAATGTATCTCTGTATGCCTAAATTAAGTTCTTATTAAGAAAACTTTACGGAAAAAAAGTCAGCAAAGCCAATAAATATGTTCATCTTTTTTCAACATATATACTCTGTGCTCAATCCTTGCGTTTTTTAAATTATTCTTTACAGAAGCAAAAGTGGGTGGTTTTGTTGTTGTTGTTATTGTTCTTTTTTATTATTTTTTTTTAAATGTGTTTTAACAACATAATTGGTAAATAGACCAGAAGGGAAATGCTTATTTAGTTGAGCGACATCTCACCTCTTCTTGGTAGTCTACAATAAGTACATACCTCAAGGACATCTTCATATGGCTTCTTTTGTAGAACTTTCCAGAAATTTAGTGCTTAGGCTTGACAGAGCTAAGGATGGAAGTGCAACTTGATTCATTTCAAGACACTTAAAAACTCTACTAAGTTAGTGCCATTATAGCAACATAATTGCAATAATAATAGCAATGAAACAATTATACATAACTGCATTTTTCTATTTTAAAACAACTTGAAAGGAGCATGGTGCAGAAATGTTTGAATTAGCGGTGCCCACACTGTCAGCAGCCTGGGAAATTGCATGAGTTTCTCAGCATGCTCAAGCTAAACGAGTTTTATTGCTTTCAGATCCTGGTTAATATTTCCAACCAGCACTGAACAGTGCAAGCATGAAGGATCACTCATTGGGGATGCCCTACACCATGTTTTCTTGATCAGGACACAAAAAGGTAGCCAGAACACACACAAGGAGGCACTTAGCAAGACAGCTCCAACACTATGTTAAAACGAGTATTCAATCATTTATATGTACTTCGTATAAAACAAGTAGAATTACTTCTCATGTAATCAAAAGACACAATAAAGTAATATGAGCTGACAGCTTCACCATAAAACGATTTTCTTCCTCTAAAGAAAGGCATGTTGGTCTTCGAACTGGAATAACATTTTCCTCCCTTTTCTCCTATTACCAGAAAAGGTGCATTTTTTTGCCAATCCTTACGTAAGCAACTCACCTCTGTGTGCACCGTTCCCAAATGGACTAAAGAACCAACCCTGGGGAGTAAGTCGAGTAACAGCAACACACTTCTTCTCATCCAAAATACAATGAAACCAAACAAAAGCCTTCTGGCTTCAGATGAAGGCAATGCAGCACCTAGGTTAAGTCTGATGGGGAAGAAGCTGCACTGGCACTATCCTGGCTCTCTGCCCCGTTAGCAAAAAAGCTTTAGGAGAGTGAATCCAATTACTTTTTTTCTAAAATGCATTACTCCAGTTTTCTTTTCTGACCAAAGTACAAGAATACATATTTTAGAAGACAGTCATGATGTGCTTAGGGAAAACCAACGCTTAGGAAAAACAAGTATAGCAGAAGGCAATGGAAGCAGACATCACAAATAAAGGCAGAAGACCCTTTTATTTCGCATAGACAAAATGCAAAGAGTGTCTCATTAAATTAATATTTAAAAAAAACAAAACAAAACCAGTCCCCTCACTCCACAGACATCACTCATCCTAATTAACAACAAAAAAAAGAACAATCAAGGACCCATTTTCTAATTAAAAAAAAAGTGCAAAACATGACAAAAGACTTTTTGTTTTCCCAAATCAATGCTCCTGCTGAATTCACAAATAGGGTGATTTTTTTTTTTTTTAGTGATATTTTTTTCCCTTTTTAATCTTGTCCGATGGAACTTCCAGTTAAAATGTTTAAGTTAAGTCTTCATGCACTTCGTAGAAAATCAGTAAAAACACAAATGTTTGTGAAGATCAGAAAACTGGACTCTTTTACCCAAAAATTCAGATGCCCAGTCAGATGAAGGTCACACTCAGACAGAAAAAAAGCAAGAGAGTCTTTGCACTGTCTGTCGCTCATATTATTATTATTTTTTTTTTTTGTCAAATATTTTGGCAATCTTCTTCTTTAATTATAAATATTGGAATTCAATAAAAAAAAGGTAGCTTTCATTGGATTTTTTTTTTTCATTGTAAATATTTACAGCCACTGTCCAGCCATGCTCTTTTTGTTATACCAGGGTGTACGATTTTGCGTAGGGGTTGTTTCCTTTCAAGTGGCCCCGGGAGTCCAGCAGGGATTCTTGGGAGCTGCTCATTTTGGCAGCCTGTCCTAGCTCAGCTCCTTCTCGCTGAGGTAAAGTTGCCACAGCACCGGGTTGCCATGACTGAGCTTCTCTCGTGGAGGACGCCTCCATGGGGATTGGCTCCAGGACAGTGGGGCGCTTCAAGGTTCGGCTTTTCTGTGGCTCCAAGCAGGCTTGCCCCAAACCCAGGTCTCTGCTTGCGCCTTGCACACCGCGGTTCAATAAAAAGTCCATCCGAAGGTACGGTGGCAAATGCACAAGATCACCTGGGGAGGCAAAAAGGAGAAAAACATCCTTACTTACAGCCCATGCACTGGCTGGGGGTTTTGGGTGGGGTAGGTTTGGTCAACCCAGCAGAGAATCTGTAACCGACCCGGCAGCAGCACTGACTATAATAATAATACATCATCATTTCTCAGATGTAACTATGTTGTGTTCTCACACAGTCAATGGTAATGGACCAACAAGCTATTTGGGCAGCTCCCTCAGAATGTTTTGTTCATATTTCTTATCTTGAAATAATGACTGTAGTGAGAAGCGCAATGTATTTTATACATTCATTTATACACTCAAGGCGCAAAGAAGATAAACTGAAAAAAGCCAGAGGTTTTTTTTTTTTCTCAAAATCCTAAAACAAAAGATCTTGGTCTTCATTTGTCAAAACCTGAAAGATGTGAATGGCTGGGAGCTTTCCATGCCTTATTTTTCATTTTGAATGGAAACCTCCACGATTAGAATCAATGACTTCCAATCTAGAATCATTTAAAATCAATTCAAGAAAGTTAAGGTTACAGATTTAGAGATAATTCTGAATAAAAAGTACTCCTGTCCAAATATAACAGTAGTTTCCTGCCATCCATCATCATTGTTTTTAAGCCACTATGATTTTCCACCATTAACAGTCCCATGGCCAGCAAAATGCTGCTGTTCTGTGGCAACAAAATGCACTGCAACTGGCATCCTTGCTCTGGTATTACCTTTCTTCCTTTCTGTTCCCTTTTGCCAAGTAAAGTCTTGACAATACTCACATGGATATACTTGTGTTGGCATGAAAAACATGCAAGAAATAGCATTTTCAGAACCCCTTATTTATTATTTTCCCTGATTCATGAGCATTTCTATTTGTGTGTGTTGATGGCTCAGTCCAGACGATCTGCCTTTGCGAAGCTGCTGAGTTTCAGTAGGTGCCTTGGCCCTGCTATCTGGAATTAAGCAGGCGTAAGCATTACCTTCCATTTATCTATACATCTACGTGACCTGCTACAGAAATCAGATTGACTTATTTATTCTACCTTTGCCTGTTAGGTATTCATGAAATTGCTTCAAGGAAATGAGGGGCAATCAGATATATAATGACATTACCTTCTAAAAATATTTGATGGTGTAACCTCACATATTTGTATATAAAAAAAGTGCCATTACAGGCACAGTCAAAAACAGCATTTTTACTTCTTTACAGACCTCTGCAGGTATATCTCTTCCTTCTTATGGCTGGTATCAATACCATATTATCCACAGATGGGATGCAGCCTGAATGTCTAAAGCAGAAGTCTCTTGGTCCTACCACTTCTTTGTCTACATGAGCTATTTATGGCCATAGAAATCAAGGCTGACCTGTGCCAGTGGCATAAACAGTAGACCAGAGAAGCACTTATTCGTAATAAAGCACGCTATAAAAATTTCATTTTTCCTAACCAAGCTAAAAGCTGCTCAGCACTCTAAAATAAAACAAGTCCTTTACTGCAATTCGTACCTGAAAGACTAACAGCGTCTGTTCAACCCAAGATTTCAGGTCACAGACCAAGAATTGCTGAGAAGCTACATTTGGGCAGAACCACTCTATATTCCTATAGAAATCCCCCAGGTACTGTCTGACACCATATGCTTTGTTCTAGTTGCACCTCCCGCACAGACATACAGGGTGCATCTGCGGTGGTGTAGAGTGTTTAACCCCTGCAAACAAGACGTGCATATCTCAAGGTTAGGCTGACAACAGCAACATTTATGTAAGGCTGGAGAGAGAGGGGGAGGCTTGTACACATCATCACACATATTACCACTTGAAAAATGGACTGTGGCAGAGTTAATTAGCTTTACTCATTTGCCTTATTTTCTCCTAGTACCTCCCATGCCAAACACATCAGGCATATAAGAGCCAGTTCAGCTGAGACAGCAGTGTGCCTGACTCTGAGGTGAAGTACGTCAGGACGTGGACAGACATTTCTGTAGCTTAACAAATCACTGTTTCTTGAAAGCAATGGGTAGGCAGACTATTAAAAGGGATGAGTGTTGAACCTTATAGAGATGAAGGCTGGTTTTCAAGCTGCTGTCTAGACATTTCTCACATGAAGTCAAGAGCCTTGGGCTATGTAAAAAAGACCTTTTTTTACTTTCTCCTCTATAAATCAACACAAGAAGACATAGTCAATAATCTGTATAAACAATATGCAATTACTTCTCTGTGATTTTTAAAATGACTTGGGGCAAAGTTTCAACAGGATTGTAGAAATGAGAAACTAGAGAGTGGAACTACTTCTATGGAGCTAGAAATGCAGTGCACAATATCCAACACTGCTTAAACTGTGCACTAATTATTTGATATGCTGTACACTTTTTTATATCATAAGAAGTGCCAGTGCTCTTTAGAATCTGCAAGAAACATCTTTCTCTGCAACTTCCTATACAATAAATCTTCAAAAACCATTGGAAAAATATAAAAAAAAAAGATAATGTAACTTCGTTTCCTAGGATTGAAAGGGTATCACAGTATGAAACCAGCCTTTGATTTATAAGAACTAGCATATTTTTGACTTCAAAACATTGTCTTTGAACTAAAACCACACTTTTGGCATTCCTACATCAATTCAGAAGGTATTTTAAAGAAGATTAAAAGACACTTGCCATATGGGTTTACTTGGAGAGATTTTGGTTCTTGTCCTTCTACAGACATTTTTGGTTTCTTACTAATCAGATGAATGATAAATTTTTTCAGGCAAAACATTATGAAGTTTCAGGATGGTTCACTGCCTTTGATGTTCTAATTACCTCTTCTCAGCGGTGTGTGTGCCTTATTAGTAATGAAAGCAAACCTTTCAAGTACATGAGCACTACAAATGAGCATGTTTAATAATTCATGTGTTTTGGCTTAATTAGTACAAAAGTCATTCAAAACCCATAGTTTTAAGATGCATTTTTTTAAAAAAGGGAAGTTTGCTATATTTAGAAACTCTGAATTTGTACACAAATAATAAGCATCCAATCAAATCCAAATGTGGCAACTTAAACCTAAGCCTTAAAAGCTACCTCTGTGTGGGTTTTTTTTGTTTTTTTTGTTTTTTGTTTTTTTGGTCAGCCCTCTAATGGATTATTTAGTATAGTATATTGAAGAAAATGTTACCTTCAATAAACATTTGTAAATAAATGTCAAAAATCACCTACCACATATAGCAGAAACAACAGAATTTACCAGAAAGGGAGTAGTTTCTCAGTTAATGGAGTACTGAGCAAACAGTGTACTTTTATTTCAGTACAACAAAGCTGATATAAGAAATTTGGAAAAAAAACCACACTATATGTATTTTTAACCTCTTCTGGAAGTCAGCATTAGGTACAGGGAGGTTTGGGTTGAATTTCACAGGAAGAAAAATATCACTGCTTATCTTTTCTGTGATTTTATTCAAGATAGCTTTCTTGTTCACAGAACTAAAGCACACTGTGATGCGCCCCTTTCTCCCTGAAGATTTACCTCATTCTTTCAAATGCCAGAGAATTTGCATGTATTTTTGCTTTCATCTGCTCCAGAAAAAATCTAAAGAACTATGCTATATTGGATCCAGAGATCATCGCAGAGTGTAAAAAATATACTCTTATCAAGCTATCATGTGATGGTTATATGCATTTGATCATGAATCATAACTTCTACTAAAGCAAAAGCAATTTTTCTTCACAATGCTGCAGCACAAATCTCTTCAGAGCCGATGACTGACGAGTTTCAAGATTTGATTGCCATGTGAAAGAAATTCCACCTCACTTGCAAATTATTTTAGGAAAGTTTATAATGTAGGACTGGTAACTGTGGCAGGATATTTTAGTCAACAAAGGTAAGAATAAGGCCAGGTGAACAGGGTGCTCACATGACTCTTATTTGAAGAAGAGAGTGGGTACAAAAGCTCTTACAGATCTCAAAGGATCAGAGGGTATGTCAGAACTGAACCTGTATAGCTTAGTCAACAGGGAAAAAGCACCTTGCTAATGCAGTTATTTTGATCTGGGAGGCTTCCTTCCATTGTGCAATGCGGTAGGAGTGTGCGAAGTGCTGAAGTGCTGGGCATTGTTTGCCTTGCCCTCTGTTTGTAAGGAAAGAGCTGATG
Organism: Phasianus colchicus; assembly: GCF_987193195.1. Classification (NCBI taxonomy): domain Eukaryota; kingdom Metazoa; phylum Chordata; class Aves; order Galliformes; family Phasianidae; genus Phasianus; species Phasianus colchicus. The sequence continues at coordinate 109,969,103 of NC_143436.1, forward strand.
GGATATTGTGTTCTCATGTGAAAGGAAGCAAAGGAGACAGAGCTGCTGACAGCTAGCTCTAAGTTCAGGTTTATGCTGATTAAAAAGTTGAGGGGGCTTCCCAGCTCTCCAGCACAGCAAATAAATCACTGAAGCCTTTGCTGATGCTCACAAGCTGGCTGTTGATGCTCACAGGCTGTTTTTCAGGAAAAGATCGCCCTTAGGAAAAGCACATACTGTAAATGAGGAGAGACTGGAAAGTTTGCTAGACAAAGGTGAGAGGCTTTATGAAGAGAAATAGCACAAGCTATGTTTGGAGTCTTTGCCACTTCAAAATCTGGCACACCGTTAAAGCCAGCAAGCAGAGCTTCCTTAGACAGCTGAAGCTGGATTGACGGCAGCAATAAAATTCGCACAATTGGTGCTGTTGGTGTGTGAAGCAGGCTCATGCCCTCTTGCCCTTCACCTCCTGTCAGTGTGTCCAGCACAGAGCAACCCACACTGCACCACCAGTGCTGCCACTGCAAGAAGACAGGCATGACATAAAATCAGCAAGAAAAATGTGGATGAACTCACAAGGATCACTGAGTCCAACTTCAGGCTTCATGCAGAACCACTCAAAAATCAGACCCTAAGTCTGAGAGCATCATCCAAACACTTCCTGAACTCTGGCACTGAGGGCCGTGCCCACAGCCCTGTGCACCCATTCCATGCCCACCGCCGTGTGGTGCAGACCCTTTCCCTCACCCCATCTGCCCTCCCCTGACACAGCTCCATGTCGCTGTCACACAGAGCAGAGCTCAGCGCTGCCCCTCCGCTCCCTGCGAGGAGCTGCAGCCGCCATCAGGCCTCCCCTCAGCTCCTCTGCTCTGCGCTGAGCACAGCAAAGGGCCTCAGAGCACACCCCTTGCCCTCAGAGCCTTCCCCATCTTTGGAGCCCTCCTTTGGACACTCTCTGACAGCTTTATGTCCTTTTTGTACTGTGGCACCCAAACTTGCACACAGTACTCTAGGTATAGAACCACTTTCCCAGTGTTCTTTATTTAATAATCACTTTCTTAGGAAGGTAGCAGCAAAATGGAACAAACAAACAGTAAAAAAAAAATAATTCGGAAAGATGTTTTAAACTACCTGTATTGATCAGTATTGGAAACAGAGGTGACATTTACCCACACAAATTACTGACTGCTCATACAAAAGGCCACCTCAGCTCCTCCTCAGTGTATGGGAGTGGCAAGTTCAGAAAGTCCCTCAATAGCTCTGCAGCCTAAGGTGTTCTAGAATAAAAGGCAGAAGTTCCAAGCACTCCCTTAAATCACGGCTTCAGTGAAGAGCCAGGTAGGAGAAGGGAAAGGAAAGGAGGAGGCATGCCCAGCTTGTTAGTGGAGAAGCTGCAGTGAGAGCAGGCGTGTACACTCTTCACTTCTTTTGTCTTCAGCTCCTGCTCAACTGCCCAAGAAAATGATGGAGCATTTGGGTCCAGCTTTTATACTGACTGAATGCATAATGATTGTCCTTGCTGGATGAGGCCAGCGAAGCATCTGATTGCATTTCAGTCGCTAACCTGCAGCTTGCCAGGCTCCCTTGTCCACAAAGGCAAACAAGAGAGCTCTGTACTCCATGCCTTTGAGATTCATCCTAAATCTCACGCTTCTCACAATGTTTTGGCAGATGAAATAAAATCATGTTTGTGATCACACAGGAAACAGACAAAGTTCTTCAGAAAAACACTACGTTTCCCATTTCTAGACTGAGAAATCAGAATTCCCTATCACATCTTTGAGGCTGTATTTTACATCTGGCAAGTTTCATTTTAATTCCTCCATAATAACTACACTCCAAATGTTGTTGACTACAGTCACTGGAGTTACCTCTTAAGAGACATCAGGGTATGAATAAAACTGTAGTTCAGGAGCCAAATTTTCTGCCAGTATAAATCAGAGTAGCAATATTGATTTCAGCAAGACTGTAAATTGATTTATACTTACTGGAGATTAGGTTTAAGTGACTGAAAATGAGAATTCCACCTAATGTGGATCATTTTTTTAAAGATGATTCATTTTGTTGTTTAGATTTAAGCCTTCTATTTCCAAGAAAAAGTCCTAAATCAATGTGTTTTAGAGCAGAAGTATGGCTGCTATAGTTAAACTGAGATCATACATCTATAATACATCAGCATAACACACTGTGCATCTGTCTAGCAGGGTGACAGGAGATCTGATTATGATATTGTTGCCTTGTCTTGAATGTCTAATGAAACAGGAACTGAAGCACTACATTTTTGCTTGGTACTTGTATACGCAAAACTTTGGTCTTACATACTGCACTTTTTAAAAAACCCGTCAATAGGTTTTGTACCTTTCAGAAGTAACTTCAATGTTTACAGTAAACTGTGTTATTGTCAAGGACTTTCCCACTGCTGCGCTGGGGATGTAACATGAAGAACTGATTAACTCCAGGGGCCAGATGGATTTAGACCTATGAAGTACTCCTGTGGATGTTCAGTTTCAGAAGGCCAGTGCTCCTGCAGAAATGGGTCTGTTCTTTTTCAACTTAATGCAACATCTGTACTTTGAAAAAACTTGTAAAATGGACCTCACCATATAAATCAATACGTACTCCAAAAGAGAAAGTTAGACAAATTGTCAATAAATAATGAAATGGTGATAGAAAAGCACATTGCTCTGTTTCCATCTTCGCCTTGTCACGCAAGCAGCTTCATGCATTTTTAAGGATGTTCTGAGCCAGCGCTCTCCTGTCTGCTGGCTGAGCTCAGAGAGCTGTGCTGCAGCCTGTGCTCAGGTGCCTGGAGTTAGCAACACTGCAGTTTCAAGACTAGTTTGCTGATCCTGGGTGCAGTGAATAGAAACAGTTTAATTATGCATCGCTTCAGCTGAGGGTCAAATCAATCGTGGCTCCGTGGAAAAGGGTTTTCATCACAAATTTATTCCTGGGATATCTTGGGAGTGCAGATTCACCCACCACAGAGGATGGAGGGGTGAGAAATTTGAACTGTACGTACGGTTCACTGGAGTCAGTGGGAGCCACTCTGTTGACCTCAACATGCTTTGCACTGTGCCCATCAACACTCAGCTAAAACTGACTTTGTTTGGGTGATGGGCAGGCATAAGGCTCCATTAATAGTTACGGAGAGGTCAGACTGCAGCAAGGAAACCACTGTTAGCCCCACCCTGCTGCTCTTCTGTAGCCTATTAATGGATGGATTGCCTTGTCTCCTTGGGTCCATCAGTTTGAATCACCCAAGTGTTGCTGACAAGGCACATCGCTGCATTTTTTTTTAAATTAATCCAATAGGATAAGAAGCCCAGCTCTCACTGTTAAGTTCAGGGTGCAGGTACAAAAAGGTGAACTATACTGAAATATGCCCATGTATATGTACAGGTGTGCTTTAAAGGCAAGTATGTTAATTAAGCTTTTACACTGACTACAAAGGTTGTCACTGCAGTTTGATTAAGAATATATGGACATACATATTTCTCTAGTTATATCAGTTCTCTAATTAGTTTAAATAAATAACGCAAGCATATTTTGCTACAGGTAAGGCTTGATTTACATTTTCATAAGCCATAATCTCTTATAGATCTAAAGCTAAAATAACGTTCTGTGGCACAGGCAAAGTCATTTAAAGCAGTAACACCTATAAATGACAGCAAGGACCTTAAAGCAGGGTTGGAGCAGTGCTTGTCTGTATGGGAGCAATTGCTCCTGGTTACCTTGGGCTGACTGAGGCACACACAGTCTATCTTAACGCTATCAAGTTTCATCACTTTGACATTCTCCAAACTAAAATGGTACGAGCAAGCCATATCTAGTTATAGTGGGTTTTCTTTGTTTCTTTCTTTTCCTTTTTCTTTTTTTTTAATAAAGTGAGGTTTAAGATGCAGACTTAGAATTGCTTTAAAAATGTATTATTTTAATTGAAGAGGATGCAGCATCTTTTGTTCAATTTTGTAAATTTCCTGGTAGTTCCAGAAATTTAACATTGCAGTTATGACTGTAAGAACATGAAAGTATATGAAAATTTAATGATAAATGTAATCCTTGCTTTAGGCATAGCATTCTTCACTAACTGGAGTTGAATCCAATGCCTCCAAACGTACAGAAAACATGAGTAGCCTATTTTGTTACTTGCAGCTGAGGACAGAAAAAGATCACAAAGAAAATAATCAGCTTTAGAAAAATTAAATTGAAATAATGAAAAAATCCCAACTACCCGTTTTTATTAAGAAAGATCTCGTTGCTAATAAAAAATGGGCATCCTGGAAAAGGGCTCTCTCTCAGTAAGCTGCTTTTAACTGAGAAGAAAGCCGAAAAGAGTCCAACCAGTAGTATTACAAACTAGCGCAGTTTGGGATACCATATTTTTCTACAGGCATTGTTAATTTTCAAATTAAAATAACAAATCAATTACAGAGCAGTAGGAAAAGATAACTGTACTGTCAGACACTCCTAGTAAATTTCCTGAGGACCCAATACCAGTTGTTCCTTTCCTCTAAGAAAAAAAAATCTTCCTAACAACAGTATCACTGATTCATAGATGAGCGTTGTAAAAATAATTCAAATTACTTCTATTGTCACAGGATTGAGTTTAGCTTTCAGACATCTTGTGTGCTACCTAAAATGGAATTTTCACATTAGAATTGCACAGAAACTTTGTAAGTGAACAGTTGACCTATTTAAAGTCATGAATCACACCGATACAATTTTCCCTTTTGATCTCACAGCACTTTAACTTCTTATCTGATCCTGTTTAGGTTTCTTTTTTATTGTACTAGCATGGTTAAAAAAACTTGTAGTGCGAACCTTCCTCTACAAATCCACCAGAGAATAATGCAATGAAGTGATTTCAAGTATGTATTCATGTCAAATTAAATGTGGAATTAAATAGGTTTCATCTCTGCAGAACATTCAGTTTTCACAGCAGAAGGAGAAAAAGCTCCTGATGTTCTGCAGAAATAAAAGCTGAGAGATGATAAAAGCAATTTAGACTCATCCTCGAAGTGCCATTTCTATGATAAGGAGCAAACAGCACAGTCTGTCTTTTTGTGACACATTCCTAGTTTTCCTACAGTGTAATAGGAAATAAAAAGGTGTTCCAGTTACAAAAGAATCCAGTAAGATGATAACATTAGAGATGCACATCTAGGGGAATAATTTCAGAGCATATTATATATGTGTAAGTAAGCATACACAAAAGTTAACGTGCATGTTAAAAGCCCATGCAACCCTACAGGCTTGGGGCAGAGTGGCTGGAAAGCTGCACAGAGGAAAAGGATCTGGAGGTGTTGATCAGTGCATGGCTGAATATGAGCCAGCAGTGTGCCCAGGCGGCCAAAAATGCCAGTGGCATCCTGTCTTGTATCATGCTGGCTTATTCTGCAGCCATCAGGACCAGGGAGGTAATCATCCCTCTGCACTTAGCTCTGTTGAGGCCGTACCACAAGCTCTGTGTTCAGTTTTGGACCCCTCACTACAAGAAAGACATGGAGGACCTGGAGTGTGTCCAGAGAAAGGCAACTGAGCTGTGAGGTGTGGCTGAGGAGTGGCTGAGGAAACTGGGCTAGTTCAGTCTGGAGAGAGGATCCTCAGGAGAGACCTTATTGCTCCCCACAAGCACCTGAAAGAAGGCTGTGGAGAGGTGGGGGTCAGCTTCTTCTCTCAGATAACAGCAATAGGACGAGAGGAAATGTCCTCAAGTTGTGCCAGGAGAGGTTTGGGTTGGATGTCAGGAAACATTTCTTCTCTGAAAGAATGGTTAGGCACTGGAAGAGGGTGCCCTGTGAGGTGGTGAAGTCACCGTCACTGGAGGTGTAATACTGAAAAACATGGTTAGTGGGCAATGTTGGTGGTAGGTTGAGTGTTGGACCAGATGATTTTAGAGGCCTTTTTCCATCCTTAATGATTCTATGATTCTATTTTCTACAGTTATATATATAGGCACGGAATTAATTTTCTCACTTAACAACAACTCTGCCTATCTTGCTGCTTTGCCACTTGCCTATTTTGATTTGTCTCCTTATGTCATTTCCTCAGAACTGGACCTTAATCTCCCACTCTAGAGTCATACTGATGATTTCTTCATTCTGTATACACACTATATATAATGTGTGCATATGCATTTATATATATATGCATATATTCTATTGCATTTGCAACCAAGCAGTGCAAGGGTGGGACGAAAAAAGAACTCATATGTAATAATTTTCATAGTTTGCTGCAGGATTCCTGCACAAAAATGTCAAATGTAGATTCTCCCATATCTTCAAGAAATATAGTTTGAGATCTGTAAACTATGGAACTGTACAACGATATTTCCAGTCAATCCAGAAAAATATAACATGCATGAGAAAAGAAGGCAAAAGGTAAGCTGAAGGCCTGAAGTCAAGAGTTCCAACCATTACTGAATCCCCAGTGGCTGAATTTGTATCGAATTCAGTTACTGCTGCAGCTCACAGAGCGTTGTCAGCATCTTTTCCATTGAAAGCAAGTCTCTATATAGATTCTCTAGCTATGTTACGCTTGCATTCATCATATGGAAGAAGGAAATAACTCCTTCACCCTTCAACTCGTAGATCAGTGGAAAAAAGTTCACATCTTTTTATCTTGGATTACAAGGCTTACATTGGAAATACGCTGTGCTTTCTTTCTGTTGTTGCATACTTCATATTTTCCTTACTATGCTAAGCAGCTTATTTTAGCTGCTGTGATTGAGTACTAAAAAAGAAGATTTGTGTCCTGACCATAAAGTTTACTTTATTCTGAGTTGTTTAAAACTGCATTTATGCTATGTGAATGAAGTTCAGCCTCTATTTAAGGGATGCCTTTAGACAATTATTCAATAAAGTATTTTCATTCTGTAGCTTAATGATTGCCTCCAAGCTAAGGTGTTGCCATTAAAGTGCGCAGGATTAGTCAGAGCAGCAAGAAATTTGTTAATTGGACCAACAACGCTAATTAAGGTACCTTAAAGTATATTAAATACTGAAAGAACTTCACTGTGTGTGCCTTTTCTAGTAAATGTCCAGCAAGCCTAGGGCTATACTCACACTGCTTGACTTAGATGCTCAGCTGAAGAAATTTGGACCACAAGGGGAACATACTTTCCTTCAAGTGAGGGCTTAGCAAACTTGTGTTCCTGCTTTGTGCTGTTTCAGGGACACAGTAAAGCACTCAGCTTTCCCATGGAGTAATATTTTTCTTGCCATCTTCATGTCTGTGGAATCAGTTTCAATTTTTATTTTTCTGTTTGCCTACCTGCACCTGCATGTTTTTCCCACCCCCATGTAGGTTTCTTTCCCAACTGACTCCCTTCTACCATTTGTAGAGGAGGGTCTGAGAGTTTACTCTTGGTGTCCTTTAAATGGATTTTAAAATCTCCTGGTCTGATATACCTAGTGAATAAAATCTTTTCTCTAAATGTGTATCTGAGATGTTGTTTGTCCTTCAAGGTTCATAAATAAAGAGGATGTCCAAACAGGAAGGGAAGAGAGACTGGCAAAATGAGCTTCTGTTTATTTTGTGATGGTAGACAACTTTCATCAAGAGACTTGATGAAATTTTCTAGATATCTCCTGTTCAAGCACTGGTCAGCAATTATTTCTTCTAAGAATTCCATTACCAGAGGATGTGAGCAACTGATCTGTCTACGAAGAGATTTACATAGAACTGGGAAAACACAGACATATCAAAAGATTGCCCAGTTATTAAGTCCAATAATTTAATTGTAAAAGGAAAACAAAAAAAAAAAAAGCTTATTGTCTATTACTGAGATTTAAAGATATAAAAGAAATCTGTTTTTAATAATCATTACTACTGCTGTCTTTATTACAGTTAATAATAACTGTCTTGATAACTGAATTTGTGGTTAATATTTTTTGAAATAGAAAGGAAAAACAATATTAGAAAACTTTTTCAACCTCTACAATTATCTTCCACCTTTTTACATTACAGACTTTGGCACAGTGGGAGGTAAGGAACAGTGTATATTTCTTTCTAATTTCTGTTCCACCCAGTTTCTGAATGCAATATTTGAATGACAGCTTTGGAGGACGAAGGACTGACTCATTTGTCAACCTCCCAGGTAAACTTAGAAGAACAGCTGTTGAAACCTCTGACTATTAATATGACAGGGTGCCTCTATCTTGATCTAAAAGGATCTAGCATAGCATAATCATTGCCCAGAGTGCCAGTTTCTTGAGGACCGACCAAACACTAGTAAGCATGTCTTTACTATGCAGGTAATGAACCACCAGCACAGGCTGCCCAGAAGCTGTGGAGTCTCCTCCTTAGAGACCTTCAGAAGCCACCTGGAAATGGCTCTGAACAAGTGGCTCAAACATGCCCTCTTTGAGCATGGGGTTGGACAAGATGACCTCTAGAGGTCCCTTTCCAACCTCAATCATTTTGTGATTTTGTGATACAGTAAGTTTTGCTGATACACAAGGACATGGACTACAGCACAATATGTTTGGCTGTCTGAATTATAAAAGAATAACAATGCCAAATATTCAGATCCTTCTGAAGTCCTGGTGCACGTCTCCAATTCAGTATAACAAAATTATTTCCATTTCTGGTCAGTTAACACAACATTAGCCAAATTACTCTGTTTTTTTAGATAACAGTATGATTATTTTTTTGTGGCAAAATCATGGTATTTTTAGCTCCCATGTCTGAGCTGACTTTATGAAACTGATTCTTGTTTCTGTAAATTAAGTGTCAGGAAAGAGGAGCAGAAATACAGAAGTTGGAAGTGGTTCTGACTGCTAACCTGAGTGTGTATCTGCATTACCTGCTGACTGGAAGGGAAAAGGTCTATCAGAAGACTTAAAGTGAGCTAGAACATGAGGCAGGCAAATATTATGCATTACTAATTGTGGAAATAGAGTAGTGTGTAATGCGTAGAAGTTCTGAAAAGACAGTTGTAATTCATAGTTATAGTTCTAGAAATGATCAATTGTTATGCTTGCCTAGACATTTGATGAGCCATCAAATCTAATTTGAAGTGACGGAGTGAATAAAGACAAACATTCTGATTAAATTTCTAAATGAAAATGGTTTGCAAACATTTGATTAATTATAGTTGTATTTTTAAGAACTTATGCAGAGTTTCTGAAATGATAACTGAAAGAATAAATATGTTTCATAAGTTTTCCCTGACTGATTTTAGCACTAAACATATTGGTTTGTATTACTACTAAAAATTCTCTTTACTTACATGTTTTATTTAAAGTTCTTCATAAAGTATCCTTTAATAGCTTATATTTATGGGCCAATATTTAAGTTGCTCCACTGGAACATTCAAGATTTTGCAACTAATAACTCAGTTCATTTTCTTACTGCAAAGTAACGCATAAAGCCAAACAGGTAAAAGAGATTCAAATTCAAACCATTTCAAACTGAGTTAAAGATTGCTATAGGTCTGTAGTTCACTAGAGGGCCTACGATTATTTTTCAACCACAGAAGCTTTTTACTCAAGTCCAGGGACTGAATTTTAGCGCTGTATGCCCTTAACAAATCTTTATGTGAATATATTAGAATATTTCCAAATACTAAGTATACATAAATAATGCATATGGAACACAAAAGGAAGAAAGTAAATTATTTGTTAAATAATTATAAAAATGTTTACTGACATCTGGGAAGAGAGGATTGTGGTTTTGTGAATGTAGACAGTTCCCTTCAGCAGAGCAAGTACAAATATATTTTTTTTAATAGAAAGAAATGAAAATTTCTACCTTTATCTATTTTTACAGCTCCTAGGTTTGCAGTTCTGCTCTGTGACTACAGAGAAATCAGCCATTTCTCTCACTGTATTATTTCCTACTTATTTTCCCTCTTATCTATCTGTACGAAACAGTAATTTCCTGCCTTGTCTATTATAACTTCCTACCTACTGCTTGGTTTTATTCTTTCCACGTTCTACTTTTAGCCTTCCCTTTCAAAATCCTTAATGCTCTTTTACCAGTGTCAGGTCCTGCTTTTGAATGACCTTCCTGATGCCACTGTCTGTCTTCCATTTCTCTGTTGCCAGAACAACTACTTTCATTTAAAGTGTACAGTAAGCAAAAGATCACAGTCTACTCACTATTCTTTTTCACATGTATCAGAACTACTGCTTACTTTCTGTGTATATAAGTAGCTTCACCCACAATGGCAAATGTATATGCAATAACAAATAAAATAAAATAGATAATGTTTCAGTAAGCACATAAATATAATTGTGGTTTTCCCAGTTAGAACCCTTCTTCCCAAGGTCACATAATGTATTCTATAACAGAAACTCACATATTTTCTGAGAGGATTTAATAACATACTTGATCTCAGAGTATCACAAATAATCTACCTATGCTGTTGGGCACTAGATTATCACTAGAAGCAGCATTCTTTTTGAAGAAGAAATATGATTGAGCCTTGTAAACAGATGTCTCTAAGGTACCTTCCGTCAGTAAGAAGCTGGAGTGGGGTTTAAATTTGTCTGAAGGTATGAAGTTCCATATCCCTTGAGCTCTTGCATTGTATTTATTTATTTTGTTTGTTTTTATTTTCACCCCTTTAGATAATCCTAACTTGATATTTGGAAATGTCAAAGAGAGTGTAACAGCTCAATAGCATTACCAAAGGGATATTACACCCTCAACAAGCAAGAAGGCAGGAGGGATAGTGCATCTTCTACAATCTGTCTTCATGAAGTGTTGTGATAGCAAATTTTGCTCTCACGCAGAAATTATTGCTGTAAGACATGTTTTATTAGGGGGTGGCTTGAATTGGAGATGGGCATATGGTATTTTTTCGCCCAGAAGGGTTTATTTGCCTGATGGCTGCTGCTGTAGGGGAGCGAATTTAATGGCCCAGACTGTGTCTCTCTATTCCTAAATTTCCAAGCTCCTTTTACTGCATATGAGAGAACAGATCTTACTCAAACGTTATATTAACTGGGATGAAAAGCAATTATCTCTAAATATTTACAGGATATATTGTGAGCCTTCTTTATCTCCTGCGATGTACCTGTCCTGTTAACCATCCTAGGCATGGAGTGAAATGCTCGCCTCAGGAACTGAAATGTTACCTCTAACATCTCACCTGGCCGATGTGCCTTTGGAACGGCCATGTTCATCACTCGCCCTCCATCCTGAGGTTTGGGAGGGGATGCGGTAAACCTGCAAATCCCCGACTCTGACGGCGTGCTTGAGGTCAGACTGTCTGTGTAGTCATTAGTCCCTGCCGTGAGCTGCTCCGACGATGTGTCTGATATGAAGCATTCTGTAATGGTGAACTTGGCATGTCTCAGCTGCTCTTCCATTTTTGCATGCTCATATGCTCTTGCTAGCTCTTCATATGTTGAGGAGGCACTTTCTGTGGAGACCATGCTGCTTCTTGCTCGATCTGTACACCAGAAACATGAATAATGAGAGAAAGAAAACACCTGCATAATCCTTTTTCAAATAAAAGAGAAGAGTGCAACAGTGCTTCTTAATAAAAGGCACAACCTTTGAAATGATCAAGGTGATTTGAATTAGTTCGCTTCACTGTAAATGTCTGCACAATTTTTAGTCAGTAGCTTGATAACTACAGAAAATCTAAAGTGAAGTCTTACTCTGCTAGCAGCCTTATGTGATTTAGTACCAACTTGGTAGTTTAGAAGAAATAACCTTTAAAGCATGGGAAAGGTTTTTTTTAATATATATATACAAAAATAATTTCTCTAAAAGTTAAATGCCTTAAAAATGTTAGAAACTCAGAGAACAGATTTAGCGAAACTAGGAATAGTCTCTTAACATTATCCTTTTAATGAATCTGAGATATTTCTGAGGGGTGACATCTGAGGGAGAAAAGTCTCTTTTTACATCTGTTTCACGCTTATACTATTTTTTGAAAAATCCCTGAGAACAAAGGCCAAATATAAAGACAGTGACTCCGAGACACCTATGTTCAGTTTAGACACCAGGTGAAATACTAGCTCCTTTCATACAGAACATATGGTCTTAAGAAAGCAATACTGTTCAGTAGCTATCAACCTGCAGTGATTCAAATACTTTTTCAGTGTTGCTGAAGTTAATGGGGACTTTATATTTTACACATGGCCTGTTGTGACCTAGAACCTTTTCTAACATTTTGGAAACATAGCACTGGTTTCTGCTTCGTTATGGAGTCAAATCACTGGTCAGTTGCACCCATCATACTTCTATTTCTGTAGGCTAGAAGAGAACTTTCAAAAACTGCTTGGGCAGAGGTCATGTCTTCTTATAAGATCTGTACAGTTCCAGACATCATTGGTGATGTTCAATAAACAGGCTTAATGTAATAGCTAATTCATAGAAATGGGAATCCTATAGCATCTAGAGGCAACTGTGTTTTTACTGTAGATCTCCATCTTTTTATTGTATGCTGGAGTTCCTGCACCAGTTTTCACTGCACAAAAAGAACAGTCCTGCTACTTGCAAACAAGACCATGCACTATTTAAAATGACAAGTGTTTCAACAATATGCTGTAACTTGCTTAAGATTTTGAGCTGGCCAGAACTTCAGCAAAGCTTTTCTTTTTTAATTCACTTCCCACTCCCTTGCCCAGAAACATAATTCTGTTTTTCACATTTGATTTGTAAATCAGACCAAAACAATGCCTTTTCAAATTTCTCATCAACTGGAAACTCCTGGAAGGCTGCTGTTTCCCAGTGGTCTGAAGCAGTGTCTGTAAAAATGCTGGTGTTGTTTACATGCAGCACTCTCAGTTTGATCCGTGAGGTTTAGGACTCACAGTCTCTCATATTCCAAACCCTGGGGCAGATATTCCAGGAAGGCCAGCTTGAACATTTACTTTACATCTACTTTAGATAGGATGAAAGTTTATCCAAGCCCAGGGTGAACAAGAAGTATAATTTCATCGGAAAATTTATAACGGCCCCTAATTAGAATACCTGAAATTAGTTATAGGTATGAATTGCTACAAGACATTTCTACTAAGCTTAAAAACTACTACTTCGTAAAGCTGGAATCATTTTGACATGAAATGATAAATTCTGCCAAATATCAATAACATCAACTGGATTGAAAAATCTGAACATAGCATTGGAAAAGTGCTCAAAGATGCATATTAGTTCAATTGATTACTGAAAACATAATTTGGCTACATATATCATGTGGTTTACTTGGGTTTACTCAGAAATTTTAAACATCTGAAGTACTTATGTTGCACTGATTCTCTTCTTTCCCAAGAGATGAAGAGGCATATTACAGCTACATTTCGCCGCAAGGAATCCTTTCTTGAACATGATCTAAAGCTCAAGATCAATTACATAAATCACTGTGCATTCAAGGGCAGACAAGGAGTAGGAGAGTAGCGATGCTAAAACATAGGCTATGAAGCCTGTTTACAGAATTGCACGTAGTTTGTCAATTAAACTAGACAGCAAATTGAATTCCCTGCCTTGGCCATGCTCATTGGAAAATAATTTTGGGTGACAAAAGGCAAGCACGTCTGAAATCTGGAATGTCTATAATAAGTGTTTCTGAGACAACGCCTCCTTCTTATGTTATTATTATTTATATTATTATTATTATTATAAAAAGCTGTTAGAACCAATTTTTAAAGACTTGGGATCCTTCTACCTGAAGAAATCAATGAGAAGTTTGTTAGTTGGCTGGAGATATCTGTTGAGTGGCATTATTCTATGAAGACAACAAGCTGGTCTGCAAGTTTAAGAGAATGAATTCTGAAGAGATGAGAATTTCAACCTACTGGATGCAAGAGAAATCAGATCCCTGTTCTTATAGAGAGAATAAAACTAGTAACATTGTTGGTTTTTTTTAAATGGTGAAAGGCAGTTCCATCTACTGCTCTCTCTCTCTAATACAGAGTTCTCTTACTTGTCCCACATTTTTTTCTCCCAAATCAGGAGAGGAGATAGGCAATTCTTCTGAGGAAGCCAGAACATGCCCAGATTCATTTCTGTCAGGTCTACATTTGAAAAATATTTTACCTTTTTTTCAAATGTAATCTTTATTAGGTTTGCTTCCTAACTATTCTTCTGTATGATCATTTATTCATTCGTTTTCCCTGTAATTTTGTCATTGGTTCAGAGTAGGGCAGAAGGAGATAGCTTTATTTTTCCATTAAAATTCCATTTATAATGTCAATACATCAAAAGGAAATGAAGACAGGTATAATGTGTATTCAGTTTCTCCTCACTTACATCTAGAGGAACAAAAACTATGTTGTTTCTCAGGAAACTTAGAGCTAGATGCTACAATATTTAGTATTATGTAAGGATTTTGGTTTGGACTCAAATTGCAGATGCTCCTCTCTCCTTTTATTTTCAGCTTAGACTATCCTTACAAACAAATTACATGGCTGGAGAAAAACAAACAAACAAACAAAAAAAAAACATACCTTGGTGTAGCTCAAGTCTTAAACCATCTCCACCTTTGACCAATTTGTACTCTTGGTTGCTAATATTGTCTCTTCCTGGTCAATGCTATTTCATGCAGCAAGTTCTACTTTTTCCTTCAGACTTGGAAAATACAGAGCTTTGGCAACCAGAAGAATTACTACCATCGCTTTCAAAGAATTCTATTATGCATGAAGCATGAGAAACTAAAGTAACAGTATTTGTTTTCACTAGAACTATATGCAGTTGTGGCAGCTGTTATGAGTAGCCTACTGAAAAAAACACCCTAACAAGGAACAAATAACAGCACCTAAGCACCAAATGAAATATATAACGGACCAAGAATGCTATTGCAGCTAGCCCTATACCTGTGTCCTGTGAGGGGCTGACACTGTAGCTATCGCTTTCCTTGTCCACAGATCCTGCTGGCCTGGGAGTGGGCAGCCTCCAGTCTGTGGTGAGGGTATGAGCTGATATGGTGGGGTGAGGTCTGTTGAGGGTCCACTGACTAGCATAGCGGTTGCGAGCTGTGGGTCCAGTTTTGGCACTCCTCCTTGTGGTAGGATCTGCAATAGGTAACAGAGAGAGGTCTTTGCTATTGAATAGACAATCCCTCTCAGAAGGGACTCATGTTGGTTAATAAAGGATACGTAACATACTTTGTAGAAAATGAATTAATTCATTAATTCAATTCATCCAATTATCAAGGAGCTAGCACTTTTTTTTTTTTTTAATTTATTTTTTAAAATACTCTCTTTCTAATGGAAGCATAGATTTTAAAAAGGGAGAAACCTACCAGACTCTCACTGACATGGGCATTACTCCAACACAAGTAGTTCTCAGGCACCAAAACTACTAAGAAGTGGAAGAGCAAATAGACCTGGTCAGGGATTTCACACCACATCTCAAGTGAATTCTCAGGTAAATTAGCACTGATGTGTCCTCAGAAGCCTCCTGCACCAGGCAACTCCTCTGCTTGTAACAACATGTGCTCAAAAATGTGGGGGCATAGTTTCCTATTCCATCCATTTCTCTAATACTTTAATATGGTACTGATCAGCTACAGATCCCAGATCTTTTTTTTTCAAGTAGTCAGGACTTAAGACACAGCCTATATCAGAGCCCACAGAGTTTCAGTAGTGACAAGCTCATAAAGATTTGACGATTTAGATAAAAAATAAGTAAAGTGTCTTAATCTTTAAAAAATCTACTACTACTTATGTAAGCTCAGCAATATATGTATATATATATATATATATATATTTTTTTTTTTTTTTTTAATTGCCCAAGAGAAAATCTGGTGACCAACAGAGTGAAAATGAATTATCTACCAAAATTGACCTCTATGACTCTGTTAACAAATAATTCTTCTGTAAAAGTGATGCTGGTACCTAAGAAAGCAAGTGGAATAGAAAAAACATTATTAAGCAAAAAGAAGGTACTAAATCAGCACTGAAAAAAATTCTCTTAGCAGCTTTTGAAATGATATTACTAACAATAGAGAGAAAGGGTACTAGAAATGAAAAATTCAAATCTATGTAAATGTTCTTTGACATTCAAATGGTGCACTTGTCAGTCTTCGAGGTAACAGACTTTAGCAGAAGCAATTTAAAAAAAATAAAACCAACAATATCCAGATAATGACTCTGAACATTTCTTCTGCCTAAGGATTCCCAATAAGAATATGTAAAGAGGTAACAGACCATTTATGGTTTTTTCTGTCTCACATTTCACATCTTCCCCCCCAACAGCAGTGGAAAAATATGAACTTAGCGCCACTGATAATTGATCCCGATAGTTCCTGATAGCAGCATGTAACACCTTCACATGGATAGCATCCAAAAGCACACTTGGCACAACACACCCAGTGTAGTCTGTCAGTATGAAACATTGGTAGTAGGAGCTGTGGAAAGCTGGTATGTGGCTCCTGCATGGCCAGAAGCAAGAAGATGTACTTGCTCTGAGGGAAGTCACAAAGGACAGGAGAGTGCTGGTGGGAAAGCAGAGAGTATGGTGCTGGGACTGTTTGATTTGGGGCAGAGAAGGCATGGTGGGGAGGATTATTATCAATATATTGTCAGAGGAATAGAGAAAACAAAGCCAGGCTCTGCCCCGTGTCAAGACAAAAGGAAATGGGATCAAACTGGAGCAAAAGAGGCTCCGTCTGACCATTAGGAAGTACTTCTGTGCTGTGAGGGTGCCCGAGCACCGGCACTGTCTGACCAGAAACTGAGGAATTTCCTGCTTGGAGATCTTCAGAAGCCGCCTGCACATATTCATGGGCACCCTGCTCTGGTTGTCCCTGCTGGAGCTGGGGTTGGACAAGAAGTCCCATCCAACCCCAACCTTTCTCTGATGCTCTGACTCACTAGGACTTCACTCATGGAGGAGGGTGGGAGAGCCTGCTGCTGTCGTGCAGAAGGTCAGTGCTGGTTCTGCTGAGCATGTGCCGAGCAGCATGCCTGCAGAAGGGACGTCGTAGCCAGGACTCAGCAAGCTCCACTGCCTGTGTGATGGAAAACAGAAGGCATCTGGTGCCCCAGCTGTTAAGATATCACTGCTGTCACATGCAGAAACAGAAGTGCAGAATGCTGAGGTGAGCAACAAAAAGGTTCATGACACAAAAAGGTTCGTAAGCATAAAAGAGCTACACAACAACTTGGAAATAGCTGTAAGGGAAAATTTGGCAACCACTAGGTCTGACTGTGCTCGGACAGGCATGTTTGCAACCTGAGCCATGTGTCCTGCACAAGCAGCTTTACAGATATTGTAGTAGTCTCTCTCAAAGCTACATTAGTGTCTCAAGTCCAGCTCTGTGCACTGCTGCAATCAGGTCTTTACCAAATAACAAAAGTGTTGATGAATTTCTCTTGCTGGGCTGAACACAGATAATGCTCCTACTTACTAGTTAAGCCCCAGTGCAATTTGAAGCAAATTTCTCCATGTATCCAGTGGACTGAAGCACATAACTGCACATGAAGAGATGAGGAATGGAAAAAACCAGTGCTATAGACTGCTGTGCCATGGGACAGGCAGATAATTTTGGGTTGATACATCTTTCCTTATTAGAAAAGGCAGGAAAAAGAATGGACTGCAAATTGGTTACTCATCCAAATTTGATCTATCCACGTGACAGAAATCTGGATGATTTTTTTCCTCTTACTGGGTAGGTTTGCCATGTGTACATGGACCAAAGGAGGGAGAAAAGATTCGTTCCAGAAGAAAAATAAAGGTATCTTGAGTTTCCTAATGCAAATGTCACGACTCTCCATAAACAAAAAAGGAATTCTACATGATGGTACTAATCTAATTCTCAAGAAATAATGAACCACAATTTAAAACTAACAGAGTTAGAAAATCAGCAAGGTCAGGAATACAACAGCTGTCATCTATAAAGACTGGTGTGGTAATAAAGACTAAATGAATATTTTTAAAATAGTCTTCATTTTAAGTGAGGCACAAATGAATTTTCAGCATTTATGTTCACCGGACTCACCAAGTAAACAAATTCTGAAACTGTCAGGGAATGAAAATAATCCAAGAGATTTCAGAGATTGGATGCTGCTAGTGAACTGTATTTCTGTAATGTTCATAGTTTTTATATATTCCATCAATCTGATCAATTTCTTTTCCATTTGCATAGATATGGAATACATTCATGAGAAAAATTAAGAAGGATTTGCAGAAGTGTATTAATTTATTATAGCTTTTAATCACTATAAGAATAACTCTGTATGAAGATATCTGGGAAAAAAATAATTCACCATAATAACTAAAACTGGAAATATGACTTTTTCAGAAAAGCAATAATGTGAAATTCATTTCTTCCCTGACAGAGAGGTAAGGAAAGAGGACTTATTTTGAAATACAATATAGATTGTTCACTAAAAAAAAAATATATTAGGCATTAAAAGCCATTAAGCTAATTTACTCAATCCATTTTAGAAATTAAAATCTACCATGCATTTGGTTTTATTAAAACCAAGTATGAACTATTTCAAATTACACTTGCATTTCAGATACATACACAATTTTTACCATATTGAATCCTTAAATTCAGTTGTACAAAAAATGTTCTCTCCTAACCTAAATAGATTTCTCTCAGCTTTCAGAGAAAACCCCATGAGGATGCAGGAGCACCATATTCATTTTCTTACCACTTTCTACTCCCCAGATAACATATTCTCTTATATGCTTACTTGTTCCTGGCCGGGCATCAGAGACATCCACCAATGGTCCTGTAGCTTGTGACACAGACTGGTAATGTACAGTGTGGGTGACGGTCAGTGATTTTTGCTTAGATGTCTCTCCAAAGTCAGCATCAGTTAGTAGAACAGTGGATCTGTCATCTGCAAGCAAAAGTACCCATCAGATTTTGAAAAATGTATTTCATTTTTGTTCACATAATAGCTTTAGTGTAAGTTCCCAAACTTATTTTCAGCTGGGCTTCACCAAAGACAGTGGAAGATCTCACCTCTGTTCAGGGCTGAAGATGGTTTTGAAGTGTGCACAGCAGCTTGGGAGCTTCTAGGTTAAATTTCAAAGTTCACAAAAAAATAAAGAATAGGTGTATTTTTCCTCATTTTATTTAATCTTGGAGTTGTGCAACCAAGACAGGCCATTAAGCATCCTTCTAAAGCTCAATTTTGTATAAATATTTTTGGCCATAATTCCTTCTCTTCTGTCTTTTGAATGCTGCCCTCTTGCCCTTCATTTTTGGAGAGCTCAGCTGATCCCTTCAGCAATATGTTCATAGAATCATAGAATCATCAAGGTCGGAAAAGATCTCTAAGATCATCCAGTCCAACCATCCACCTATCACCAATGTTTCCCACTAAACCACGTCCCTCAGTTCAACATCTACCTATTTCTTGAACACCTCCAAGTACAGTGATTCCACACCACCTCTCTGAGCAGCCTGTGCCACTGCCTCACCACTCTCTTGGAACAAAGGTAGTTCTTGATGTCCAACCTGAACCTCCCCTTGCACAACTTGGGGCCATTCCCTCTAGTCCTATTGCTAGTTACTTGGAAGAAGAGGCCAACTCCCACCTCACCACAACTTCCCTTCAGGTAGTTGAAGAGAGCGATAAGATCACCCCTGAGCTTTCTCTTCTCCACACTGAGCAATCCCAGCTCCCACAGCCGCTCCTCATAAGGCTTATATTCAGTTCATTTATTTTCATTAGCATAATTATTAATGTCCTCAGTGTAATCACCCATGTCTTTCCAAAAAGAGGTCTTCATATAATGTTGCTAATTAACCCTCTACAAGTCAGCTTTTTCTCCACACAGGGAATATCGCAGAGGGGTGACCATGACCCAAGCCTTGTCTTAGGGATTTTCCTAGATTTAATAACTTAGTACCCCACTAAAGACAATGGAAATACTATTGTAAGGCAGCTAAGCATCCTTAAGTCCAGTGTTTTGCTCTTCTAGAAGCTAAAGACTTAGTCCTACCATCTTTCTCTGAACTAAAGAGTCCTGCCTGTAACAAACCTCACTACCTACCGTAGGTCTGAAAAAAAATCTCTGGGAGCTTTGTGCAAATCATATGATTTTCTCACAATATAGTCAGTCCAGCTGACTGTGAGCTTTCCTGTCAGCTGAAAGGTAGCATGGGAGATGAAGCTGGACCTTTGGAAGGAATGGAAAGAATGACTGAGTATCAACCTTCGCTGCTGTAGTTTGGCTGCTTATTGCCTCTCTGTGGAGAAAAATATGTTCATCAAATTTCTACAGAGATCGTGCTGCCTGCAGAAAGCCAGTGCTATACTGCACTTACTTTTCTTCTCAGTTGTGACCTCCAAATCGTATTTCTTTTGTTTCAGAGAGAGATTTGATCTTCTTGATTGTGGAAGGCTTAACAATGATAAAATTCCCAGTGAATTTGTGCTCACAGAACAACTATATACATGCTATCATATTTTCTTTTGCATTCTTTATCTTTTTAGCCATTTATAGCAGTAATAGAATCCACAAAAAGTTATTGCTATGCTATGCTATATTATTTTATAATGCATTTCTAGAGGCGATGGCAGCAATAGGGCTTCTATGCATTTGCAGTTGAGCACAGGCTGATACACTTCTAAACATTCCTGTGTTGTGTTTTTTTGTTGGTTGTGGTGTCTTTTTTTGAGGGTTTTTTATTTTGTTTTAGGTTGATGAGACACTATTTATATGAACAATTCTGCACAAAAACATATCTAGCATTTTTTATCCAAAGAAGGCCATAAATAGGAAGAACATTATGAAATCAAATTATTCTGTCTGGCAGAAGATGAGTTCTTGTTCAGGTTGGAAATAAAGCCTCTTCGCAGTAAACTATGTCAAAGCCTGCCAAAGTGACTGCTTATTCTGAGTACTTCGAGCAGAGCTGGCTATTTCCAAGGGACAAATTGCATGTCTATAGTTAAGGCACTAATGGTTTTCTACCAAAACCATGTATTGCTTCGCAATAAATTGTAAATCAAAAGTAAAAACTCTCTTCAGGATGAAGTCTGGCACAATACACTACATCAAAGCAGCAAACATAGGTAAACTTAAATTAAAATTTAAATTAAAAAAAAAGTGTGTCTCAGTTTGAGTGTAGGTCTCCTCTTCTTCAAATCCACTGCACTGTTAACTGCCCACCATGCTAGACTAGCTCAGGTATGACAGGATACAGGACCGAAGAAGTTTGTCCCTCCCCTAGTATGAGTATGAGTAGGAGATGGAGAGATGCTGCTTCCAGTTCATGGTGGCTTCTCCAGCTACACAGTCCCTGGGATACTGTTATATTCTCAGCCATCAATTTTCTTTTTCTGCATAGATTTTGATCCCCAAAAGATGTAAGTTCAGTAAGATCAGTCATTCTGGAAGGTCTTTCCAGTGTGTACCCATGAAGCCATGAGATCAGGAACATGTTGTGTTTTGACTGTTTGAAAAAAGCAAATGAATCTGTTTACATGAGACTTCAGCTATATGCCAGCCACATGAGAAATACTGTTTTCTGACAACTGAAACATTCTGACTTGAATTTTGCATAGATACACAGAAGTTGAAAACAAATCAAAATATTGATTGTATGATTTGATACAAGAAGGTGGATACAATATGCAGTATGTAAGTTTAAGGAGATGGTTGTTCAAAACTTTTGAATGCCAGTGTTGTAGTTTCTGAATTTCATTTTCCTTATAAGTAATGCCTGTGATTCTGCCATGTAGTCATGGCCAAAAGAGAAATTAAAATGAAAATAATTAAACTGTCAGTCTCCATTTTCTTCAAGCTGTTCTTTCCACTAGTTTCAATTTCCTAATGTCCTGAATTATTTTAAATATAGTATTGAAAGCACATAAAGCAGAAGATAATTCAGAGGAGAAAAAAACTGTTAATTTTTCAAATGTGCCAAATTACTCTGCAGGTCTTCTTTCTTGATGTTTGCAGAGAGAGGAAATGTGTGAGGTAAAGGATGTCTATCTGAAGTGTCTGTTACATTAACCAGTAAAAATAAGCCCAACAAGAGTTTACCAATGGTCTCCATCGTGTCCCTCTCTTCAATCAGAAGCTGTGCTCTGGGAATGTCTATGTGCATCCTCAGTGTTTGCTGTTGCTTGTTAAGTGTGTCTGATGTCCTGGTATTCTTGCTGAAACAGAAGAAAGGTAAACATATTAAGAGTTAGCCTGACTGAAAAGATACTTGAAGACTTCCTAAATAGAAACATGTCCATCTTAAACTAAAAATAATGGAATAATAATCAGCAAAATAATAATACATCTTATTTTTCCCTCTTCAGAAAAAATATATGGTATTTATTTATGTTAGATTAATGCAGAAAGATTTGGTCTATTTGTTTCAGCAATGATCTCCTGAAAATTTCATACAGTTTTCTTCAAGTGTTGCAATATAATGAAATTAATTAAAAGTTTGTAGAATTGACCTTTTCTTTCATTCCTCACAAATGTGAGTAATGAAATATGTAGCTGATTGAACAGGTTGGTAGGAAAATGATGTCTTGTAATTTCTAATTATTTTTCAAATTTTCATTATTTTTCATTAGATTAATTCCAAATATCACTAGAATTGATAAATGAAAAAGCAAATAAATTGCTAGGGATTCCATTAATACTAACAAATTACATAAAATAAATACAGGTTTTAGCTATTGATGTTGAGAAAGTAAAACTGCAAATCTTGCTTGCATTCATGGATTATTTTTAATTGATTGATGCAATATTCTACAAAAGAATATAAACCAATTATTTTATCATCATGCAAATTGAAACAATTTCATTTTGAAGTTTGTGTACCAGAAAATGACTTCTTAAATAAGCTGTCTTCTAAAAGCAAATGAAACTGCACAGTAAAATGGAGTGCTATAATCATTTCCAGTACAGAGCTTGCACCAGGAAATTTTCAGATTGCACTAAAAACCCAGGAACTTTTTGCCCTTTCAGATGTAATTACTCCTTTGAGAAGAAATACTTCCGAATACTTGTTCAGGTAGGGTGGCTGAGGAAAGTTGAGCTAAATGAGCTAATGGTATGATCCAAGTACTCACGTATCAAAGAGCTTTAAAATTCAAGTGGAGGCTCATTTTCTGGTGTAAAGAAGCTGTAAATCACTCGGTTTAATAGCCCTTTGGCAATGAATTATTGTTATAAATGGAATCTTCAGAGGACTATTAAGCTGCTTGATGATAAGCTCACTTCTTTCTTGAGTGAGGGCCTCTACTCTGCAGTTTACTGTACTTTGATGTATGCTGGATGAGCCCACATTACTAGGTAATCTGCCTGAGCTTCCTGCTCTGTCTCCACCTAACTATTCCAGGTTTGGGAGGTTTCCCTACATCCTTCTTATAAGGAATTTCCTCGTCACTCAATGGTCAGTAATTCAGACACACACTGAAGATCTTCAAGGCACGCAGGTGCATATCTCTGGCTGATTCTCACCTTCTGTGTTACACTGCTCTTGTGCTCCCCAGCACGATCATTATCTATGACATCTCACAGACTTTAATGTCCCTATCTCTCAGAGATCAGGCATCACCATTGCCATGATTACAGATGGATAACTGAAATGCATTCAGCCTACAACTGGTGCCTCATTTAATCACTCTGGAAGCAAAATATCAGGAGAGCTACCCAGGGCTGCCAGACTTGTCTCTATATATAATCAGTGGAGAATAGTAGTCACAGTGTCTTATTAAGCACATAAATTTTCACAGACATTTAGGATTCTAAAATGCAGATAAACTCCATGCTGATATTCTCGAAGTCTCTGCAAAGTCTCTGCATGGATTAGGTGCCACTCTCCTACTTGTTTTCACTCAACCTACAGAAATATTAAGAGAATCAGAAACTCCTGTGTTATCTGCAAACCAAATATGCTGTCCTTCAAAAGTCAGGCTACGTTGGGCTTGTCCAAAACCATACAGCAAAACTGTGATCAAGTAGAAAACTGAATTTAAGAGATTCAATTTCAAACAATAATCAATGATCCAATAATTATTGGATACATGCATCAGATATATACACAATTAATGCAGTATAAAAATTAAGTCCAGTAGATGCATTGCACCCTTTGTCTGCTCACCAGAGACATAGGAAGCAAAGTGATTAAATGACATATTTTCCTCAGAGGATGCAGACTTCAGGATTGTGGATATAGCTAGAAGCATTTCTGCAGTACAGACACTCTGTACCCCCACTATTGCAAAGTATTTGACTATTCACAAATAAGTGTTTGGGCCACAATGGGCAGGAGGACATTTCCACACCTTTGCAGGTGTACTGCTCACCTTTCCAGAGGGAACTCTGAATTCATTCTTGGTACCAGGGAGATTTTAGTACAAAATGCAAGGAAAATCTTTTCAAGTCTGAAATGAAACCCAGGCCTTTTTACACTCAGGAGAATTCTCTCTTAATCTTGAGTTTTGCCTCATCATGGGTGATCTCTCCTCTCTTTCTTGTTGGTCTAATTAATTCTCCTCTATGTAGAAGCACAGCGGTATGGAGTGTCCAAACACAGGACGAGCAGTTGGCAATGGCAAAAATATTACTGCTGATTAGCATGCTATCTCTTTCTAGTTGATGAATTTTAAATTATTATCTGTAGTCCATAATAGCTCAACTTTCAACTTAAAAAAAAAAACAAACTGAAGTGCCAGCAGCAATTAAGTGCCTCCAGGACTTGGCAGCAAAGCACAGATTTTTAGGATTGCAATATAAGCTTGGTGCCCAAGTATTTTCTAACCTAGGAAAATCCAGCTATCTAAAACTTTTAGCAGCCTGGTGGATGTGGAGTCTAACACCTAATTCTTGAAGGGAGGAACCACATCTAATTGCATGTTCATTCTCTTACAGATATAGAATTCCAAAACTTAAAAATGTGCTATAGCTATTCTTTACCTGTTGGATTCTGTAAGGGTCTACGTGTAATACAGTTCATTCTCTATATTTCAATGAATCTCTGAGCTCCAAATTATTGGGGATTGGAATTTTGTCTGGGGAATGAGTCGGTATTTATTTGCTGCCGTCTTTTACTCTACCCAAGAGTCTGCTTTTGGTCACTATTATAGGCAGATACTTGGAAACACCTATTCCTTTGGGTCTGACAGGGAACAGCTTGTATGTATGGTCTGTGGATAAACAAGCCCTTTTCCAGAGCAATACCGTGTGTGATGTATTTTAAAAGAGTATTAAAAGAATAACCCCTCATTAAACAATCTTTCTAAATCTTTAATAAAAAAAAAAAATACTGATCTGAGTGACTGAAAGTGTCTGTATGAACAGTGGAGTGTTAGAACGCACCAGATATGTAAAGGGATTAAATGTGGCACTACATAAAGTCATTCTGCATGTTGGCAAAGAGTTAAGCCACCTCACTGCTTCTTAATATCTACATTGGTGGTTGTAAAAATATACGGAAAACTAAATCATGTAAACAGTCAGACAAAAGGATATTCAGGTAGAAAATATTCTTCACCCTGTGTTCAAAATTAGAATGCTCAATCAATTTCTATACTAATTCACAGAGAACTACTACAAAGAACTTGTCTGTATCTATCTTTTCACTGCAAAGAATTGTCAAAAAGCTGTCATTTTACAGAAGCAGGGATTTTTATTTGCTTGTTTAAGGTATCTGCCAACAAGTTGTGCAGCTCCAGTCAAACTGCTAACTGCTGGAGCTTACCCTCCTCCCCAGAGATTTGACTTAAATAGCCAAAGCTGGCAACTTTCAAAGCAAAGACTAAAACTCCATTCTTAATCTGCTTTACACACTCATAAAAATCTCCTCAAAGGGCAAGGTACACATAGCTCTCCCCATCCCTCAGCCCTTCCTAGCAAGCAGGAATGCACTATGTCCAATACTCAAGGAACAAGGCACAACCTTCTCTCTTGATAAGTGTACCACAGCAGATTTTGTTGAAATCTAAAAGATACAAGACGTAAGGAGCTTTATAATAGGTCACTAGTGCTTTGGAGCTTTATTATCCTTTGACAGTAAATATACTAAATCTTCAGGAACATGCCTACCTGTGCAGCCCGTGGCAGGGGGCCTGCTTTGCAGGGGGGTTGGACTGGATGATCTCTAGAGGTCCCTTCCAGCCCTCACAGTTCTGTAATTCTGTGATCTAATGATGGCTGGTGGCTCAGGTTTGGGTTGTAGTTATTTCATGGCTATATCAGTATCAACTGAGAATGTAGCCTGTGGAAAGCTCCCCAAAACAGCATCACTTCGAAAGATCCAAGTTATGAGGTAGAAAATTATGCAGAAGGACAGCTCTCAGCCAAAGACTGGGAAAGGATCCAACTGCTCTCCTAGTGTATCAGGTGGTGAGGGTAAAAAGCTCTGTAAGCTCATGGTAGCACTGGCAGAGGGGAAAATGGGCCATTTATGCTGGAAGTTTAATAGTTTTCTAAGCATCAGAGAAATGAGACTCTGAAATGGCTTTCCAGAAGAGATGGTAAGACTGGTGGGGCTAAGCAGAGCTAAGGCAGAGGTTTACCAGTATCGCAGAGATATTATGTGTAGTTGTCACTGGGACTACATATCTTCATCCAGTAGTTCTATACAAGACCATAGAAGGTTTCTTTAGAGAACAGACACAATGCATATGCTAAACTGTGCCTTTTTTGGGGGGCATGAAAATATATCACAGCACATCTTCTTGAAGTTGTTTAAATGTGCAACCTACTGCTAGCAGGTTTCTAACTTGCAAATAAGAACAGCATGAGCTGACCTTCATGACCAGTCTTGTTAAAATCAATGGGACTATGCACGTGTATCTGCAGACTGATGGCACAGAGCTGAGTTCACACTAAAACCATCTGTCACCATATCTTGGGTAAGTGTATTCTTACAATAGAAGATGAAATTTGTCATAAGTTAGTACAGTTCATTTGACGAAATATCTGTGACATTCTCAATGTGTTGCTTAAAAATAAAAAAGATTTTCTAGCTAACTCTTGAACCTAGAAACCCTTGTTGATCTCATTTTCAAATACACGCATCAGTTTAAAATGTTCAATGTTTTCCCCAGACAAAACAGTAAACACAGAAGATATGAAATTTCCATCTCTAAAGAAACTGAGATGCCAGAACAGTCATTCTGCTGCAATTCCACAACTAAATTAGATTTCTGGTTCCTGAACTGATGGAACAGAATTGAAAAATAATAAGTGGATTTTCTGCTCTTATATACCTTAGGGTATAAGCAGCTACATAATATAACTGAAATATTACATAAATATAACTGAAAAGTTTGGGTAGTTTCACATCCTGGAGCACAGGCCTTATGAGGTGAAGGAGCTGGGATTGTTCAGTCTGGAGAAGAGAAGGCTCAGGGGAGACCTTATTGCTCTCTACAATAACCTGAAGGGAGGTTGTAGTGAGCTGGGGGCCAGCCTCTTCTCTCGCGTAACTGGTGATGGGACTAGAGGGAATGGCTTCAAGCTGTGCCAGGGGAGATTCAGGCTGGACATCAGGAAATACTACTTGTCTGAAAGAGTGGTCAGGCACTGGAACGGGCTGCCAAGGGAGGTGGTGGAGTCACTGACCCTGGAGGTGTTCAAGGAATGCTTGGATTTTGTGTTGAGGGACATGGTTTAGTGAGAACTATTGGTGATTGGTGGATTGTTGGACTGGATGATCTTGTAGGTCTTTTCCAACCTTGGTGATTCCGTGATTCTAAAGAGCAATTAGTTTGGCACATATTATGAAAATGTTTTTCTGAACAGAAAAAAAATGTCTAAGTGGACCAACACATGCTCTCTAATTTAATCCACTAATACAATAGTTCTCATTTTTTTTACTGATGTATTCACATTCACAGACACTGTCCACAATTTTTTTTCCCCCTATTTCTAAGTATCAATGTGTCTTAGTTCTTAGCAAACAGACAAATGGTGTGTTTTGAGAAAGGTTTTAGCAATATAAGACTTACTTCTTTGGTCTCTAAATAATGTTTAAATACAGTGTCATAGCTGACAGATATTTTCCAACTTAAAAACATTAAATTTATTCTTACCTCATGAGCATTTCAGCCAAACTCTTTGCATCTAGAAGAAAACAGAAGAGATGTCAGGCTGATATCAATCTACATCACAAATGAAAATCTATTTGATAGACAGATTACTAGGAGTTACTTGAATCAGCCATGTATAAAAGTACTGTCAATTCTTGGATCAGTAACAAAGATAAATGTATCTAAAAAATCCTATTTCTTTTTGAAACTGCATTTCAGTACATTATAATTTTTTGCCCCAAAAGAGCCCTGTTTAATTCCCCAACTGCACTGAAAATTCTCAGAGATGTGCTAACAACTGCTGGATTTGAAGAAGAGTGAGCATAGAATAAAAAAGAAAAAACTGCAGATACTCTTCAGAAGTGGAGGCAGGCAGCTGAACAACAAGACTGTTTCTTCATGCCATGGTTAGCAAGTGAGTGAGTGAAGAAGACAGAAATGCTGACATCCATCACTGGGCTGGAGCAGAAGCCGATCTGGATGAGCAATTGCCAGTCTGCCATTTTCAAACCAAACCCGACTGCCTAGAGGTCTAAGCAAGGGAGATCTCCAAGGAGTCAGCTTGTTTGGTTGCTCTCAGGTATGAATGCTTTTCCATGAGTAATAATTCAAAACAACTTCTGGGTCATCAGAAGTCTGTACACTGAACAGGAGATAGCTTATTCCCACATGGAGCAGCACTGCAGAATGAGGCACTGCTGAAGGAGAAATATTCCTGTTGTTGTCACTGCTGCTGTTATTAACATAAGAACCTGTGGGGATATCAATATTCCGGTGAATATCAGATCAAAGGACACAGCTGAAAGTTGGTTCACCCAGTATTCCTTGAGTAGCTTCCTGTGAAATTTCATCCACACAAATAATGATTGCTGTAATATTAGCTGGCAAAAAAAAGAGAGCTTTACTTTGCTCTCCTACAGTCTGCAACTACACAAACTCATTTAAAACTTCTGAGTTCAGAGTCCTTAAGTAACAGTATCACACAGTAACAAAGCAGCCTTTTGTGCAACCAAGTGAAGCAAATCTGAGAAGAAAACCACTGAAGTCCCAAATCTTGAAGGAACTCTTTAGTTATTTGAAACTTTGAACAAGTTCTCTTAATTCCTGCTTGTAAATCTACCTGTGTCTTCAAAGATATTTACTGAATTTGTCTTTGTCTTCTTCCTCTCACTTCTGAAGCTCTTTTTATTCATTAATTACCTCTTGGGTCTCCTACACCTACTGCAATTTCCTTGCTAGTAATATCATTAAGTATCTCGCCTTTAAAATTCAGAGATTGCACGCAAAAACAAGCCACCATCTTAATGTATCACTCTAACTACATTTATATTAATTCTTAAAAGGAATGAACAAAGTGCTCTTTTCATTCGTAACAAAACATCTTCTAATAACGTTCTGCGTTCTGTTTCTCTGATGCTATGCCAGCTTGCCAGTCTTAGGCTTTATGGTTCACCTATTACTGTAGCAGCTGAAATACTGTGCTCCTTCTATGTCTGCCTATTTCATTCCTTTATTTTTAATCTTCCCTCGCCCCTTTTTAGCACAAAGAATGGAAAATTCCTGCTGAAGGGAAGGGCTCTTTGTGATGTCTGATCTTATCCAAACAGTACTCCATTTAGGCATACAGACTTTCTGTACTTTTTTGTACTGCTTGGGAGTGGTATTTTCTGTGAACACTCTTCTAAGTGGTACTACGTAGTATGATATGATGACATCTTTGTCATCAGTCATAAACCAAGCTACCAGCATGCTGCTACTCCCAAATAAAATCCGAGACAGTTTGGCTACTGACTTCAAAGGATCCAGAAGTGGAGCTAGATCTGTCAAAGAATAAACAAATAAATAAAAAGTCCAGGTCCAACTTGTTCTTTTTTTTTTTTCTTTTCTTTTTTTCTTTTTTTATTCCAACCATAAATGGTATAAAAATGTAAGAAGTTCCAGAGTTTTGAAGTATGTAATGCAGTTCCTCAGCTGTACTGACTAGATTGTTAAATGCTTTGAGTGACCAGCTCAGAAGGAAACGCTCACTTTGGTGAAAACTTTCTGAGGATCTACACAGGTTCGTTCACTCTTGTGCTTCTTCCCTATGATTGAAACAACTTCCCTCGTACATTCTGAGAAGCCACACAGCATACAGCTATGATCCATGCTGTACCTGGGAAAGATGTTAACCTATCACTTACATGTGACCAATATTCAAATGCACATTTACGCATATTCTTGCTCAAAGAAATGCAAAGGATATTGTCTGTGCATCACCAACCAAAATAGTGAGGCATCATGAAAGACTACGTTAGGTGTCAATATCTGAATGTAAAAGTACTGCAGAAAATAAAATAATGAATTCAGCAGAGTTTAACTTACTAAGCAAGTTTTTGCAGTGGACAGCAGCATTAGTAAAGATAACAGTGCTTTTACTGGACACAGACCAGACAACAGCCCTCACTTCCATTCACTTCTCTAAAATGCTTAACATGTTGCCATTTGGGAGAGAAACCAGGGTCCACAATAGAGTTTCAAATTGCATGCTGCCGCTTTTGAACTACCACCCTACACTGGCACTTTCTGCTTGGATTAAGATGAGAGTAAAAACAACAGGAAGACTATTCCAGAGGTTAATACTGGAGAGTAAGTCGTGGGGTTTATCTGTTCTAATTGATCTGCTCCACTGTTTCATGAACTCCAGCAGTCAGTTGATATTCTTGTGCCTTGACTTGTGGAACTACCGAAGTAGGCAAAAAATAAGGGCTTTGCTGAAAACTAGACTTTCCTTCTGAAATGAGTGCTCCTGGAGAAATAAGTCATACTAGATGTGGTACAGGAGGAAGACAAAGATTTACTTGTTCCAGTGTGCTAAAACAAGAAACAAAAAGAGTAAGAAAGACTACTGCTCTTATGCTACATTTACTCCACAAAAACTGAAACCATGACCCTCGTCTGAAAGAACAAATCTCCAAGTCTGAATGAAGAATGTACAGAAAATAAATCTGCAATTCCCGCTCGTTCTGTCAAGCACATTCAAAGAAACACATCTCTTGGAGCTACAAATGCAAGAACTACATTTGTAACTTATATAATATCTTTCATAAAAACCCATGGTATAAATTGTTATTTCTGATGTAGACTGAAGGAAAGCAACTGATGGATTTAATATCATGATTTAGGAAAAATGAGTCCTGTGCCTCAAGAAACACCACCAGGTGTTTCATGTCGAGTGATAATAACAAGATATTTTCCATTTGAAAACCAATTCAGAAGAAAGTTGAACATGAGAACTAGTATAGTACAACTTTTTTTTAATAGCTAGGAGGTTAGGAAAATGCACAAACAAGAGTTTTTAGATAACTTAATAAGGGGTTCTCTGAAACAGTAATCTTGATTGTAATAAAGACTTTTAGAACATGAAATATTCTCCAGAAGAGCAAAATATGATTAATAATAAGTCATTCTTAAAAAAGCAACAACAACAACAAAAAAAAAGCCAACAAAAAGCAATCAACAAACAATTATTATCAATCTGATCTTAGGAATGAACAAACTGATGGAAAAAAATGGTATGAAGCTTGATGAAATCAATGAAAGTAAACTATATAATTAAGACTAATAAATATAGAATTGTCATCAATCAGCCATGTCAAGATAAGACTGTATTTTTATCAGAATAAAATTCTCAATATTTAATAATATTGAAAATACTCCCACTGAAATAGGATTAGATAACTTCTAAATATTATATTTATTTTTCTGCATATTAAAGTTTTGGTATCTCAAAGTATTTTATGATTCTGTGATTTTACTAAGAATGCATGATGCAAAAAATTACCCATCATATATGATTTCCAACATACAGATTGATAAATATCAAAATATAATTTTAAGCAGAGTATATATTTTTCTCATATATCATAGGATATTACACTGTTGGTACCATCCTCAGTCTGGAAGTAAATAAGATAATGTCTGATGTTAAAAAATGACACGAACAAGTTAGCTAGAATACAATGAAAAAAACAAGTCACCAATCTAGACCATTAGGTAGGCTAGTGACTTAGCTATATTAGTATGTGGTGATCAAAAATACATGCCTTAGCTATACAGTGGAGAATATTATCCTACTGTACTGTAATTAGAGAACTGAAGGATGATCTTAATGGACAAGAAGTTAAAAGTAAAGTCCTAGGATGATGTTAGAGACAAAAAGATGAACCTTGAAGGTATGTAGAGACGAACATAAGGTAAAAGAAGAAAGACTTTTCCTCCATATCTGGTGCTGATTGTCTGTTTCTGAAATGCTAAGTTCATTTCTAGCATACACAGAAGAGGAAAATTACAAGGAGATTACAGAGGAACCAGAGAAAATCCATAAAATGAACACATGATGGGATAGTTACAGAGAAAAATTCAACATCTGTTTATCTTTGCATTGAAAATATTAAGAAATCACTTGATCACTACTGTATAAGAAGAATATCACTAAAGATCGAAAATGTGACACAAAAAAGAACTTCTGTCCCTGTCTGACAAACAGAAGTATAATGGAATGAAATGGCTGCAATGTTGAGCCATAGCTTGAAAAATTCAGATAAGAAGTGAGATGTAACTTTACAGAAATGGTAATTAATTACCGATGACTCTCAAAAGTAGCAAGGATTTCTTTGTCAATGGCTATGTTTAACAGAAGTTATTTTTCTAAATTCCTATATTCGGAGAGAAAATCAT
Organism: Phasianus colchicus; assembly: GCF_987193195.1. Classification (NCBI taxonomy): domain Eukaryota; kingdom Metazoa; phylum Chordata; class Aves; order Galliformes; family Phasianidae; genus Phasianus; species Phasianus colchicus. The sequence goes on from NC_143436.1 coordinate 110,001,715, forward strand.
TCAGATAAGTTAGGCAAAGCCATACTGGCCAGTGATCATCAGCCTTCCTTAAGGGACTGCAACTCAAGAATTTAAGAAAAGACTAGATGCGCATAACCATGATTTCCTGGAGCCAAATTGCTCAAAATATCCTGCTCATTACTGGATGGAATTACACAATATTTCTGAGAAGATAAGATAATAGCATTTTCATTGCAGTTACCCCACCATTTATTTAATGAAGAAAGTATTGCTCAGAGGTAAATGACTTAAAAGATTTCACATGAGAAAGTTATTATACAACAAGCTAAAGAATCAAAATGCCCTAATTTTCAGAGCAGTATCTGAACTATAAGGCTAGTTGTCCTCTTTGATCTATGAATTTATCCATGCCTGGGGGCTCTGTGTCTCTGTCCTTGTTGCAAAAATATCCAAGATACTATTACAAGAGACAAATGAGACCCAAAAGAGAGAAGAACAGATGCTAAGGTGAGAACAAATACCCAGGATTGACTCTGGTTTTAATATCATAAGCATATTTTGGTCAAAATACGAATAACTAAGCATTTTGGTGGTTCTTGGAAACTCTCAGAATCATGTTTGTGGATGATTAATGATGTTGCCATTTATTCAGTTTGTGATTTGGATGGCTTTTTTTCCAGGTACTTTCAGTGCAATGTTTACTATTGTGTGCTACTGCAAAATGACACGACCAAAAGCAGAAGTGGCAGAGTGCAAGGTTCAAACACCTCACTGGGGCTCATCTGGCAGCATTTACTAGAAAACCAATACAGTGGAATGAATCGCAGATCTAAGGCTCATTCACACAGGAAACATGATTTTGAATAAAGATTAGAGAAAATAACAGGGCAGTGACAATGACAGGTCAATGAACAGTAAAAAGTTGTAATAGTTTTGGTATAATACATCATAGAGAAAAATACAGGATAATATAATAGAATAGGGATGTGCTTTCTACCCGACTTTCATTTTATAATTCTGGAATCAGTGATAATATCTGATATAAATCTGAAATCTCTTCATCTTCAGAACACCTGATTTTACACTTCGAAAATATGGTTTTAGTTTATTCAGAGCAAAAAGGGACAAGAGGGAGGGGGAGGAGAAAAAAGAGAGGAGAGGAGGGGAGGAGAAGGGAGGAGAGGAGAAAAGGGGAAGGGAGGGGTGGAGAGGAGAGGGGAGGGGAGGGGAGGAGAGGAGAGGACATCAGCCATGAGAACTACTTTCCCTTCTCTCATGCAAAATAATAACAATGGACACAGGAGTTTTTTTTGTTGTTGTTGTTGTTTTTTTTACCAGACTATAACATGAAAAATGGAATTTATATTAAAAAAACCTATATGCTTTACCTGCTGCATATTACAGGAAAATAATGTTCATTGGGAATACCACTTGGTAACATGCAGTGCCACTTAAACTTTCATGTTTGGTAAGTATGCACACATAGGAATAAAATGTGACACAGTGCTCATCTTACCTCGCAGCCTCTTCAGCCTCTGCTCCCTTCTCCTTCTCCGCACAATCAGCAGCATCACAAAAAGCAGTAAGACTCCAACCAAGATACAGGAAATGGTCACCAGCATCTTTAGCCCTTCGTTGGTTGCCAACCCCTCCTCACTTTGCACAACTGACTTAATAAGTGGAGGGATTGTACCTGGAAACAGGGTCATGACATTAGATGCTTATTAATGAAGACAAAATATTGAGTTCTCAGGAAACACAGCATACTATATGATTTCACCACATGCAAAACATTAAAAAGGACTTATCATATTCAAGATGGATGCTAATGCTTGTATGTGCAATGGCCATGCATGCATAATCAGTCTTGCAGATATGTGTGCCATTGACTGCAGAGATTATCAGAAGTCCATGTTTGTTGCACAGATAATGCTGCAATCAATTTTTAAGTAGTACCATATCACTACAAAGTTGTAAGAGATCACAGAATTGGTACCTGCCTATATTACTTCTTAGAACAGAAAAATAGCACTGCTGTAAGAGATTTATGCTCTCTGCTTGGCTTTTCTTTGTAAGGAACATGTATGACAACACACACTTTGTGCTAAAGACATCACATGAATCCTCTACCCAGAAATATTCCTTTATCACATCTTAGGGTTTCAGCAGCGCTATTGATCTTAGATTCAGATGGGCAATCTGATGCTAATTCACTACAAAGTGTCTGATGTTACACTCATCAATAAAACAGAAGACCAAAACTGGATAGGAATGTGCAAATTTTGAGATTGAAATGAGGGAAATGAATCTACAAAGTACTTCCATTGGCAGGCAGCTCGCTTTTTCATTTTGGGACATATTTGCATTTTGAATATATCTGGTTTCCTGGTGATATGTATTACCTGAAGTTTCCTATTTTTTCCTTTATTTCTGAAGGACGTGAGAAGAATACAGCACTTTCTTTGGAAGGCTGTTTAGTCATGGAAGGCTTCTCGCCCATTTCCTGATTAGCACTAAACTGCTGCATGCAACTACAAATGAGGCTATAAAACACAGATTTCTTTGAAATGGATAGAAATACACAAGTATTGTGAACTGTGATGACTGTCAATGGAAGCTATTAAATTTTAACCAGCTACTGAAACATAAAATTGGCTACTTGCTTCCTAAAAGGATAGGAAGATGAGGTAGAAAAACAGACACATCTTTTTTTACATTTTAATTGCTGTATTGTGTGGTATAGCTATATCCCATTATGGATATAGATGGGATATCGATATCCCATACAGTATGAAAAGAAAAGAAAAGAAAAGAAAAGAAAAGAAAAGAAAAGAAAAGAAAAGAAAAGAGGAGAGGAGAGGAGAGGAGAGGAGAGGAGAGGAGAGGAGAGGAGAGGAGAGGAGAGGAGAGGAGAGGAGAGGAGAGGAGAGGAGAGGAGAGGAGAGGAGAGGAGAGGAGAGGAGAGGAGAGGAGAGGAGAGGAGAGGAGAGGAGAGGAGAGGAGAGGAGAGGAGAGGAGAGGAGAGGAGAGGAGAGGAGAGGAGAGGAGAGGAGAGGAGAGGAGAGGAGAGGAGAGGAGAGGAGAGGAGAGGAGAGGAGAGGAGAGGAGAGGAGAGGAGAGGAGTTGTTTGTTTGTTTGAGTTGCATATAGTGAGAAGAATAGTTCCCTCAAGAGATGGAGATAAACAGAAAAGCTACAACCATCCACATCAGGTACTTCCAAAGTAAATATTTCTTACAGATACAATTTGAATATTTTTCTAATTTTCCATGGTTTGGAATAAACAAACAGTAGGATTTTTTCTTCTTGTCTTAACTGAGATACCATTTTTGCACTACTCTAAAAGCAAAGAAAATGATTAGATGGAGAAATGAAAGAACTATGAACTCCTGAAGGAAACAGCAATAACTTTCTCTAAATCTCCTTAAATATTAAAGGGCCAAATTCTAAATTAGAGTCACACAGTTGGCTAAAGACTGCTGGGTTCAGTATTACCTAAAATAGTGTCTTGATCTTCCTAACACTTTGATTCAATCAAATGGCTTCAATTTCAGCTAAACCTTAAGTATTTAGGCAAGTGAATATCATTTTTGCATAGATCTTCTAAGTAAACTAAACCTTATACCACTACTGACAAGCTTAACTGAAAGAAAAAACTGCTTTTATGTATCCTTCACATTATCCATGTGCAGATAAACAGTACTGAATTAAGACTTACCATAACCTCAAACTACTATTCAGATAGAAAGCACCATTTTGATATCTGTTGTCTGTTCTCCTACGTTATGGGTAAGAGTAGAACAGTAAAAGGTTTTCCCAGAAAATGACTCAAACAAATTGGGATTATTTATTTGTTTGTTTATTCATTCATTCATTTATGCATTTATTTTTAATTTCAGGTCAATTAATCATCATCCTTTGTTAGCCTGCAACTGGTGCTTCATAGGAGTTGAAATATGTTTCTAACCCAATTTACTCCCATTGCTTCATGTGACTTTAGATCTGTCATGGGTCTTCCAGTGTCCTGACTGTTCTTCACACTAGGAAGTCCCCTGGTGAGTGAGAATCAATTAGCATAGCTTAGAGCAGCTACCAAGCTGATCTGATTTAATGTCAGGCTACTGAGTAGCTGATCTCTGAGTCAGGAAGCTATTTTGCAGTGCTATATACTACAGTTGCAGAATGCTAAAAATATCTCCTTAAGTGTTAAGTGCAAATGTTCTGAAAAACAAAGGGCAAGGAGGTCACAATATTCTGCAAGCTGAAAGTGGTTAGCTGAAATATCTATGAACAGAAAGCAAAGATCTGCACATAGATCTGTCATTAACCTTTTGACCCAGTTCTCCATGAAGAGATTTCAGGTTAACAATACATAGCACGATATTTCTCAGGAGCTCTAGCGCAGATAATAGCCAGCTACTGCAGTTCAAACAGATTGACTGAAAGAGGATGTAACTCAAGGATTTCTACAAAGTTTGTGAAGGCTTTACCTAAGACTGCTAATGTTCCGGACTTGTTCTTAGCATTTTATACCCTCAAGCATCCACAGGAGCATTATCTAATCTTCAAAGACGTATTCTTCTATTTGCTTTACCTTAAGGGCAGCAGTGACCCCTAGAAGCTGGAAGGGGCTAATCTCACATCACAGGAGAAATCAGTGGTAGAGGTAAGGTTGGCACTCAAAAGTAAGTGTCGGCCAAAAAGTTTCCACTTGTGGTTTTTTGGAAAGAAAAATTCCCTCTATGAAAGCAAAAAGATTCTGCAGGAATTACTGGCAGAAAATGTTTATGTCTAATCAGACACTATTTTCCAGCTTTGAAGCTCCTTTAAGCCTACACAGTGTATCAAGAATGAATGAATAGGAAGCTGGGACTCTGTAGAGATATCTTTTATTTCAGAAGCACTGAAATAGCTCTTCCATAAAATTTTTTATGTGGGAATACACGTAATAAAATGGTAATATGGATGAACTTATCATTTCAGTTCTGCATCAAACCTAACAAATTCGGAACACTTGGAAACTGAAATTTGCTTTTCCACTCATGTTTTCTCCCCTCAACCTTGTGGTCATTATTTGAGATCATAGTGCCTCTCTATGGAACAGTATAGTCTTGACAAGTCATGCTTGACAAACAAAACCATTGATGCCATAAATAAGAGATTTTCAAGCTGACCAAAAGCAGTGGCCCAGGAAACTTAATGCTGCAACCATTTTTATTGTTTCATTTTCTCACTTTTAAGGATGCCATACAGTAACTCAAGATTAAATGCCATGTAGGTCATGATATGTGAAATGAAATTTTTGTATCATCATCTAAGGAAAAAACAGAGTCTGACGACATTTCAGATCAATGCACTTTAAGGAAAGTTTGATTTCAGTTCTTTCAGTAAAAGTTTAATATTCCAGACCTGCATTTGCAGATTATTCCATTCTAAGTTACAGCTTTAGACTGCCCAAGACATATATATGTGGCAATCATTGTAGAAAATAAATAAATAAATAAATAAATATCCCCAAAAGTTGGAAGCTGGATGTCACTGGTATAAAAATACTGGAAAGGGCAGAGGGTAAGCTTAGTAAAATGGAAAGAAGTTAGCCTATAATATTTGAATGAGTTATTATTGACAGCATCTTTACCACTTAATAAAACAGGTCCTAGGTCTACCTGGCAAGATCTATCAGCATTTGTACAAGAAGTACTTGGACCTTAGTTACTTGCAGGCCTTCAGTGCTGAGACAAAATTATTTTTTCTCTGAAATAGTGTGAGGACCCTGCTGCTCCTGCAATGGCTGTGGTAGCATTATAGTATGTGTAAGATGCAAAGATTTAAGCCCTGCCTGATTCACAGCCAGAGGTGAAGTGACTGGCAAACAGATGTGTTTGCTTTCGCCCTTTTTTTCTGGCTTTTACAGAGGTGGGCAGTAACCCTTGACGGAAAGGCAGGATATGACAATTCCTTCATCCCCTGTGTGCTGCTTCTGTCTGGGAATTGCCCGTTCTTCCCAGAGCCGTACCAGGTTATTGTCCCAGACAGTGCTGCTCAGTGTGGGCCAGAACTGTGACTGGAGACACGTTAATACTACAGATTTATGAATGGTTAGAATTGGGGTGCTGGAGCTGGACAGCTACCAGCTCTTGTTTGAACTTGCTCACTAGCCCTGTTTAATTTAACAGTACAGATGTAGCCAAGTGATTGCACAGTGCAGCACAATATCCCTGGCAACACAGCAATGTATTATATTGGACATTCCAGAAAAGCTCTGGCAGTTCACACTAAAGCAATTCAAAAGATTGCCATCTGGAGCCATCTGTACAGCCTTTTTGCCAGAAATATGGCCATTCCTTACTATAGAGTCAGCAGAAGCACACATGTGCCACCATCATTTCCAATAAATATGCCAGGATATGAGCTGGAGTGACTGACAAATTGGAGTGTTTGCTCTCACTTTCTCATTCCGGCTTTGCAGGGGCAGGCAGTAACCCCTGGCAGAAAGGCAGGATGCAACAGTTCCTCCATTCCCTGTGCCCGACTGCTGGGCATGACAGAGCCATCTGCCACAGCCATTAGCTTCACTCTCCCTTGTCTGTAAATAGGGATAATAGCATTGCCATTGCTTTGCCCTTGGAGAATGTTGTCTGGAGGCTTTCCTGGAAGACAAGCTAGTTAGCCACTCCGTTGTGTCACATAATAGGTTTTGAGTTGTGTCACAAGGACACTGTATAGCATAGAATAGCAATGCAGCTGGTCACCATAGTGAACGGCTGTAGGAACTAACTGTATGGAAAAAAAAAACTTCATGGAACAGATGCATGAAATACACGCCTCTGCGAGCACTGGAACTAATGACACCTGCAGTCTTATGGTTACATGTCTCATGGTTGACCGACTTCGGTGCTGGAGCATTTTCTCAGCAAGGACAAATAATCCCTTTCTTCTGTCTGTCAGCCTATTGTCATGAAATCTATAGGCATTTTACATCTTTGAGACTGTCACTCCTCTCTCAGCTTGGCTAACCAGATTTAAAAAGGATTAACAGACAGGAAGACATAAGGAAAAACATCACAGAAGAAGTTGGAATAAAAACAATGCCTCAGACATGTTACTAAAAAGATATACTTACTGCCATCATAATTGAGCGTTGCAAATTTGGCTTGCTTCTCTGCACAGCCAGCGCTGTTGCAAACCCTCATTTGCAATTCATACCAGGTTGCCTCCTGGAGGTCATACAGTATGTAGGACTTTGACAGAGATGTTCGCTGAGCAGTTGTCCAGACTGTTGTCCCAAAGGGCCGGTACTCCAGGGTGAAAGAAGTGATGGGGCAGCCACCATCATTCCAACCAATCAGGTTCAGCCTCACTCGTGTGGTGTTGATGCTAGCAAAGAGCTCTTGTTCCTTTGAAAACTGTGGCTCTGGTAGCAATGATATATTTCAAACAAAACACTTAAGTATTACAGTTACAGGGCTCTCAAAAATGTAATATTGAGAGAATAATTTCCAGGAAAGCCCTAACTTCATCTTAAACTCAATATCCATATATTCTACTCCTGTTTGCACAGATTGGCAAGAGTCAACTTATAAAATGAAGGCAAAAACTTCTCATTAAATACCTCTGCTTATTGCATTACAGAAGAAGGGAATTGGGTAGATTCTGGGAAATTACACCAGTTTTCATTTGCAGAAAACGACCATTTTTAGAATATAAAAGTAAATATATATTTTTTAAAATATTGATTTGTTGACTTTGCACATGTATTTGAGAATAATATACACTTTTAGTTTTGTATTTATGATTGAAGATATTTCCATTCAGAAGAGGGTTGTCATTTCTACTTACTGTTCTTGCTTAGGGAAAAAATGTTACTTTCAGTTAATATATAAATTAAAGTTCTTAGTCAATTCTATGTAAGAAAGGTATACAGACAGTAAAAGTGGCACCTTTGAACAAACATAATAGCAGTAGGTGGACAAGACATATCACCAACAGATGTTATTTATTTTAAATTTATTTATTTAAAATTGTAAAGTATGTAGCAGTATCATTCTGCTAACTGCTTAGCATAAAAAAAAATATTTTACTGTTGGACATTACAATCAATGTAACAAAAATGATAATATTCTATTTTATTCTATACAGTAGAAGCACAAGGCTGGACTATTAGGTAAATAAATAACTGGTTGGATGGGCATAGTCAGAGGGTTGTTGTCAACAACTCTATGTCCAGGTGGAGGCTGGTCATGAGTGTTGTCTCCTAAGGGTTCATCTTGGGACCGGTGCTCTTCATCATCTTTATTAACAATTTAGACACTGGGATTGAGTGTACTCTCAACAAATCTGCTGATGACACTAAGCTCAGTGATGCAGTTGACACAATAGAAGGAAGAGATGCTATCCAGAGGGACCTGGACAGGCTCAAAAACTGGGCACTTGAGAATCTAATGAGGTTTAAGCAAGGCCATGTGCAAGGTGTTGCACTTGGGTCAAGGCAATCCCAGATACGTGTACAGACTGTGAGAACTCCTTGAGAGCAGCCCTGCAGAGAATGATCTGGGGGTCCTGGTGGATGAGAAGCTGGACATGAGGCAGCAGTATGTGCTTGCAGCCCAGTATGCCAACTGTATTCTGGGCTGCATCAAAAGAGCAGTGGCCAGCAGGGAGATGTGACTGTCACCCTCTGCTCTGCCCTCATGAGGCCCTACCCAGAGTACTGCATCCAGGCCTGGGGCCCCCAGCACAACAGCACACTGCTGGGAATAACTTTGAACGTGGTCTGACAGTGATATGACAAGGGGGAATGGCTTTAAACTAAAAAAAGATTTATGTCAAATAAATCAAAAAGAAATTTTTTACTAAGAGGATGGGAGGTGCTGGCACAGGCTGCCTAGAGAAGCTGTGGGTGCCCCATCTCTGAAGGAGTTCAAAGTCAGCTTGGATGGATCTTGGGCAGCCTGATCTTGTGGATACCAGCACTGCCCATGGAGGGAGGGTTGGAACTAGATGATCTTTAAGGTCCCTTCCAACCTAAGCTATTCTATGATTCTATTATATGATTCTGTGAATGAGGCTACTGCTGTGCCTTGATGAGCTGTATCAAAATGTACACTTATTCATAATTTCTACAAGAATCAACTGCTGTGTAATATGAACTATTTTATTTGGTTCTGTGAATAGCTTAGTTTAGAGTTGCTTCTACAGCACTCACATTGTATAATGATGATTTCAACATCTGAAACATTTCAACATCAACTCCATTCAATCTCTAGATGTAACATGGGTGTTTATATCTAATTCCAGAAAAAATCAAAAGGCTGAGAGATTTGTTTTTTTTATGAACAATTGTAACCTGAAGCATGCATAAACCTCCCCTTACTCTTACATTTCAGGTAAAAAAATCTGGAACATCGAATTACTTCTCTGTGTGTCAGTGGATCATTGTCCCTGACTAATTATAATCTCAGCAAGTACAGAAGTGATCTGCTGTCTCTTCTGAGATTCAGCAAATCACACCAATTGCCTTTGCTGTATATTTGCTCTTCCTTATGCCAGTGGGTGTTGAGAAAAATTTCCACCTTGCTGTGACACTTTGGAGATCTGCAACTGCATAGGTGAGATAAATATCATAGAGGATAGACACAACTTTCATGGTAAACTACTATGAAACAGCTCCCACATCAGAATATTTCTTACAACTGGTTTGAAGAGATGCAAGATGAGCTGATCTTTAGGGCAGTGTGCAAAGCTATCCCACTCTGTGGAAATAGCACAGCTCTAACTGGGTTGCCAAATCTGTTCATAATTGTGACGCACACTCATGTGAAACTACCCTCAGCAACTATGACCATGACACCCACTTCTGAGTTAAGAACTCTGTAATTTTGGCTATTTAGCCTTACAGTATTTTATGCAAACTTCTGTATTTTTTACCTCCCATCTTCCTTGAGCACTCAGACAAATAAACTCTTGAAGTAGAGGAAAAAAGTTCCTCTTGGAAATAGGACATTGTTGGAATTCCTATAGCCTGTGATAAGAGAAACCTTGGCTTCCCAAATATCTAGCAATCCATTTTAGAACAGAATTATTTATGATATAAGGAAAGAAGACCAGCTAATATGCAATTCAAGTTTTGCAGTGACAGCCTTTTCTATCAAAACATGGACATGTTTCCAAAGCCAATATTTAAAAATTCAAACCTGTCATCTAATCAAACCAAGATCTATAGTGGGAGGCAGGAGCTTTAGTGAGCAAATGGGACGCAAATCAACATACCTTTTCCAAGTGTTTTGGCCTCAATGATCTCGCTGATGCGTCCTGGTCCCACTCCATTCTGTGCAGTTAAAGTAAACTTGTACCAAGTGCCACATTTCAATGTTTCTAAACGGTAGGACCTCTCACTAGGACTAATGGGAAAACTGCCCCATTGCTCACTGTTATCTTCCGAATACTGCAAAATATAACCTACAGGCAAAGCACAAATAGCAATGATAAGCCAGACACGAATCACAAATTCCACAGGAAATATGACAAGTCATTTTAAAGACCTCATAAAACTAGAAAACTTCTGAGCACAGGAAGACAGACAGCTCTCCCTTGACTAAGAGACATCAAGCAATATACATACAGCCTACTCTTAGAACTACTTAAATACCACTTTTATGATAGCTTCAAAGGGAAAAGAAAAGGATAGACATTTCTAAATAACCTTCAATCAGCATCAAAGACCAGATGATGAACCTGACCCTCAAAAATGAATGGTTAGAGATTACATCTGGAAAATCAGAGAGAGTTACTGTCATAACAGATGAGGATACGCTGGAAGAAAGCAATTAAATCTGTGATTATACCAGCACAAAGAGAAACTGCTACTTACTGAAAGCTTTTATCACTACAATAGTGCAAATCAAATGATGATGGCAATACTGATCATTGGTTGTTTTGTGTGTGTGTTTGTTTTGCTGTTGTTGTTTGTTTTTGTTTGTTTTTGTTTGTTTGTTTTTGTGGCCATTCATAATTCTATGCTTATCCTATTCACATCTGACAATTTAGGAAGAAGCTACAATTAACCTGAATTATATTACCTCGGATAGAACTGCCACCATTGTCTCCAGGTATCCAGGAGAGAGTGATAGAGGAAGATGTAGTTTTGGAAACAGTAAGTCTTGGCTGGTCTGGTGGAACTAAATGGGAAATATTTAAAAACAGAAAACAGATTCAAGTTATTAGATGTGATCTTAACCCCATCTAACAGTCATTTATCAAATAACTGTTTTGAGTTGTGAAAAAATGTACTTTATTTCTGTCAAAGTGTCTGTTTAAATGAGATCCTTGGTTAAGATAGAGCAGACAAGTTCTCATTTTTTGTATTTAAAATTCTACACAGTTTTGTCTTTCAGTTCTTAACTCCTGATTTTCTTCTAATTTTGATTACCTGGCTTATCAAACATCCTTTTAAGTGATGAGTTAAGAGAGATGAACTACCCAAGCATTTTTTTCCCATTATTATTCATATCTGTTTGCTGAATTCCTGGTGGTAGGAAACAGATGTCCACTCACAAATGGTGTCACATTCATGACTGCCTTTGCAAGCAATTGTGGGCAAAAGAAAAAAAGTGCCTAACAAGAGTTTTTGCAGGTGTAGCTGTGAAGCTGAACAAATCTGGAAACATTTCAGTTCTGTTGCTCCTCATAAACATTATGACGGTGTGTAAACTAAGAACTTCAGAACCAGCTGCTGACAAGGCACAGCAATAAGACAGATCTTACCTCCCATCCCTTGCACAGAGTAGAACTCAGTGTGAAAGAGCAAATAAAGAGCCATGCTGTATCCCAGCAAGGCACTCAGTCTAGGGAGAAGTGAAATTGGGTGTTGGGACAGAGACTGGATCAGGGAAATCAGACAGCTTAGGCTTACCCTAAAAGACCTCTGATTGATTATCCAGTTGACCATCAAGATAAGTGAGTGGGCTTCCAGAGCTCAACACTCCAGGACAGAAAACAGTGAAGCCAGCTTTCTTTCCAGTCTTACAAAGCTATCATAAGTCTGTCATGTACTGGCAAATGTGTCACCCATCTTCAAAAAGGGCTGGAAAGATCATCCTGGTAGCTATAGGCTTATCAGTCTCACCTCGGTGCCCGGGAAGGTCATGGAACGAATAATCTCGGGAACCATCATGGACCAATTAAAGGTCAACCAGGGGATCAGGCCCAGTCAGCATGGGTTTACGAATGGTAGATCCTGTCTGACAAACCTGATTTCATTCTATGACAAGGTGACCCGCTTAGTGGATGAGAGTCAGGCTGTCGATGTGGTCCACCTGGACTTCAGTAAGGCCTTTGACACTGTCCCCCATAACATTCTCATGGAGAAGCTGGCTGCCCATGGTCTGGATGGGTGTACGCTCCGCTGGGTGAAACACTGGCTGGATGGCTGGGCCCAAAGAGTCGTGATCAGTGGAGTTGAATCGAGCTGGCGGCTGGTCACGAGCAGTGTCCCCCAAGGCTCAGTACTGGGGCCACTTCTATTTAACATCTTCATCGATGATCTTGATGAGGGGATTGAGTGCACCCTCAGTAAGTTTGCAGATGACACCAAACTGGGAGGAAGTGTTGATCTGCCAGAGGGGAGAAGGGCACTGCAGAGGGACCTGGACAGACTGGATCGATGGGCCAAGGTTAACGGCATGAGTCTCAATAGGGCCAAGTGTTGGGTCCTGCATTTTGGTCACATCAACCCCAGGAAACCCTACAGGCTTGGGGAGGTGTGGCTGGAAAGCTGCCTGATGGAAAGGGACCTTGGTGTTCTGATGGACAGTCAGCTGAACATGAGCCAGCAGTGTGCCCTGGTGGCCAAGAAGGCCAATGGCATCCTGGCTTGTATCAGGAATGGTGTGGTGAGCAGGACTAGGGAAGTCATCCTGCCCCTGTACTCAGCATTGGTGAGGCCTCACCTTGAGTACTGTGTTCAGTTTTGGGCACCTCAGTACAAAAAGGATGTGGAGGTACTGGAGCAGGTCCAGAGAAGGGCAATGAGGCTAGTGAAGGGCTTGGAAAATCAGCCCTATGAGGAGAGGCTGAGGGAGCTGGGGCTGTTTAGTCTGGGGAAGAGGCGGCTGAGGGGAGACCTTATTACTCTCTTCCAGTACCCGAAAGGTGCTTACAGTGAGAGCGAGGTAGGTCTCTTCTCACTGGTGACAGGTGACAAGATGAGGGGAAATGGCCCCAAGTTGCGCCAAGGTAAGTTTAGAACAGATGAGACTCCAAAGAGATAGTAACGGTACACATTACACAGTTTAGACAAGTATTCTGCATTTGCAGAAACTGAAAGGGAGAGAAAAATAAGTTCCTGTTTCAAATTATTTGAACCAATCTTCTCATGCACAGTACCACTATATCTTGCTCACAGAATCACAGAATCACAAAATGGCTTAGATTGGAAAGGATCTTAAAGATCACGGAGCTCCAAACCCCCACCATGAAAAGGGCTGCTCCCTACCAGCTCAGGCTGCTCAGGGCCCCATCCAAACTGGCCTTGAATGCCTCCAAGGATGGGGCACCACAGATTCTGTAGGCAGCCTGTGCCAGTGCCTCACCACTCTCCAGGAGAATTTCTTCATAACATTTAACATAAATCTTCCTTCTTTTAGTTTAAAAGTCATTCCTCTTTGTCCTGTCACTATCAGAATGTGTAAAAAGTTGGGACTTCCTTCTGATTATAAGCTATTTCTGCCCCTCTGGCTATGACCATCCCACCAATTATTTATCCACCAAATAGTCCAGCCTTCAAGTCCTTGTTCAGCCAGGCCAGATTCCTGCTTCCTCTGTTTGATTTCTTATGCTGGGAGATGGAAAGCTCTTGTGCTTTCAGAAAGATGTCCCTAAAGAGCCGCCAGCTCAGTTTCTTCCTATGTCCCTAAGGACAGTTTCCCAGAGGATTTCACCCAGCAATTCCCTAAACAGCTGGAAGTTTGCTCTCCCGAAGTTCAGGGTCCTGACTTCCACTCTTTGCCAGGCCCCTATTCCTCACAATCATGAACTCAACCACAGCGGTGTTCCTACAGCCCAGACTGCCTCAAAGCTCATCCTCTTTAATGATTTCTTCTACATTGGTGAGCACCAGGTCCAGTAACACTTCATCTCTTGTTGGTCTGCCCAATACTCAGACTAGAAAGTTATCCTCAACAGACTCCAGGAGTCTCCTGGATTACTTTCAGCTCTCTGTGTTGTTTTCCCAGAAGATATTTGGGTGGTTGAAATCTCCCATCAGGATGAGAGCCTGCAAACATGTGTCCTCTTGCAGCTGAAGCAAGAAGGCCTTGTCAACAGGCTCCATTTGATCAGGCAGCCTGTAGTAGACCCTGACCACCAGATGTCCATTACAGGTCTGATCCCTAATTCTAATCCACAAACTCAACCTGGTCATGGTCATTTCTCAGAGGGAGTTCTTTGCAATCTACTTCTTAATATAGAGGGCAACTCCCTTGCCACTTTTGCCCTGCATATTCTTTCAAAAAGCTTGTAGCCCTCAACTGAAGTACTCCACTTTTATGTTTTATCCCACCATGTTTTTTATGATGGCAATTAGGTCATAGTTTTCTAATTTCACCATGGTTTCCATCTCCTGCTTTTTTTCCCACACTGCCTATGTTGGTTTAGAGGCATTTCAGCTGGGCTGGAGCACCTGCCCTATGAAGATAGACTAAGAGAGGTGGGCTTGTTCAGTCTGGAGAAAAGAAGACTGCAGGGTGACCTAATTGCAGCCTTTCAGTACCTAAAGGGTGCCTATTAACAGGAGGGGAGTCAACTCTTTGAAAGGGTAGATAACAGCAGGACAAGGGGAAATGGTTTTAAGTTGAGGGAGGGAAGATTTAGGTTGGATGTCAGGGGAAAGTTCTTTACTATGAGAGCGGTTTGGTGCTGGCTGCCCAGAGAGGTTGTGGATGCCCTGTCCCTGGAGGTGTTCAAGGCCAGGTTGGATGGGGCCCTGGGCAGCCTGGTCTAGTATTAGATGTGGAGGCTGATGGCCTTGCCTGTGGTGGGGAGAGTTGGAGCTTCATGTCCTTGAGGCCCCTTCCAACCTAGGCCATTCTGTGATTCTATGAGCCCTTCCAAATTCCTCTGGGACAAATCTGAGGTTTTCTTCTGCTGGTTCCTGAAGTGACAGCGTTGCCTGGCTCTTCTTGGTCATTCAGCAGTACATCTCCTTTTCTCATCCAATTCAGTTTAAAGCTCTGGTGATAAGCCCAGACAGCTTGCTCCCCAGTATTTTCTTGCCCTTCCTGGTCAGTTGCATCTTATCCAATGTCAGCATGCCCAGTCTCTCAAATTTGCATCCAAGATCATAGTACTCAAAACCCTGAGTGTGATACCATTCTTCCAGCCATTCATTCAGTTGGTCTGGGGGTCTCTGTAACCAGATTCCCAGCTTTTCAGAAATACAGATAAAATTGAGAGTTTTTACCTCAAGAGCAAGGAGCAATATATGAACTCTGCCTATCACAGAAAGAAGATATGAGAGACAAGGTCAGAATTGAGATGGAAAGCATGGAAGAAGAAACTCCAAAGAAGTTTATGATACTGTCACTGCAAGAGTGGGAAAGAGGTGCTGATGCTGGTGACCAGTTTTGGCAAGGTAGTTTCACTGCCATGGTTACTGCTTGCCAGCCCCTGTCCAATGAGCAAGGCAGACTGGATGTCACAAATGTGTGATGCCTCTGTCATGTCTAGCAGTCTGCTCCCAGAGGACATTCTCTACTTTGCCTCTACTTCAACCACCAAAGTAAAACTCCAAGAAGCACTCCCCACTTCAGTGCCTTCTCAAGTAATAAAATTGCAAAATAATGAGCGCTGACATCAAGTGGAGGCTGTTGGTTTACAGCTATTGCCTAGCTTAAAAAGAAGTTGCATTTTACTGCCCTTACAAGCTTAAATAATGCTGAAGGAAACAAAAAAGACACTTCATATTCTAAAGGAAAATTCCCTACATTAGATGGATTTGTTCCATTATTATGACTGACTTGGCTTATTCCATAGAGAGGGACTGCACGCATTACTGTGTAAGATTTATTGTAGAAACTTTCATCATAGCTTCACTCTATCTATGAAAGATGGTGGTCTCACATATTAAATGCCATTCTGCTCTGCCCTTCTGGGAAGTAATATTGATTTGCTTTTAGTTACCACAGTTCAGTAAAAGCAAGGATATGCAATTTCAAAAATAGTTAGTGAAATATAAATTTAAGTTTTCCATTTCCATTCCCTGTCATGTTTCAAACATTGCAAAAGAACATCTTCAGCCTCTCTTGGATTGTAAGTAAGTTAATATATACTGTGGCATTTGTTTCATGGCTTAGTGGACATGTTTATGCAGAGTTGCACTGTGGCTGAGAGAATCTCCTTCTCTCTTCCCATATATCTGCACTAGAAGCTTAGACTAGAGCAACTGGCTGCAGTATAGCCAACATTCCCAGCTCAGTGGTTTGCTTCCCTGTAGTATGACAATTTGCAGCCAATTAAAGCACACTTAGCATCTGAGCATTTCTTCAAATTTTGCTTTGGTGTAAGTGAGGAAGAAAATCTTCTTTGCAGTGAATTCTTGATATATGAATATACATGCTCTATTTGATATTACTGTCAATGTGTACTCCTGTATTGTCATTACTTTTATACATGCCAACACTGTTAGGAAAAAATTTTTTAGGAAAAATTTCTGTACTGTGAGGGTGGTCAAACATTTGAATAGGCTTCCTAGAGAGAAGGCTGATGGCCCAAGATTGTCAGTGTTCAAGAGGCAATTGAATAATAACCTCATTAATATGCTTTAATTTTTGGTTAGCCCTGAAGAGCTCAGGTAGTTGGACTACATACATAATCTCTGAATGTCCCTTCCAACTGAACTACTTTAATATATTCTAATAGTTACACTATATATATTTCAGCAGGCATATAGAATAGTTGGCATTACATGCTAGCTGACCTTATACTGACATTTCATTTTAAATGGTTCCTCATATTCTCCATCAATAAAATTCTGCTCAAGAGTAATGAAGTTTTTGGCCAAGGTATCAATACAGAGCAAATTTCTGTTGATAGCTTCTTAGAAGCTAAAGAAAAGGCCTTCAGCTCTTTCTGAAATTTGCAATATTTAAATGAATACATGTACTTTTTATAGGAACAAAGCGTAAGGCAATACTTGTGAAGAATGAGAAAATGACTGAATGCAAACACTCAATTGTCAATCTGACAGAAGCTTGCAGGCAGATTTAACTGCAAGTGCATTAATTGTTTCATCCAAAGCAAAACATCTACCATAGCAGAAGATGCTGATAGCTGAGTCAGAATGATCTGCAGAATACTATATAACATAATTCATAATTGCAGAATATGTATATCGTATAATTAATTTGGAAGGACAAAATTTTTATTAATACACATTAGTACTAATGTTTTAGTATTACAAAACATGCATATCAGTGCACTACCATCGCATAACAATTAAAAGCTGTGATAATAATTCTGACATAAATTCTTACCTTGTACCTGCAAGTTCAAAATTATTTCATCTGATCCCCAGTTGTTACTGGCCACGCAGCTGTAGTATCCGGAGTCTTCTGCTTTCACAGTACGAATGACAAAACTGCCATTGCTGAAGATGCTTCTTCGCCCATCAATCATCACTAGACTGGGTGTCCCGTTACTACCTCACAGGAAACAAAGTGCATACATTAAAGAAGTTACAATCAAAGATACTGAGAATTGGATTTTTTTTTTTAAGAAGCTAAGACTGGAAAGAAAGAAAATGGAGTGTGGGGGTGGGGAAGTGGTGCTCTTTATTAAAGACAGTAAAGAAATATTTTTTTGCTGGGAAACACCTGCCATTTAAAGAATATATCCTGGCCCAAGTTTGAGTGAAATTGAGAAATCGGTCTTTAACTATCAGCTCATAAAAATGCAAGAATAAAAGTTCCTTCCTACAAAGCCTATCCTTATAAAATAATAGTTACATATATCAATCAACGGTCTCATAGCACTACATTATCACTGCTTACACAGTGCTTAGATGAAAATAATAGATGAAAATTAGTGTCCATGACTTTTTCCATGTGTGACTCTATCAGACTGTGAAACTACAGATCAAAACAGACTAAGGGGAAACAAGGTATATGCAAGACACATGGTTACAGAGTGCACTCCAAAATAACCAAAAGGTTATTTAAATGCATCAAACACTTTGCTTTTTCAGATTAATTCTGTGGCTTCAAAGTTAAAACAGAAAGGTCTCTGCAATTTAACATTTTGGATATTTACTTTTCTTCCTTGTTAATGCTTTCTAATTACCACAGGCAATTATCTTTAGTTCATGGAATTTTTAAATTCTTCCTCTGCTGTGATCTCGTGTGGTCCCCACAAATGACCCTTCTCCTTCCTAATGCAGTCATTTAAGATCACCATCTTCATCATCATCTGGATTTTAAGGAAATGGGATTTACTTGAGCTATACATTTAGTTGCTGGTTACCTATCCTTCATCCATTTGACTGTTGGAGCCGGGTCTCCAACAGCTTTGCAAGGGAGGACAATATCCTTCATCCAGGGAGTTGTCACTGTGCCGCTGAACGTCAAAATCCTGGCAGGAGCTGAGCATGAGAGCGTGAGAAAGACTGAAATGAGATACAGCTTTTGAAGGGAAACAGATATCCAGAACTAAACACTGGAAAACAAACCAATCTCTTTCAAAGCAAAGTTTTTAGGAACTTAACTCCATTTAACTCATATCAGCTACCCCAGCACAATTAAAAAGACAAACAACTAGCAGATGAAAAGGAAGAGTGAAAGAGTCCTGGGGGAGTGAAAAGAGTAAAACCAGTTACTGATCATCCTTACGTGTTTTCATAGTCAACGTTATGGATGAAAATTATGTGGAAGACATGCTTCTCTCCAGAAACTTCCAGAAAAAGTCCACAATAGACAGATATCTTACAAAAGCTAAATGAGTAATACATAACTTTTGTTATAATAAGTCTTGATGTCACTTAAACTACTAGAAAACTAATGCCTATACACTTGAGGATAGAAATGCAGGTGGTCTCAGTTTTTCAGCCAGGTTTAGGTTATTGGGATTAGTCCTTAATTTCTAATCTTTGCTTTCATTTTAGCTCAGGAATTATCTTTGTTTTAACTTGTTTTAACTTGTTTTTCACTTAAAACAGGTAATTTCTAAGGAGTTCTTCTCCATGTCTCAGTTACAGTCTTGTGATCACAATTTTCTTGTTATCTTTCCTGGTTTATTTTGGTGATTCTGGTTACCTACTATAAGCATATTTCTCTTAACTCTGTACATAAATCATGGAGTATGTGAGGCTCTTCAGAAGTGCACTCTGCCATTTCCAGGCCAAACTGGTACTAACACATGAATATCAGGTATACCATCCTAGGTGAGGTGATTTATGTAATCTTACAGTCTAGTACATATTATGCCTAGGCACAAGGTGGTGGTGGTAAAATCTGAGAATAAAAGTGCAGATAATTTCACTTTCCAGCTATAAACTGGGAGAGCATGGCAATCACACTGCTCAGTGGGGTGGTATAAGTGTGATTCTATAGAAAGGATTCAGATTGCACTGGTATTTTTTTCCAGGTCATTTAAAGGTAAGATGGCTCACTGCCACCACTTTGGTTAGGGAGTGGAGCCAGCAAGGAGTGTTCAGTCTTTTTTGCAATGACAAATTGGAACCATTCTTGCAGATAGGAATTACGAGAAGTGAACGTGACTGATTACAGAACAGTTTATACACTGCTGCAAAATAGCGGATTGAATACATAGAGAAGCTTCAGGTGGCTTTAAAAAAATCATTCAAGTGTATAGATATAATTTCAGAACAATATGAACAACCATACTCTCTGTTGTTGTTTTAAAAGCAAACAAACAAACAAACAAAAATTGGAGTCTAGTAAGTTTATATTGGACTTAAAAGACAACCCCAAATTAACATTTATGTATATTATCTGTCAGGCATCTCAGTAGAGGCTATTCTATAAAAGAACACTGACTTCAAATGCGGAAATAAGAGCAGCTTCTCCTAAGAAGATGTTCTGTAGAAGAACTCATGGAAAAATGTGGAGCTAATTGTGTATTTTTAGCTTAAGACCTTAAGACTGAAGGAGTTCAACACATGTCAACATGTCAACACACAGAAGGTTATCTCCTTTGCTTACTGAGAAACCGGAGATTCTACTGAAGTGCCTGGAAGTTTCTTCTTTTCTATTTATTGTGAAAACTCGATTTCTTTTTAAATAACAAATCCTAGTGAAAATTCTATTTTAATGTATTCCCTTTGGGCTAGAGAATTCAAAGCTATTTTTTTTAAGGATGAAATTTTCTCATGATTTTTAAGATGGGTAGGCTTCTTACAAGAGCTATGAAATTAAGCAAAATAAACCTTACTGTAGTAACATACTAGTACACTGCAATGAGTCTATCTGAAGTCCATAAACACGAACAGACTCTTAAGTCAGTTCTATTCATGCTATATTAGCTAAATATATCATCAATATGTCACTTCTGCGTAATATACAGAAATGTTTGAGTTGTGTTAGTTTCAGTGTGCTTTATTACTCTAGAATGACTCTTGATAGAAATAAATTGCTTTTTGGTCTTTAAATATACATTTAAAGACATATACTGAATATGGATACATGAAATACTGTATTTTTAATCCCAATTTACTTCAATCATGTACATTGATCAGAACTTGCATTTCATAATCCATTTTGCACCTATTAGAAAAACATAAAAATGAGAGCCACGATCAAATAAAATTGGGACGTTTGATCTCAATGGATTGTTATCCTCTACTAATAATATATATATGTTTAAAATAATGTTTAAAATAATATATATATGTTTAAAAATCATGCATAAAAGAACAACTTGAAGAGCGAAGGGAAATTACCGCAGTGGGATGCAGTGGGATTTGAGATGCTCATAAAATGAAATGATTTCATAGATTATATGACCAATTTGGATGATTTTGCCTATGTTCTCTTCAATTTTCCATGAGATTTTTCTCTGGTCACAATTTTAACTGAAACAGTAAGAAGCAGCTCTTTTATAGATTTAAGATAATGAAGTCTAGGATAGGTAATGGCACAACGACACTTTCCCAACAGCCAAATACTGACATGGTCACCCTTGGCAAAACAGCAGCTGAACAGCCCCAACTCCCTCCTGGCAGCTTGCGTGGTTTACCTCTGCAGGAAGGAGTTGTTGCCATGAGGTGGAAGTACACCAAAGTAATGCTAAGGTTGTAGATAGTCATTTAGTCTGATAGTACAGACATGTTTTCCACTGTGGCTCTCAGGCTTTTTCTTTTAGAAAAGATTTACAAAGGCCTATACTGCCACAAGCCATGGGCTAATTAACTAGTTACTGAAACTAAAAAATGCTCAGTACACCCGAAGACTGCAGATACAGTGAGAAATGCTGAAATTAGTGTTAGAACACTTGTTTGTCTTCAGATCCAGGTTTGTACTGCAGGAGATGTCTAGTTGTACTCATGTCATCTTTAAAAAGCAGCAGAAGACGCTGTCAGCTATGCCTACAAAATACATCTATAAACATCTGGACTGTTTCTAGCAGCTGCAGTGCTTTCAGAAAAAATGGTGGTCAGAAACTCGAATTCCTGCTCCGTGCAGACATTCTCTCTGCACCGTGAAATCTGAACTCTCATTTAAAATGAACAATTAAACCTTCTCTCCCTGTCTTCCCCACCTCTCTAGTGTTTCTTAAAATATACACTTATTTCCAACTGCTGCCAGTTATGTTAGGAGAAAGCATTTATACCATAGATATCCTTCTGAAGCCTTCTGCATGGTTTGGTACATTATTACCAAACTTGCGGTGATATTCACTTATTTTTAATAGTTATCTTAACAGTGAATACTTGATAAAATCATAGATTTTGTACCAGATCTCCCAAGCACGTTTATGTTGTAGTTCCTACTTCTTGTATCTCGTGTGTTCCATTGTATTGTCATGTGAACAAGCAACACAAACTTCACAGCACAACTCGGCAGTAGGATCACAGACCATAACTCAAAAGTGCACATCACAAAAGCACATAGGACTATTTATGTGAAAGTATACACAGCTTCTTATGTATTATCCATTTCTTTCATACACTGACTACTTTTAATGAGGTGGCAAAACAGCACGAAAATTCTTAACTCCAATTTTCTTTATAGCTTAACTCCTAATAATGTTCTGAGACTGCTAACAGGTTCACAAAAAAACAGAGAACTAGAAACAAAATAAATGTCTAGTGAACTTCATCTGGCAGCAGTAGGTTTGAAATGCTAAGAGGCATTCATGAGATTAAAATACCTTGACTCTCACGATCTTTCCATTTTGAACTAAGAGAGCTTTACACAGCGTGCAGGCAATTCAGCTGCTGGACTTGTCTCATTTTTAACAAAGAAACTCAAATGCCTCCAAAGACCTACCAGCACCACAGTAGACGGCATGGCACTGGATTAGGACCATGTCTGTTCCTACTTATTGCAAATTAGCCAATCATTAATTGAAGATAAAGACGTACCTTCACTGAACACTGCACTCTTTCATGCTAATGAGGTTTTCTCTGTGTTTATTTGTTTAAATTATGAATCCAATTACCTACATTTATCGTCATGGAAAAAGAAATGGCCAGAATTTTTTTGCAAGAGGTCTTAGTGTTCTCTATTTTATTATATTTTATTTTTTCTCTGGAGAACAAAACACAATTTTAAAGGTAAACTGCATGGGGTAGCAAGTTACAGAAGGTCACTGCAGCTCAGCTTCATCCAAATAAAAGAGCAGTCAGTGAATGCCATGGGTCAGGAGTTTCTTTTACTTACTTTCTCACAGAAGAATATACTGTGTACTCCAATATGCTGAATCTTTAAAGAAACAGAGTGATAATGTGTATGTAGTATCATTTCTGGTTGTATATAAGAAAAAATTCTCCTCTGAAAGAGCGGTGAGGCAGTGGCACAGGCTGCCCAGGGAGGTGGTGCAGTCACTGTACCTGGAGGTGTTCAAGAGCCGTGTGGATGTGGCACTGAGGGACGTGGGCAGTGGGCATGGTGGGGGTAGGTTGGGGTTGATCTCGATAATCTTAGAGGTCTTTTCCAACCTTAATCATTTTATGGCTCTATGATATTGTTAGTGGGCACTGAGGTGATTTTGTGATTCAGTGATTCTGTTATGAGTTGATGGTTGGACTAAATAAGCTTAGTTGTCTTTTCCAACCTTCATGATTCCATGGTTCTGTGATACTACCAGTCCCAGATGTACTTTAAAAATATTGAATACAGAATGCAACACAGACTAGGAGGTAAGTCTGTTCAATGCTAATACTCAGCCCACAAGAACAGACTGAAGTAAACACAGAAGTCAGAGTTCTCCCCAAAGGATCAGATTGCCATAGGTCTGGTTCTGTTATTATCATGTTGCTGGCAAATGTCACTCTCCAGCAGCCATGGTCAGGAAAACAAGAGGAACAAGGCACTTGCACAGTTTTCTTTCTTAGAGATACAATTAGTAGACTAAAAATGCAACTTGCAAGTCAGGAAGGAAGAACAATTTGGAGGGACATGGTCTGTTTACATGGAGACTGAAATTTCATCTCTGTGGTTACTTTTCATTTGTTGGGGTTGATTGTGCTTACTTTTGTCAGTTAATTACAGAGAATAACAATCTGTTCTGAGATACAGAGACATAAAAGGAAGAATTGTTGACATGAATTAAACTTTCACTTAAATTGGACTAGCCATTTCACATCAATCCCCTAACAAGACTTTCTCATTGTTCTCAGAGGGGCTCTTAAGGGGGGTTATAATTAAACTGACATAATTCAATTCCAGGTAAACTCTCATGAGCTGTCATGATGGTATCATTACTTGGACAGTTAATGTGAAATAAGCTGGGAAAAAACAAAGCTAACAACTTCACAATAACAACCTGTCAGATGTTTATGCTGTATATCAACCCTTTGCACTCTTTTTAGCAAAATCAGGCTACAACCTAACTGATTAGGTTAGGTACATGCAGATCAGTTGGTAGTGCATCTATTTTTGGCAAACCAAGAACTGTCACATGCTACATTTCCTCATAACCAGATCAACTCATCTTGGTACCTACAAAGTCTGCAGTGTTTTGCATTTATCTTGTCTGAATGCCTTCTCCTCTTTTAAATAGAAACTGAAATACAAAACTTGCAGTGCCTTACATGCAGGGTTCCTTGAAAAGTCCCAGGTTTGTCTATGTCCCTATTATATTATATTATGCATGGTATTTTTAGTTAATTGGCTTTGTTCTTATTCAAGCTTTAATGTTTTACTTCTGTTTTTGTTGACTTTTTATTCAGTATTACACATTCATTACCATCTAGTAACAGATGGCCTCAAAGGAGGAACATGCTGAAACCTTTGCCCCTTTCTCTGAGGTGTTCTTCCGATGTTCTTTATGTTCCACCACTTAAGATTTCAGCTGTGGTCTCACAAGTGTTCAATATGCTGTATGCAATTGTGTCACAAGGAAAACCTCCAAATTTTTTCAGATCTCCTGGACTTTTCATAGCCTTCAGCCATGCAACAGGTTCCTTAACACTGCATAGCTTCTTTTCAGAAAAGATTTTCTGAAAGAAGACACAAAAACTGCGGGATGTCAAAAGAAGCAGGAAGTAAAAGTGAGTTTGCAGCTGACAAAAATAACCTGTCAGCAATGGCCTAGGGAGCAAACAGTTACCTGTTTGTTCCAAATCCTACCTCTTTACCCTGCTAGATACTCCCCACATTACCACTGATTAATCTTTCATTGTTTTCTACAGTAGAAACTCTGTAGTTACTACAGCTGAGAAATGTTGAAAAATGTCCATCTAATATAATAAAAACTTTGGCCTAGAGAATTGGCAGAGGACACGTGAGTTCCCATCACAAGTCTGAGGAACTCTGCTTTTGACTTCTGTGTACTCAACACTATTTCATGTGTTAAAATAATACCGTCCAACCACTATTACTGGTATTCATGACAATAGTTCTGATAGTTAATTTGCCATCATCAAATTGGTTAACTACCACTTGAGTGGGTAGAAACAGTAATTTTCCTTATGGTAATAGTATATTCTTTTCAAGGCAGAAACTACTTTCATGTTGGTGGCATTTGTTTGAAGTTCTGTTATGTAGGTAAGTATCTTCATAAAGCACTAGACATCTTATTTTACATTATTACATCATTAGCCATATGACCGAAGCATTAGCAATCTTGCAAAACTCTGAAATTGATGCATATACTTTTGAAGTGCTACAGATCTGTGCACTACACTGTTGATATTGGTAAATACTGTCAAATTAACAATTTGAATGGGAAAAAAATAGAAGACCAATCTGAAGATCCCAGGTGGAGACTGACTACTGATCGGACTCTTCTCACCTTGCTTCTATTTCTAAGCTAAGGTCCTTGAGTATTGCATCATGCCTCACAGTACAAGTAAGGCAGAATACATGGGCCCAAGTAATATCTTTTTTTAGAACAACTAATACAGCTGGAAAAAATATGCAATAATTGAGGCACATTATCCCCTCTTTAAATCTGAAATAGAAGCAGCAAAAATAAAAGCTAATGCAAGTTGAGAACAATTGTTCAGAGTTTAGGTATGTTAATAAGGCCACTTGATATTGAAGAGAGTATCTGTGGAGTACACAAGAGATATTAGTAAGGAGAAGGATTATAAAGAGGTTATCTTGTGTGACAAAAAAAAAGAGACACATTCTGAAAATGGAGAGGAAACTCTTCAAGCTCTCTGTCCTCAACAAAAGTATAAAAGAGTTGTTTCAAAAAGCAATTTATTTCCTTC
Organism: Phasianus colchicus; assembly: GCF_987193195.1. Classification (NCBI taxonomy): domain Eukaryota; kingdom Metazoa; phylum Chordata; class Aves; order Galliformes; family Phasianidae; genus Phasianus; species Phasianus colchicus. Next base: position 110,027,564 of record NC_143436.1, read on the forward strand.
TAAGGTGGGTGGGATGAATTACTCCCTAGAGGAGCACATCATTCTTCCTCTCTCTGCTGACTACAGCAAAACCTTGGGTAATTAGCTGAGAGTTGTCAACTAACTTTTGGAGAAAACTGCAAAAAAAACTGAAGTTACTCCTCACAAATCCCACTCTTAGTAAGCAATGAGACATAAAGAAGCCACGTGCCAATTATAGCAGTAATTAGCATTGGAAAGTTCTGGATTGCTTTAAAAAGCACTGCTGTCATACCTTTCGCTAGCGGCTCTACAGTGATAATCTCGCTGCTGTTGCCTCTTCCTGCAGCAGTCACTGCTACCACCCAGACGCTGTACTGGCGATTCCGACTCAGGTTGGGGATTCTGTAGGAAAATGAGTCGGGAGAGGCTTCAAACTCGCTGATTACCTGTGATGGAAGAGATAAATGTTTCCAAACTAAAATAAACAATATTTGGTGAAAGTCTGCTGAGCTGAGTGTTACAAAGCCTGTTATTTCGTGGTAATTGGAATGACTATCAATTGCTTGAAGCAGATGGCAGATGGCAATAAACAGAAAAGACACAATAAGTCGCTGCAATCAATTTATATTCAGGGAATTCGGGCCTATGTTGTATTTTCAAATTATTGTTATTTAGGTTGGGATTTTTACAAATTGCTCAATGGGATATAGAGTTTGTGTACCTCAGCCTATGCTCCACAGGTTGCTCTACTCCTTTAGTAGAAGAGAAAGGTAACTTCATCTATCCTGAGCAGCATTGTATCACTGTAGCCATTTTTATTTCTGACATGGGTTTTGTGATTCTTGTTTGTGAAAACAGAGGGGTTACTAGCCATCAGAAGATTAAGTGAAAAAAGATTCACTTTCCTATGCCATACTAAACATGGCAATAGCTATATAACACCAGGCTAAAAATAATTAGAGTGTTAATGACAAGGAAAAGAAATTTTCACTAGGAATCTGCCTTAAAAATAATGCATTGACGTAATCTAAACTTGATTCAGACTGACAGAAGGTGTGCACAGAATGTCTTTGATATACAAATATCTGCTGGTGGTAAAGGCTAATTTCAGCTGATTAGCATTTCAAAAGGTAGTTTGACCTGAAAGCACGGGAATACATAGTCTTTCAAAGTGAATTCTAAAGAAATAAAATATTTTTCTGAGATATTGTTAAACAGCATGAAATGGATGCCAGTTTCAGCTCATGAAGGGGTCATCGTGTTTTTGAGCTGGCATCTCCTTAGGCCAGGGGAGGGTGGAATTCATCTGATTTCCTTTTGAAATCTGTAGTGATATATGCCAGCCTAAATCTTCACTCCCTTCAGAGATCACGCAAAAGAACATGCACTTCTAAGTCAGGGTTCTTCCAGCTTATTTGGGACACATTGCAGTGGGATGAATCATGACCTAGACACACCTATTTTTCCCCATCAGCTCTAGAAGTGCAAACATAGCTAGCCTGGGGACAGCTGTCTGTGTTGAACACAACTAAAGTAAGATGAAAAACACTCCATAGAGATAATGTGACTGTTTTTTAGAATACTTAACATCCTGGCTTTCACACAAATGTGTGCCTCTGTTTCTGGAAGAACACAACCTGTTTCTTCCTCAGAAGCTAACTTTTCTGGGGAAATTGGTTTGCTCTGACTCACAGTTACCTATCTTCAACAGAAGTCCAAATAAGGACCTCACCATATTTTCTAGCCAATCTGATTTCTCCTGTCAAAATGCCAAGTCAGTTTATCCCATTTAGTAAGCATTTGCCTGGGTTTCCACTTCTGATATGAAGAGGTCAGTGCAGGCAGACACTTCTATTATTATGTGAAATATTACAGCAGGTTTTGAAAATCATCTGTCTTGACATTTACATGAGAATATTGGAGAAATGCCTGTGGCTTGACAGGTTGGATCTTCGTGAGGTCATACATAAAAGTTAATGTATTGATCATGGCACAGGAGGCTGAGTTTTAATATTCATGAGGCAGCATTTCCTAGGATTAATTTGAAAGTCAAACACGCTAGGCTAAGTCTGGTACTCAGGCTCCACTCATTAATGCAGCCATCGAGCAAAAGCTACTTCTAAAACACCACTAAGATGGAACATGAATACAGCAGGTAGGAACAGCAAACCATTAAATATCTCCTTATTGCCAAAATTTCATTCCAATGAGCATCAGTTCAGTTAAATTTACATTGTATTTTCCTTGACACGCATGATTTATGAAAGAGGCATATTGTTGACTTAGCAAGCCAGTACTAATACTGCAGATTTCCTGCTTGAAATGCCTCACTGTCAAGCTCCTCTCTGTCATGGTAGAAGCTAGGATATCATACATGTACCTTGTATACAGTTGCTAAATACAGCTTGGAGCAGACTGGTTTGAGGTTTTAGGTAAGGGATAACGAGAGATGCTAAGTGGAAAAGAAAAACCTTGAATCTACAGCACTATGACTAAGCTCTGCTCTGAGATCTGAAGTAACAGCAAAAACTGAAAAAACTGAAAAAACTGTGGCTAGCTAGGAGAAAAGGTAGAATTGTCTCAAAGCAGAGGAGTTTACTTTCCCTGGAGCTCCAAAAGCAGAAGAATCATAAAATTAGCTTCTCTATTGCATTCTTTAATACCTTGTCTTCAATTCCTTTCTTTCTCCTCCACAAACTCAGCATCATTCATACATTTGCAACTGCAGCTCTTTCAAATATAAATTCAATTATTCATGGAACTAATTTATTAATTGAATCTAGAAAATAAATCTTCACTAAATAAATAATTCTTATTTTCTTAAAACAAACTGCTAACGCAAAAGATTTTGGTTTCTAACTGATTAACATACACCTTCTGTTTCCTCAGCTAACATTCCTGGTTAAGTACTTGGAGATGCTCCAGTGACAAAAAAATCAATTTTACTTTTAACTTTTGCCTGTCATTTCAATTAGATTAGCATGCCAGAGACTTTCATTACACAAGAAGAAAAAAAAAAATTGGAGCTTTGTCAGCAAAGAGAAGATTAAACAATTGAAGTAAGAAATTTTTTAAAGGAATGTCACCTTGTCACATATTGACCTTTGTATGTGCCAGTGTCTAAAATTTACTGATGCATTATTCCAAAAGTAATAACATGCTTGCTCAAGGGATTTTTTTCAGCTGCTTTTTAAAAATTTGGTTTGTACTGGAGTGATTTTTCTTTTCCTACGGCTTCAGTTTATTGTCTAAGAAGCACCAAGAAGGCACAAACAAAAGTCCAGCAAAGGCTGTGCAAAATAAAATGAAATCAAAGTCCTTTATCAGATTGCAGTAAATCTGTGTCTCAGACTAGGAAACAGCAAGAGTTTTTGAGAAACAGACACTGCAGGTAGCATTGTTTCGTTCCGATGCAATATCATTGGTACTGCCGTTCAATGCTTTGCATGCTTTGAAACAGTATGCCATCTCCGGCATTTCTTACTCCTTTAGAAAGCAAATAAATAAGCAACATGCCTAAAATCAAACTGTTTGTTGTATTTTTTAACTCAGGCTGGAAAATCTTCAAAACAGTGTGCTAGAAAAGTACGTTTTTCAACAGTTTTCAAGAAAAGAAGGATTTTCCTTTGCTAACTTTATGTTTTATGCCACAGAGCAGAACTCAAGAGAAACATGAAGGAATAAAGGTAACAGGCAAAATTTACGGTGCACTGAAAGATTTTTGAGGCAAAGAAAGGCTGTATCTTGTCTATAACTATGTCTGTGCAATTTCTGAATGCAAGATAGGTGCACTTAAGATCTCTGCTCTTTCCAAGTTGTGAGGAAACTTGGAAGTGATCTGTGAAAGCCATGTGGAGACCTAGCAGACAAGAGTGAAAAACAAGAAAAGCAGATTTGTAGTGTGATTTGTGAAGCAAGAGAGCACATAAGCTGCCTCATCATGAAAATTAAGAATACGCATTTCTACTACCTAGAATGGCCTGTGTGCTTTCTCTATAAATATGGGTATAAAATCTGAATACAGAATCATGTCTGGAAGGAGCTTCAGATTTCATCCAAGTCTATGCTCCTTCTCTAAGCCAAATTTTACTACACCTGAACAATTCTAGGCAAGTGTTTGTTCAACCGGATTATGAAGACCTACAATAAGTGAAGACTTTGCAACTCCCTAAACTGTATGAGCTGTCCTAGTGCTTAACTTATTAGAAAGCTTTCTTAAAATCTAGTTTGAGTTTTCTGCTGCAGTATAAGCCTCTATCTTTTCCAGTCTATTAGGAACACAGAATAGCTTATAACCTTCATCCTTCCATCAGTCTTTAATCTGCACAAAGATTTGTCACTCCTCTCCTCACCAGTATGCTTATCTTTTTATGGCTTAATAACACCAATGCTTTTAACATTTCCAAGAAATCAAATTTTTGCTAATAACATGTCATTATAATTTGTACCGTCTACCACTGGTCCACAGCCTTCTCAAATAGCATACTCACCAATCCCAGAGTATGGCATTTGGCTTTTCACAACAGGATTATAATTACAGAATCACAGAATCAGTGCTAGCTAAAGTTCATTCTGTGATATGAAATTACCTCAAATCCTCTTGTGAAGAATCTAACGAATTGATTTCTGCCCACTACCATTTTATTTGGTTATTCATAGCACTCACTTATTTGTACTACTACCTACACTGTATTTTATCTGTGTTTTTTTTTTTTCCCCAGACCCACTTCCCTATTTATCAAGATATTTTGAATCTACTTCTGCCTCTTGTGTACCTGAAATCCCTCCCAGTCTTTTAAGTTCTGCGAATTTTATAGGAACACTCAATATTTCATTATCTGGATTATTAAGAAAATCACTGAATAAATTGGACTTGAAAGATGTCTACACTGCTCTTTCTTGTCTTCAGTATGGAAAAACTGGTTTCATTACCTCCCAAAGTGCAGTGATCAGTTTTATTTCTATCTTTATCTGTCTCTGAAACTGCATTTGCCTGATGAGCTTTATTTCAAGAAACATGCTCCCCATAGACTTATCTTCATCGCCAAATGGGAGAGAGCCAGGAAGTGTGTTGAGCACCTCAACCCTAGTGGTCCACACTGCTTTTCAACCTGACCTCTAGCAATGGAATCACTGCTGTAATTAAAGGAAATTTTTAGTTCTACAAGGTCAAAATACAGAGACCTCTATCCTGCACAACAGCATCATGGAATAGCCACCCTGCTCTACCTCAGACGTTCATTGCTCCTGGAAATGATGTTTTAGAGTCTCTTTGATGGACAAGTTATCTCTTGAAGGGGGCCAAAACAAACAGTTTCTAACTAGAGATGAATTGGTTTAATATAAAATCCATACATTACTGCATATACAAAGATTGAGGTTCTGTGTCTCTGAACAAAATAGACTTGTGAATGTGCCCTTGACGGACTCCCTAAAAATGTGAAACTCTGCATGCAGTATTTTTTCTTGGGGTTAAGACAACAAATCTGCTGACTTTTGCCTTGCTTCCTTTCACAGATGGATAGACTGTCAGAGCTGTCAGCAACAGCCAGTCCACAATTTCAGTTAGACTGGACACCATTTAAGCCATATAATAGTTTATCCTTGGTTCTTGCTATTTGGCTCATGTTTTGAAACATGAAACATGACATCTGTTTCTCACTCAGTGTTATTGATACTAACTGTTGTAAACAAAAGCTGTGTGCAAAACAGAATACAGTTTCTGTTTAAGTATTTTTGTTTCTTTTCTTAAATTCTGAACTGAAATGTTGGAAAACGCAGGACAGAGATTTTGGTAACAGCAAAGGAGCTAGGCCCATAAAACAGCCCACTGCCCAGACCTTCAGGTAGCTTTTATCAGGAATTTTATTGCTTAGGAACAACAGAGGTACATTACATGCTTGTCCCTTTGCAGCAACCCACAGGAGCCCATAAGTCCATCTGCCTCCCCCAGGTCATGATCAGGGAAGCAGGATGCATTGTCACAAGCAGGTGATCATAGTAAGGGCAGGAGACTGACTGCTGGGCTGCTAGCCGTGTGTTACTGCCTCCTTTGGTGGCCCCAACAGGTCACCAAGTTTGTCCAGAGCATTTCAGTCAAATCACCAATTGTGTTGTACCTTTGGGTCACAGGTCCTTTGTACCTTGTACGATACAGAAGGGAATACGATGAATCCATACCTGCTGAAATAAGTTGCAACTGATGCCAAGGCTTAATTGTTGGACTATACTGATATATGTGTAGGTGAGCGTAGGTAGTGAGACCAAACCAGAGTTTTATGAAAAAGATCAATATCAAATTTGTTTTAGTAAGGCTTTGCAAGGAGACCTTTAAAAAATTGCATCAAGCAGCACAGCAGCAGAATTAATTTATACTCAGTCATGTCTCTCTTGAGTTCTGCTGCATGGCATAAAATGTAAAGTTGGCAAAGCAGTTAAAAGAATGAATGTGCTATATTTGGGAAGTGGTAACAAATCTGTGAAATAACTATGAAAAAGCTGTAAACAGTACATGTGGTATATTAAAAAGGACATATTTTAAATACTATTCCAAGTAGGTTTTTCAAAATAACTTCACAAAATATAGAATAGCTCTATGCTATATAAAGAACAAGAATTAATAAGCATAAATATCTTCATGCTGTGAAAAGTACTGTACAGGCACAGTGATAAATACTGTTGGTAGAATATAAATCAATGAACATGCATTTTAAATTCAACCTCACAGATTCTGTTAACTCTAAATAAACTTCTATTCAAAGTAACTTTATCTGCTTAGCCCTCTTCCGAGAGCAACCTTTCCCTCTCTTTTAGAGACTTTCAGCATACGTTTAACTACCAAAGACTTTATGGAATAACAGATCACTTCCTGCTTATTATTTTTGCACTGCTTTACATGAGTTTTATTCAAATCTCTAAAAATGAAGAGAAACCATCTCAACAGCTCTGCATCCTATTTGTGCTGGGGGCTCCTGACCTGGATGCAGTATTCCAGATGGGAGCCTCATGAGGGCAGAGCAGAGGGAGCAACACAATTAGAAGCAAGTAACCAGAGATTTCTGGAGAGTACTGAAGACCTTTTCTTTTGAAGATGATCTGCAAACTGAGCGGTGGAGATACCCTACAGAACTTGTTGCCCACAGATAAGGAAGAACTGATTGAAGATGTGAAGATCCACAATCACTTTGCCTGAGACAATCAAGAGGCTACATTTTAATATTCTGAGAGGACTGATCCCATGGGACACTGTCTTCGAGAATAACGGGACTCAGGACATCTGGCTAATCTCCACATACAACCTACTCAGAATGCAAGAATGGTCTTTTGCAAAGAATGAGAAGTCAAGTAAGATTGGCAGAAGGCCACACAATCACATTGAGCTCAAACACAAAATTGATCACACAAGAAGGTTAATGCTGGGACAGGCTATTTGGGAGGAAGATAAACACTGTCGAAGCTTAGGCTACTAAGCCTAAGTAAGGGAAAGGGTTAGAAAAGGAAAAGCTCTGCATAAAAGGTGGTCTGCTGTTAGCAACTCTGCATTTATAAGAGTATAGGTCAGTTAATTCACGTCAGTGATCCTTCCCCTCCACTCTATACTTTCCACTTTTGAGACTGCATCTAAGTACTGTGCCCTGTTTTGGGACTCCAGGAAAAAAAAAAAAAAAAAGGCATGAACATAATGGAGAAAGTACTAGACAGGGCTGTCATGGGATGGTCAGGAGTCTCGAGCATAGGACAGAAATACAGTGACAAGCTGTGCCAGCTGGGTCTGTCAGCCTTAAGAAGAGAAGGATCAGGAGAGACTTTATTGCTCTCTACGTGTACCTGATTAGATGATAGAGCCAAGCTATTCTTGAAGCAGTTTCAACATGAGTAAGGCCTCTGAGCAGCCTGATGTGATTAAACTTGCTTTGAGAACAGTGTTGGTATAGGTGAACCTCAGTAGTATCTTCCAGTCAAAATTATTCTACTATTCTATGAAAATTTAAAAACGGCAATCCAGCTCCATAGAAAATACATATAACAAAGCAACTGAAACCAAATACTGACAGAGGCAGTGTGCAGTTCTGAGAATAAGAAATGCATTAAAATATCACCAAGATGTTTTCTCATACAGCAAGAAAGATTCCAATAAAACTCCTATGGCATTTTAAGCCATTGGTAGATTGTATGTCTTTTATATCTGAACACTTTCTGTGCGTGGTTGTCTAAACAAGCTCTGCTTTTAGCTTTTACTATCAGGAAATCAGACAGCAATTGCGAGGTCATCTTACTCTGTATCTTAATATGAATGGAAGACAGGACCCTGAAAAAGAAAATTGCTGGGAAGGAAAACAGTCTCCATTATTACTCTTTTGTAGTGCAGTTCTACTCACATGCAGTTTCCAGACTAGCAAGCCATTGGATGCTTTGTGTCACAGCAATTTAATCTCTAAAACTCTTCTGTCTTCTAAATTTTATTTAATCTAATTCCACTAATTTCTCCTTATATAGTGTACTATATCAGGCTTGGACAGAGTGATCACAGTGATATGGGGACACTCAGGACAAGCACAACTGGAGGGAATGTGGCCAACATGTTACCATGAGAAGACAGTTCCTGAGAGGAGCTGAACATAGACTTTGGAAGAAGTGAGTTAAAAGTACTGCAGGAAACTGGGTTAAGAGTTGGCACAGAGGATAACATTTTTAACCTAAATTCTGGTATGTTTTGTTAAATTTGAAGAATGAAAAACTTATTAAGTCACTCTGTTCAGGCCAGGGCTTGAAATAGAAATCTAACTCAATTAGCACTTAGGGCTAGCTGTCAACTTGTAAATGAATGCGTTAAGTACTCATATATTTGTATTTCTCTATATTTCCAGAATAGAAAAGTTCTGCAAGATAGTGCCTGTACAATAATATAGACAACATAATTAAACAGTATGACATTGGATCCTTGTTTGCCCTTTATCTTGCCTACAGAATAGATTGCAGCAAAGAATAATTTTTAATTTTCACACATTAGTCATATTTGCTGTTTGAACCCTCCCAGGCAGATACTGTAATTGGAATTCAAAATAATTAAACAGAAAATGTCTGCATTCTTCTGTGCAGCGGCATCATTTTTCGTAGCTTCTGCTCTTACAAACCAAACTGAACTGTGCAAGAGTCTGCAAACCTTCATCTGAGAGTAACTCAGCATCCTATGAAGATAGTGCTTTGTAGTAAAAATGTGCACAGTATGACCAACACAGTTAACTTTTGGTTAACTTTCCTTTTGGTGACTTACATATCAAAGCAGCATTGTTTTGTAAAGGAATCTCAACCATTCTGTTAGTCTAAAAACTTTGTCTGAAGTGTACTGAATTGAAATCTCAGTATCCACAAACTTCATAAAACTCACTCTATTAACTTCCTTTTGCTCTTTCCCTTTTCTCTTTCACTTCACTTCTGCTTAAAAACTGAGTTTGCCTGTCTCTTTAAATGGCAGATATTTAGCAAAGTTATTTTGCAACAAAGGTTTTGACTGAAGAAGTCTTTTAAGGAAATATAGCTTCATACATCCATTACAGCACTTACAGCTTATGGTGGCAGAAGAACTGATAAAGAAAGAAAGAGGCTTTCTATTTATTCCCCTCCATAACTTTATGTAAGACTGTTTTCTCTGTCAACTACTTGTCAACAATGAATCATATACAATCTTCCTTGGCATATATAGACCACACCTGCTAAAGAGTGCTAGCATTTAAATACCTCTGCAGCAGGCTTGTTCCACTGCAAAGCTACTTCTAAATAATAACAATAATAAAAATTAACAATAATTTATTAGGTGTAAGATAGCCAAGCACTTTGTTAGAATTGAAGCTGTGGTATCTTTTATTAAATGTGTTCTGCAGTCTTGCACTTATTTAGAGATGTCCAGCCTGGCTTCAGGAAACAGACAACAGAATATGATCATTGCCTTGCTCAAAACACAGAACTGATACAGAAGATGAGCTCTATCACCATTTATGTTGAAATCTTCAAAACAGTACTAGGTGATACAGGGCCTGTCCCCATAGATATATAATTATATGTACACACACATGCACACACAACCCTTTATGCTCAGGGATAGCAATAGGATAATTATATATGTACCTATCAGTAAACCAACTATCACTTCTATTGTGAAGTACAGTATACACTGATACCTTTATCATCCCATAATGAATATCACAAAAATAGAAGTAAAATTCAGTACAAGCTAAGACCAGAAAAAAAAAAGGAAGTATTATTGTCATCATTCATAACATTATTTTGTTCTGAGGTACTCCAAAATTACCCATAAATTAAACAATCATGAAAAGGTAATTCCTTAGAAGACAGCACAAAACTGGATAAAAAAATGTGTAGCAGAGGATGCTTATTTTCCTGATGATGTAAACATACAAAAAATATTGCTAGCAAAGAAGCCTCGGGAAGAAACACTGCAGCGTTGTGTGGTAAGTGGCTAGCAAAGCCTGCAGCACCACCTGGTGTTCATTCCATCTCCTGAGAAGCACTTGCTCCCTGCTCTGATCAGATCTCAGCATGATGGAAAAATTCCTGGCCACTTTACATTTATTTAAAGTGTATAGTAAAGAGATATTTGCTTGCATGGCTACAATGATTAAATTAATAGAGTTAGGAACAAGCAGTCCTGAAGCATGAATGAAGTGACAGTCTCCAGCCCTTAGCTTCAGAAGTGGCCAATAAGACCTGCTTACAGCAGGATGTGAAAGTTCTAGCTTAGTCCCATCTCTCCTCAAGTTATTGCAAAATTAGTTCACTTGCTAGTTGAAAGGAACAATTCTCCCTTTTACTTCAAGACAACTGGGTTCTTTTGTGACTCGTAGAGAGAAAAAAAAATACCTGAAATCAATTCAGTTTTTCTCACTGCATTCTCAGAAAGTAATAGCATGTAAACCCAGAATGAGCAAATACTCCTGGCACAAATCAGCTCACTCACAAGCAAATATGTTGTTCACAACCCATTATGCTCTGTCACACAAGAATACGCAAGCCAAAAAAAGGGAAGTAACATGAAAACACAACTCAGATTAGGCAATTAGGTGCATAAATACACATTTCCAGTTATAATAGGGCTGATCCTGGGTTTGAAACATTTTCTAAGTCACTGTTCTGCAATATATTTTGCGTACTGCAAAAGGACAATATGTGGGAAAAAAACATAACCAGCCCTCAATCACTCCCTTAGCCCCAGAATCCCCTTTTAATCTTTCCTAAAGGAAATAAAACAAATTAAAAGCAGTACTGAGCATCTGCCAGCACACGTTTTTAGTTCTGCAGATCGGTATAGCCCTTTTGTGGTTGTGCTGTGGGACTCACCGTGGGGTAGGGGTGTGAGCAGAACACGGTGTATTTCCGGATGATGCCGTTGAGCTTGAGGGGAGGGAGCCAGGACACGAAGACGGTGGAGGCTGAAGATGCAGCTGCTTTAACACCAGCAGGAGGGCCTGGAACTGGAGAGAAAAACTGTGTTAAGGGCGGCCCAATGGAGCGTGTCGTTTTGATAAACATGATCTTGTGGACCAGTGTGAACACCCTGTATTAGGGAACAGCCTGCATGCTGGGGGAGAGGGTTTGAAGGTGTTCACATCACTAGGGAGGGAAGCCTCAATGAACTTCAGGTGGACCCAAAGTAACACTGCCACTGCTGATTAAACTTCTATGAAGTACCATTTCCAGCCTGCATACATGAAACTTTGTGTGCTTGCAGCCTGGAAGGCCAACAATGGTATCCTGCATCAGAAGAGGGGTGGCCAGCAGGGAGAGGGTGGTGATTGTCCCCCTCTGCTCTGCCCTCATGAGGCCCCATCTCGAGTATTGTGTCCAGCCCTGGGGCCCCCAGCACAGGAAGGAGTGGAGCTGTTTGAATGGGTCCAGAGGAGGCTACGATGATGATCAGAGGGCTGGAGCACCTCTCCTGCATAGAAAGGCTGAGGCAGCTGGGTTTGTGCAGCCTGGAGAAGAAAGGGCTCTGGGGAGACCTCATTGCGGCCTTCCACTACTGGAGGGGAGCTTACAGTCAGAAGGGAGACCAATTTTTTACACAAGCAGATAGGGAAATGGCATTATACTAAAAGTGGATAGATTTAGGTTAGGTGTTGGGAAAATTCTTCACCCAGAGGGCAGTGAGGCACTGGCACAGCTGCCCAGAGAAGCTGTGGTGCCCCATCCCTGGAGGCAACTCAAGGCCAGGTTGGATGGGGCCCTGGGCAGCCTGAGCTGGTAGGGGTCTTCCCTACCCATGGGGTGGGTGGGCTTTGAGGCCCCTTCCGACCTCAACCATTCTATGATTCTTCAATAATTACCTTAGCTGCAGCCAGTGAAAACTGCCAAATCATGTATTACTGTAAATGTTAGCTCAGTTTTGAAGACATAACTCATGCCAAATGATTATTCGCTGTATAAATAATATGTATTCGAACACTTTAATGGCTACACACAGTAGAGCTGTGAATTTAATGAAGTGGAGAGCAAACGAGCTCTAGTGCTGTGCAATTAGCACTGCTCAATGAGACCCAGGCATACCTAGTCATATGATGTGTCAGCAGCCTCCTACCTCTAGACTTGCCCTCAGCAGCTCTGACCTGTATCTGGCACTGCACTACATGTACACATTTATTTTTCTAATTAGCTATCTGTGTAAGCTATTGAAAACTGTTAAAGAAAAGAAGACGAAAAAATGCTTCTCTCAAATTGAATGGAAAACACACAGGCTGGGAAATGAAAAAATCTTGAAACATCATCTTGACTCTTTGCATACTTTGAGAAAAACTTCAAATTTATGTGCATGTTCATTTTCAAGCTCATGTTTCACTGTATAATATTCTCTAGATTTGCTCCTATAACAATGTGAAAATAAACCTCCTGCACACTAGAATATCTATTAAGTATCACATATATGTGATCTTGTACTTAATCAAAGCAGTAAGAGTAGAATAAAGTTTCCTGGAAAAAGAAGTTTGAACAGGAAAATATTTAAAAATAGCATGAAATCCATCAAAATAGATAATTTACAAGATATTTTTCATATTTCAGTACAGAATATTCATGTTAAATTATTAAAATAGGTATATTGGAAATAACTGCATGGGTTATTATAGATGAAACAACACATTTAGATGGATTCAATTTTCTGCTGAAATTTGGATTGTGAGGTATTTCACATTTTTTCTCTAATTTGAAGTAAAACTACCAAAATATTAGAATTTACAGTAAAACAACACTTCCAGAGCTTGATTGGCTCTCTTTACATTTGTTGTGTATTTCAGATGGACAAAATATTTCCCAGAAAGCAGATTTTCATAGGTAGACCCTTAATCTTGGCTCTCCAAGTTTAAATGAATAAAAAAAAATTGCTTATAAAGAAAAGCCTAACTGCCTGAGACCTTAGCTGTTTAGATAAGTGCTTTGGATTTTAAAAAGCATATAAAGAAACCTTCAATTTTATGTCTATATACGTACAAATGGAAGATACAGCAAAACTGATAGATAAGCATCACTCAGTGCAACATTTCTGAATATGCCCTTTCTATTTATAATGTATTGAGAAAGCTAATAAGGCATCAAGTGAAAATGTCGTGATTATAATTGCATGCAAACCCAGCCACTTGCTGCAAAGGGGCTAATTCGGCTAGCAGTTCTATCCAATGCAGAGTAAATATTGATGCTTGACAGCATTCAACTTGCTATTTGTACTCAGCTCATTAGAAATGCTATTTGCTCCTGCTGCTGAAGAATGAAAGCTAGCTCTCCAGGGTAATTAATTAACCCACAGGGGGATTCCTTTACAGTTAGTAATGTTTTCTGGAAATCACTGCAAATAGATGTATGAGCTTCAAGTAATCTATTGTTAAACTAGGGCGTGATCTATAGGGAATTCAGATGGTAATTGGTCATAGCTGTCAACTGTTTGGAATTCATCTTGCATTTTCTAGTCTTTGGGCACACATGAAAAACATGACTTGACAGTGGACAGTATTTCTGTTTGGGGTACAGATCAGTAGAATGGAAGGTTAGAAAGAACTCAAAAAGTTATACAGTCAAATTTCTCAACCTTTTCTAATCTAAGGAGCGTTCCACCTTCTTGGATCAGAGGCTGGAATCAGGTAACAGTTTTGGCAGTATTTTCAAAATTATTCCAAATGTTCACTTATTAATCCTCTTCTTGTTACACTGTTTAACTTTGCCATGTTGTATGTGTGGAAATGATAGTGTGTGGGGCAACACATACATTTCCTTGGCAAGAATCTTGCAGAGTATCATTTGATTCAGGTCCTTTCTAACATAAGCCATTCTATGATATCTTAAACATCCCCACTGACATCTGTCCAGAGGATAAAGTCATTTTCCTGCTCATTCACTAGATTAAACACGATTATTATGAGTTAATGCGGCATTTGCTGAAACATTTGTTTCTAAACATGGGTTCTTTTCATATCTGAAGAAGTTGTGCAGGAGGAATGTGGTATCTACTGCACCTTGGTGAAGAAAGATACATCTTGTTACACTAACTCAAGGTATTTCTTGTTGCTATTGCATCCTGTAGCTTTGTTCCCTTCAGCCATGCTGAGACACCAGCACAAAGAGATGTCCATGGATGTTTATTTGGAATATTGATTCCCACAGATCCCAGCAAAGACAAGCTAAACGTGTCACCATGTGTAAAACAGTGGTAAGAAGCTGAAGAAAAAACAGGGTAGAGCACAGAGAAGCAGAGAACTGCTTCCAGCCAACTTTGCCAGCTTCGAGGGAGTACATTTGGCATTTGATTTAAAATCAAAGATAGCCTCATGCTCCAGCTAACAAGGCTTTCAGAGTCACAGAAATAGCATGCAGCTTTCATGTAGACGAGAACACTTTGTATTCTTGACACTGCAAGTGAAATGCAAACACAGAGAAAGCAATTATCTTGACACGACTAGTCCAGGGAACTGCATTTAGATGTGCAGGATAATGGGGAGGAGCTCCAGGAACTTTCTCATTCCCTTTTTCATAAGCAGTTAAATTATCACCATTTTTCTTCACAGTACTGAATAGTAGGGAGGCAAGTGCTGTGCATTTAGGAGTAATGTAACCATTATATCAGAAAAATGAACATGGCTCCCTAAGAGATTTCTAATTCCACACCACACAAGACTGCCCTAAGAACTGTTACATTTACGAAAAACAAAACTAACTAAAATCCTTATTACTTCCAGTTGTCCTATGTTAATGTACATATTCCATCTAAAATTTCAATTTATGCTAGCTGAAATACATTCATAGATGTTGTCCAAACCCCCTTTCTTTTGAACTGGCCTCTATTAATTAGATAATTCCTACCAAATTCAGACAGTTGCACATGGGAAGCATTTAATATTTTCTACCTTCTTTTGTTAGTCAAAAATATAAAATCAGAGACCTCTGAAAATTACTAAGTAAAATAAAAAAATAATGTATTTCAGGTACATTATTGGCAAATTTACAACACAGTGTCCAGACTTAAGCTATATAAGCCTCTCCAGGACAGAGGTGAATTACACAGCCACCCCTATCACCAGTGGGTGGAGCCTATGCAGAGTTGAGCAGTGAGTGTGCTTTGATTGGATTTATGCTCATTTCATTAAGAAAAAATATGGAGCTTCATCATCTGTACCTCCACCCCTGTCACACCAATTGCCAAGAATACAATGTCCAGAAAGAGAGAGGAGAGGGGGGAAATCTCATTGGACTCATTGGCAGAATTGAGCTTTGATTACATGAACGGATTTAATGTTATTCCTCCCTGTGAAACAGGATCCCCAGAGGAGCAGTGGCCACGGCCCCAAGCTGACGGAGTTCAAGAAGCATCTGGACAATGCTCTCAGACATATGGTGTGATTTTTGGGTGGTCCTATGTGGAGCTGGGAGTTGGATTATGATCCTTGTGGGTCCATTCCAACTCAGGATATTCAACGATTCCTCCTTCCTCCTGCATCACATAAACCCCAGAAACAACGTCTGCTGGGCATAAAGTGACAAACAGCCATTCCAGGCATAATTGCCAACTACAGGAAGCTTTCCCTGAGAGCTGTGTCCTCTGTTCATCCCTTCTGCCCAAGGTGGGAGGTGCTTCAGTTTGCTGAGGTGCTACGTGGTGCTTCCAGCTTATATGGAGAACAAACACATTTTCTTGGATATGGTTTTACCGTATCATATTTGCAACACAGAAACAGAGAGAAAATTCACTGTTCCATTGCTACTGAGTAGGGTAGCTTTTGAGGCCATACTTTATACAGTGTGAGGGAGAGAATTTGAAGAAACTTCAATTTTAAATGATGTAATAAAATGAGTCCTTGGGTGAAGAAGAGAACCACCAGCTTGTTAAAAACTGTGCAAAGTAGAAAGGGCACAAAAGGGACAAAAACACAATTAATTCTTAAAAAAAATAGGCATTTCTGCTTCACTTCTATTTCTGCCAAGGGGAACTTAAAGAGAAATGACAACACCATCACGACTGAAAATGAGACAAAAGCCAAAATATGATCACGTTGAGAGGATAGCTCATTCCCTACTATTTGCTAGAACTATTCCCATTTCATAAGCTGATCAGCAGTGCTGTCTGACCCCTGGTGTCTAAAATAAGTACAAAACGTTACAAGAAATCGAAGCTTCAATTCATTTCATTCAGGCTGACTGCTTTACTCCCTGGGATACTCTTATTTTGCCACACTGGAGATTTCAGACCTGCAAAAGAAATTCCAGCCTGATGTCTCTAAACCAAACAGCAGCAGAGAAGTGACAGGAGGCTACGATCTGCCTTTCAAAAGCAGCAAGGGATCATGCTGCACCATCGATTTTACAAAGAAAAGTTTCCTCTAATCCAAAAGAAATGAAAAAAGGAAAAGAAATCAATGGTGTGATAAGGTCTTGTAGTAATAATGATATGGAAGGCCTGGCAGCCACTTAAAAATATCTGAGAATTACAGATTTTTATTAGAGGACAATGGTATATCTTAGGTCATAATTTTAACAAAAGAAGGACTGGAAGTAGAAATATAATATTTCCAGATTTAATCTCTGTTAAAATTGCAATTATTTGTATTCGTCCTGCTGAGATTATGCTCAAAAATAACTTCAGAATAGAAGCTTTTGGATGCGCTAAAATTAGCCCTACTCCTTTACAGGAGTCTTTTTTCCTTAGAATATTACAGAAGAAATTCCTGAGTATCAAGGCATCTACTGGCTACTTATAGCAATATGAATGCTCTTTTTCCATTTAACTTCCATAGCCTTAAGGATGTTTAAATGTGGTACTTGAGTTTGAGTTAATTTTCATGGCAGCCCCTTGTGTATTCCACTTTAGACTTTTTATTGCTCTTAGTAAAAAAATTGTCAAGCTGAAGCAAAACATGAAATGACTGCATTTTTTAGCAACACCTTTCAGTTTAGTTTTTCTGGACAAAAGATTTAATGAGCGGAATCACTGTGAGGCAACAAAAAACATCAGAAAAGTTTAGTCATACTGCCTCAGGGTGAATTACTGCTGAACAGCCCTGTGGCTTCATTGCCAGAGGGATTAAAGATAAGATATGAGCCATTGCACAGCAGCCAAACATTGGCAGATGATATGTGCTTCCCAGATCTCAGGGTCTGTCTGATCTCAAGAACAGAGAGAGCAAAAGAGCCACCAATATTTAGGGAAAAGCAAACTAGACAGAAGAGAGTTAAGAAAAATAAAAAATAAAGAACATAAAAAATAAAGATCTTCTACTATTTCAGGACTGTTTTAAACTGGAAACAGATAGGATGGAAAAGGTCAGGGAACAACAGCCACAGCAACCCTTCCAATAAAAAAATACTTTTATAAAGTGGGAAGTCATCCATTGGTCTCCCTGGCCAGAAAAGGAGAGGGAAGTTTTCAACATACTTTTTAGCAGTGGAGATTGTATTAGCATAGAATGACCCAAGTTGGATGGGACCCACAAGGATCAAGAAGTCCAGCTCCTGGCTCCAACAGGACCACCTGACATCAAACCCTATGTCTGAGAACACTGTCCAGACGTTCCCTGAACTCCAGCACTGGGGGCCGTGCTCACAGCCTTGTGCAGCCCATTCCATGCCCACCACCCTCTGGTGCAGACCCTTTCCCTAACCCTCAGTTGCCCCTCCCCTGACACAGCTCCATGCCGTTCCCTCGGGCCCTGGTGCTGTGCAATATTGAGGAGCTGTAGGCCACTATAAGACCTCTCCTCAGCCTCCTCTGCTCTGGACTTCAGCCACTAGTCGTATGTCTTCCCCTCTAAAACCTTCACCATCTTTGTAGCCCTTTGTGGGATGTTTCTTAATTGGTCCAGGATATTTACGGAGATTATGGAGTCCCATCCCTGTTATTTTTTGAGACAAGCTTAGTAAACATCAGTGATGGTTGCAATGCTCTCTACTGCAGGAGGGTAGTCTCGGACCAATGTCAGAAAAATTTCAGGAACATTAAAACACTCTATTGTTGTTCCAGATAAGAGACAGAGATACTGCAGGCACCAATTCTGTCATGTGTTCA
Organism: Phasianus colchicus; assembly: GCF_987193195.1. Taxonomy (NCBI): domain Eukaryota; kingdom Metazoa; phylum Chordata; class Aves; order Galliformes; family Phasianidae; genus Phasianus; species Phasianus colchicus. The sequence continues at coordinate 110,046,078 of NC_143436.1, forward strand.
GTTTCTAAAGCTGGAAGAACTTCACACAGAGCCCAGATGTTATCCACATTCAAGCCAGTTTTGGTGGCTAATGGTTCCCCTTAATTTTTTTTTAACTCAAAAGCAACCAATACAGGGGCATTATGACTTCACTTGTATTTATACCTTGAAATGCCAATCCAAGGGCCAGAGGTTATTTCTACTGTTGGGCTTTTCAAGGGTTTCTGGAAGTATGTCTCTCTGGCCAGTTTGAGATGTAAGGCAACAGGACCAGCAGGCCAGTTCAACACATAAAGCTGCAAGCTCAAAGCTGTTCAAAGGTGGAGGCCTAAATTTCTTTAGCTATAAAGTATTCACTTTTTTTTTAATGTTAACACAACTTTGATCAAAAGAATGGATTGTATTAAGCATGTTGAAATAGAACTAGGAGAAAATAAGCAAATTCATAGCATGATGAGAAAGTTCAGAAGTCCAAATTTTTACACTGCAGTCCCCCGATATATCTACAGCTACAGCCACATGGCCTTCCAATGGATGTAAGTTTTAGGATGAGTCCCTTAGTATTTGTTGGAAAAATTTCTTAATTTTTGCCCAGTTAGTTAATCACTGAACCTACTCTCATTGGCACTTTTGTAGAACTTATTAAAAATAACAATTATAAAATAAAAATAACAATAATAAATAAGTCAAATATTCAGTATATTCAGTAAATTGGATCAGTAATAATGAAAAATCCATTGATTAATTTCCTTGAAAAAATTTACAGGAGAATTTTCCAATCAAACCTATTTAGTTAACTTCATTGCAGTGTCAATGTTTATTCCTGTGAAAATATTCTTATCTAATAGCATCCAGATGTTCAGAAGTCTTCAAAGAAGTATTCATCCACCTCAAAGGCTTTTCAAAGCATCTAAACTGGATAGAGAGAACACTTAAAATTTCAGCATTAGGACTTAAATTTTCCATGCTCTAATCAATAGAAAAGACAGGAGATTTTTGTTCTCCATTTTACTTCTGAAAGAAGAGGTGTTTGAAGGAAGTTTTTCTCTTACATAGAAGAAAACCTTTTTAGAGGCATCTCAGTTATATAAGAACATCCCAGAATAGTAATTTCTTCTTTCCCCCTTTTCAATCATTTTGAATTAACTCAAAAGCACTCAAAATTCTCCTGTTAGATCCTGGGGTATTTGAAAACAAAAGTAAAGATAAACCTATTCAGATCATGAGAATTATCTACAAACCTCTGGTTAATCTGAACTGGAGTCCTGGAAAATCTCAGACTGTTTTCAAAGATGTGTGTGCACACTGCTTTCTGTGTGTTGCTAACTCAAGATTTTCAGACAGAAATCTCACTCTGACTGTTGCATACAATATTTGCACTACTTTAAAAGCTTGAAGCATACAAGCCTCTTGTGGAAGTGGGAATGGAAATGCTTTACTCCTTACCATCTTCTTTAGTGCGGGTGAAAATTTGTTCACTTCTCACTCCATCTCCAGCTCGCGTGAAAGCCAGCACCTGAATGCTGTAGTTGGTGTATTTTTCCAGACCATCAAGCTCCAGAGATGGCTGTGTAGTTGTGACATTCCTTATTTCTCCTAGCTCTATAGAGTAAGGAGGAAATAGAGTTATTGGCAAGGTCAGTCTTTTCCCAGCTATTGATACCTACTGTGGATATCTTGAAGATTAAAAAAAAAAAGTAATTTTTTATTATTAAAATAGCAATGGATTATAAGAAATTAAACTAAATTCCTTTATATTTGGATTTATTACAGTTCAAAGCAGGCCTGTTTTTGGCTTCAAACTCATTTCATTTTTTTAAAATACAGAAAACAGAATTTAATATTTCTAATTATAAAATATTTCAGAAAGAACATATGAGAATAAATTACTTTAAAATATGATCTAAAGCAAAAATGAGCCAATTTTATAAAGGGTTTTCATTTTTGAGAAAAACAGACAAACAAAAAAAAAAGCCTCTTCATTTTAAAATATGAATCAAGTGCTTCTGCAAAGCACTTGATGGCAGTAATACCAGCTAGCAATAGGTTTTAACATAGTAAAACCAGATTTACTTGCAGAAAGATGATGCACTTTATATGTATTGTTTTTTCAACAAGCTAAGAACTATAATCCATGTGGCAAAAAAGCTTAGGACATATTTAGGGCAGAAAATAAAGCTGAGAAAAAAAAAAAGATGAAAATTCAGTTTTAAGCACTGCATGAACATCATCTTTTTTTCATCAAACTGTAAGACATCACGTAGTAGCTTAGACATGCACTGATAATATTCACATAGGAACTGATCCAAATACTACAGTCATCACTGAACATTTAGTTTTAAGTCAGTCACGTCTACGTTCTTATGCATGATTTTAATGTATTTTTCATTTTTAACTTTAAATAAACAAAGGAATTGGTGGCTTATTTCTGATGTTGACAGAAGTAGGAATGGGCCCTAGAATTATACTTCCACTCCGAGTTTCTCTTGTCATACTAACAGAGGTCAGGATTTACAAGACAACTGTATATTAGAATGAACTGTGACTCTGATGCATGAACACAAATGAAGGAAGATAGGTCATTGCACTAGAGCTGCCAAAATTCAACAGAGCTATCAGGAATAAAGGCATGTGCAACTCAAACTTATTATACAAGAAAGGACCACATGTAGAATTATTGCCATCATGTGATAAATTGCAGATTAATAGGGTATCTCTGTTCTTTTTTTGGTCATTTCACTCATTTTCCACTCAGTGGTTTATTTATTATGCTAATATGCTACTAATGCGAAGATTACAAAATATAAGCCAAACAGAAGAAGCTGGTATGAAAATAATAAACCTTTTTCCAAAATATTTCCTTCTTTTGTCTTCAACTGTGGTGTTGAAACGTATCATCACAAAAAAAAAAAAAAAAAAAAAAAGGTCTGTAACTGGTCAACTAGGTAACAGAGAACTAAAATAAAGTACAAGGTTAGGCAGGTGTTTTCAAAGTTTATATCATCATTCTTTAATAAAGATTCGCTTGACTATGTAAATGAGATGAAATTTGTTTGAGTCATTTTGGGTTTCTTTTCAGGTCTATGGAATGTTGCAATCCCATGGTGGAAGCCTTCCTAAAGGCCTCTCCAGTCAGGTTTGCAATGCCTGCTACTGGGTTAAAGCTCTATAGAAGATAGCTTCCTTTCACAGGTAGATGATGCTTTCTCTCAACCAGAGAGTAAAGGAAGTACAATGCTTTCACAACAGAGAATGAATGATATAATTGCTATATACAGCCTGCTACTTAGTGATAGTTAGAATTCTATTACCTCCATCCAAGAGATTGGCCCAGTAGATAACCCTGAATCCTTGCAGAATGCCATTCAGAGTTTCTTTTGCCAGCGTTGACCAAGAAATAGAAATGGTTTCTGGTGATGTGGCAGTGGCTTGCACATTCCCTGGAGGGCAGCTGGGCACTGAAATAAAATATTCACTATTGTTAACTTGATGAATACAACTCAATGTTTACCACATGCACGTATCCAGTTTGAAGGAATGTATACAAAAGATCTCTCTTCCGTACTTGTTAGAAGACACCCCTTTGGCTACAATTTCAATCTGCATTGCTGTCCCACCACCCATTACTTGTCAATTACATACTGTTAAAAGTGCTTAAACCTTAATTCTTGCTAAAATCCACAAGTTTCTGCAAGTGTAGCTGATGTCCCTGGATTGAATTCATATATTCCTTCCTCGCTAACTTGTCTTTTAACAGCAGCCTGTTTTTTGCTGGGTTGTTGTTGCTTTTTTTTAATGTTTTTCTGTTAATTGAAATGTGTCCTAGTGGTGAAAAACACAGAACATACTTTACAAAGGATTTAAAATTTTTTTTAAAGCTCTGTCCCAAATTGCCATCTTTCTGAAAAAAACCTAATTATCTCCTCAAATCAGTACAGGGAAGGGGAAGGAAGCAACTGCTTAAAAAAGTATTGAGAAAAATATTAATGGAATATTTTCACTAACATTTAGAAGAAAAAAAAAATCAGCAAGATATAAAGCATTTTCTGTTGGCTGTTTAGCTTTAGAGCAATAACTCCAGTATTAGTTTTTGATGCTGCTTTAAAACGCTCATCTTTAATTTTGAGAGTGAGCCAAAACTGAACAGAGAAAAAAAAAATATTAAGAAAAACAGATTCTGAAGATAAAAATATTACACATTATAATTCAAAATATGAGTATGTGTAAGTATACTGCTTTCTGACATCTTGCAGTAATCTGTCTGGGACTAGAAACATTCAGAGAAAATGAAAATCACCAGCCTTCCAGGAAGCATATACCTCAAAGCCTTTAGCTCTCAAGAATTTTCTCAATTTCCAACATATAAAAAGTCAGATTCTTAGCTGGCACTGACTTCAATACACTGAAAATCTGACCTATGCCATCTATTAGGATTATGTAGAGTTTCCTTTGTACTCCCCTAAAATACCAAGCCTCTTTTTGGATATGAAAACATTCTCTTTTTCCACTAGAGGACTCCCTCTCATTGTTTGAGAAGTGCATTTTACACAGTTTGAAAAACATATCTAAATTGTTTCTTAGATTAGAAAGCTTGCATTTTAGCTGAAATAATGACTTTATTTTCTTTTTCTCATTAGTCTGGATATCCTTGAAAATACGCACATCTCTGTTTAGGGTGACAAGAGATTATGTAATACAAGGGCTCCTGGTTTCCCAGCAGTTTGATTTGGAAACAAAATAAAGCCAACAAAATTAACAGTATCACTTCACGTTTCTGAGTTATAGTTAGCATCTCAAAGTGCATAATGAAGCTACGATGAGATCACAAAATTTGCAAATATGTAAACACCAGAGTAATCAGCTTCTTAATGAAAGTTATGGTCTTAGTCAATATTATTCACAACAGGATACATCCCATCAGTAGAGTTAGCATTTATTTACCTGAGTGATTCTGCATCAGTTACAATGACAATTGTATATGGCCAGTGGCTAACCTCCTCCTATCCACCTATCCGGTTGTTTACTATATCTAGCAAGTGCAAAGCCTGGTCTTACATTATTCTGTCTACAATAATCACTAATTGAGCAGCAAATATACAAGGTAAAAAGAAATAAAGAAATCATAATGTGACTCACAACAGCTGTTTGCCAAGACCTACCATCCTCAAGAGTAGTGGTGATGATTTCCTGAGAAGAAGGTCCTATTCCAGCCCGGTTACAAGCTTGAACTACCATGCCATATTGTGTGAATTTCTTCAGGTTATTCAGGGTATAAACTTCACTGTCCCCTGTGGTATCAATACTGATGATGTTGAACTGGAAATTGCCACCTGCACTGTATTCCCGATAACCTATCTGGTATCCACGGATAATTCCATTTTGCAAGTGCTTCTTTGGAGCCTAAACAGGATATGAAAAATTACACTTTAAATACATATCTCCAAAGTCAAGTTGGTCCCTTAAAAATTTTGGAATACACAAGAAGTCAACTTTTTATTTTTTTTTTTCCTATTGCAAGCAAGTCTATTTCTAAGCAAAAATTCAAAAATTCTCCTTGCACATGAAATCAAAGCTTTATACAATTATATATACATTTGAACACGGATTGCTTTAATAGTGCATTCCTGGGCTGAAATTAAGACCATTAAATGGTCATACAAGGAAAAATTTGAGAAGAAAATATTTCTTGAAAAAAATTTAAGTGTGTAATGTTTTGTTTTCCTATCAGATGAATCAAAGTTGACTTGCTAATAGTATATTTGCATTACAGGCATACCATTTCCTACTAACAGTGGTTTTGCCAGAAGTCCCTACCATTCACTCACTAAATCTTTAGTAGCACATTTATTGATCTGTTGACAGCAGTTAGGTATAGTTTATTGAGTCAGATGTATTGGGAAATTTTTATGCTGTGCTTTGAAATATGCTTGTGTTCATTCAGTGTGTACTGTAGAAAGATGACTAGATAATGAATGCTGAAAGCAATAATGAATTGGAAAGCAGGGATTTGCATAATGAATAGCTAGGAAGACAAGGAGTAAGATATCTGGCTTTCAAAAATATGGACAGTACAAAAATTGTTAGCCATAATTATATATGGTAGTTTTCAGTCAAAGGAGAAGATTCCTTGTATCTTAACTAGTGGAAACAGTCTGCATTCTGCAGCAAAAAAATGTTGTCAGTAAAATAAGGCTCGGTAACTCAGGGAAAAAGACCATTATTGACAGAAACACCTTTTATGATTTTATTTAATTAGTAGTGGACTAATTTCAGTATGTGATTATGTTCCTGCCTGAGATTCCAATGAATATTAGATGTAATTAGTACAAACATTTTAAGGTACAGTTTATAATCCATGGACAAAAAGCTTTTTAAATCCATCTGCCTTCTTCCAAATTCACACCAGATACCACCAAGCTCATCTGTTCCACTGACCCATACATAAGGTCATGGTGATTCAGCTTATCAGAGAGAAACTTTAGATGAGCTTCACTGGCATAGGCAGCAATTTCTCTTGTTACTATATCCAACTAAATGTACTGAGAAACTCTCTCTCAAGACTACTTTTTTCTGCCACAGGACTTGTCTGCTTCAGCACGTTTCTCATCCTCCAGAGCAAAGGCTCACTCGAGCTAATAAAGCCAGCACAGAATTCTAATTTTATCCACTACAAACAAATCATTGCTCTGCAAAAATCAGCACCTTCCTCATATTTAAAAGGTATCACTGAATGGATCTGACTGTATTATCTTTCCAGACGCTTTACATTCTTCCTTCCTGCTGCCTTCAGAATTTCCATGTTTCTTTAGTTCTTCTGTTAAAAATAATAATCTGATAAGCTCTCTGCATACACGGCGCTGTCTGCTCAGCCATAGGTGACCAAATTAGGACTCAGCATGCAAAAGTTCTGCAGTTTCAGGACTTGAACTCCTTCTAAGGAGCATGATAAGGATTAGAATCTCTTTCTCAGAATCTAACAGAATAATTGTTTCATGTTAGAATATTTCTTTGTTTTGTTGTAAATAAAAAAGACTTCTTTACAAAGATGTCAGTGCACTGTCAGTCTTGAAAAGAAGAGGCAAAAAAAGCTGAGCTAACATAATTTAAACATTCCAAATTGCATAAAGGACAATCAGCTTGGACAAGGTAGTGAACAGCTCGAATGTCAGAAGTACAAGAGCTTTAAGACAATGCTGCAGGTAACTGTCTCTTTTCTGAATGTGCAAAACTCTGGAGATGCCAGTTTAATTATTCCAGGACATCACTTCTCTCCATTAATGTTGGATTCCACCATAACCTTGGCAAATTCTCAACAGCTTGCAAAGAATTTCATCTCTAATATTAGCAAGAGCTCGTTGTGGTCTCAAGGTCTAAACCATCTTAGAGTTAAAGGCCACAAATGGAACACTCTCATGCATCACCATAGGAGATTTCTGAACAAAAGCCATTGCCACAAACACACTGAACTTGCAAGCAACACATATAAAAATATACTCCATATAATGAGGAATATTTGTTCTGTGAATGGCACTCACTACTTACTGCCACATACAGTACACATTAAGATATTGTGTATTCACACACTATATATTATAAGGCATGCATTGTATACCAAGAAAAGTGAATGTACACCTTTTACACAATAAAATAAAGAACTATACAACACACATGCACATATCGTAGTGTAAAACAGACAGAACATAATGATAAAATTGAATCATATATTTACTCTGCATTGAAATGTTCTCAGAGCAGGACTAGAGCCAGAATAGTCTTTTCACTGGGAATTCTGTAATTATATACTTTCTCATTTTGAATTGGAATAAAACAGTGAATTTTGAATTTTTTATGAAACATCTTTATAATTGTTTTAGATCAGAGGCTTTTTCTTTAAATAAAATATAAACTTTTTCTTCTATTCAAAACATTATACAGAGCAAAAAAAGCTCCAAGTCACTTCAGAGTATTGAAATGTTCTGCTCCACAAAAAATTCAAATGCTCCTTTTAGCTACTACCTAAGTAATAAGTAAAAAAACCTTCATTTTGGATTTACTCTCTGCACAAATAGATCATGCTTGATATCTACATCTTCTTTAAATGCCCATTTTTAATAAAAACAACAGTGAAACAACATTTGTCCATTGAAAATTGTTCATGGGAAAAAATATTGTTAACTTTATCAGTAGTCATAGAATATTATGAAAAAGTTTCAGATGTTGATCTTACTTCTTTTTCCATAAAATGCAATATATTTAAAATAAAAGACCAATGACTTCTGTTAAGTACGACATTCTGTAAATGTAAACATGTGTATGCGAATAAAGAAGAGAATGAATATTTCACACACCTAAACTGAATGGTTTTACTTAAAAAAGTATTACAAGGAAAAATAATGATTATTTTCATACTTTTTCCTAAACAAGAGTTCCTGTTTAATTCTCATTTTCTCTGCATCCTTTTGAACTCCAAAAATACTGAGGGTTAAAAAATTCAGTCTGATTAACAACATTGTATAAAGACACACTGAAGTGGAATAGAATAGAGCAGTTCAGTTGGAAGGGCCCCTCAGAGAACATCAAATCCAACTGCCTGACCACTTCAGGGCTACCCAAAAGTTAAAGCATACTACTGAGGGCATTGTCCAAGTGACTTTTGAACATTGATAGGCATGGAGCAAACACCTCTCTAGGAAACCTGTACCAATGTTTGACCACTCTCTAAGTAAACAATTTTTTTCTAATGCCCACTCTGAACTTCCCCTGGTGTGGCTTTGTGCTATTTGCTTGTGTTCACTGGTTACGAGGGAGAAAGGATTAAATAGATGGGATTAAACAGACCTATGAAAACTTGCTTAACTGGAATTTTCTAAAAGGTGGGCTAAAAGAAACATTAGCAGGAGATTAACAATGGAAGTAAACTGCAGAAATAGAATTTAGTACAGGAGAAAATGTAAATGATCTATTATTCTCTTCTTTTGCTGTTACTAACACCATCTGCATTTATATAATGTTTGTCAACTTTAAGCATAAGCATGGTTCACAAAGCCTCACAAACTTCCAAATAAAAATGACCAGGCTATTAATTACTGCATCATGAAGACCTACTAAAAAAGCCAGGATTCAGCAGAAGTATAAGACTTCTTTGGGACTGTGTAAAGTAATGGATCAGAAGTGAGCTGCCCTATTATTGACAGAATAGCAAAAATTTGAGGAAAGTGAATGGCTTATTCCTGGCTTGTCATTTCTTAATTAGGGGACAGGTGTTACAAACTGTCATCTGGGAAATAATTCTTCCAGTAAAGGTGGGACTAAGTGAGCACTAATCCTTCAGGAAGGTAGCTCAGTAACTTCACTTTTTTCTTCTAAATTGCTTCCAGGTCAAGGAAAAGAATTAGAATTTGACTGCCTCCTGTACCACAGAGAAACATAGCACCCATCTGATGAGCCGTCCTATGACCAGATAAAGTAATGACTGTAAATCAAGACAAATAGCTTTCAAGCTGAGCAAGCATAGGCTTCAGAGTACAAAGAATACAATGGACAGAATTTCAGCGCAGATGCAATGTTGTCTTTTTCTGTTCATCCTTTCACAATCAGACCTCCAGAGTTTCTGCTGCTTGGAAAACAGCACCTAATGGGGTTCTGTGGCACGATGCGATCATAGGATTCCCCTCGCTAGAGGACTTACACCAAGAGCAGCTCACTGTCAAAGCACCTCTCATGCTACTTGACCACGCACCATTCACTGACAGTCAATGAATTAAAGATCTGCCATCTTGTTCATTTAGCACACGTACAAACATTGTGGTGCTGTCAATGCACAGCCCTGGCTGTGGCAGAACAAGAGGCAGACAGCAGAATTTTGCAAAGTCAGATTTAACGCAGACTGGATTTATGGGAATAAGACCTTGAAGATCCACAGGGGACTATGTGCTCTTTGCAGTCTGTGTGTGCAGTCTGATAGCATTGTCTGTAGCAAATGCCAAATGTCTAGGCAATGCCTGAACAGTGTGCATGATACCATATTCACATGGGATCAAAGTTCTGGGAGCATGGACTCCCCTTTCCTGATGTGGATATGTGTTGCAGGGGTACCAGCCAGCAACAAGAATCTCAAACCTTAGACTCATTCCAGTTATGTAGATCTCTCTCTACACTCAGCTCATGAGACTTGCTGGGGCAATAGAATATATATTCAATTTAGAGCTAATTTCTGTGGTTATTTTGTTATATCAGACACCTGACATTTACAAATCCATCTAGTTCCAAACACGATCCTGAGAACTGTTTACACATAATTCAAACTCCAGCTTCTCTTTTCATGTGCTTCTGCTTTCCAGAAAATACCAAGAGATCAGGCTATTAGATTGTAGCTGAAGTGGTGTGGAAGTAAGAAATTGAACCATATTTTAAGCAAAGTTGTTGAAATATAGATGTGAAAACGTTGCTTGTCCTGTGGCTGTCTGCACATATCTACATCTATAACATGTAATGGTAAATCTTCAGAATCACAAAGGACATCTATAAATTGCAGTAGTAAACCAGTGTTGCCTATCTTCTGTCATTGCTTTTGAAAATCTCTTCCAAATTGAACATTAAAAAAGCAAGCAAAGCCTTTCAATCTGCCTACCCACATGACCATAAAAGAAGGGGAAAACAATAAAACAAGTTCATGCATAGAAACTTGGGTATTACAGTTGGCTAGATCTGATGGCACTCACGTTTCCTGAATGCTTTAAAAAGGCAAGAACCCATTAAGCATTTATTTTGGTTGTTGAAAATCACTGTACATTCTGCATTACTTCAATATCCTTTTGCTCTGCTGACAGCATTGAACTTCAAATTGTTGTTTTATTTATACCGTTTTAAAGTAAATTATTATGTATATCCCTTCACCCATCAAGTAACCCTGTGCCTAGTGATCAGAAGCCTTTGTTTTGCTGGAAAACACAAAAATATTGTCAGAGATTACATTCTCGGTTGTTTATATTTACCTTCCAGGTGACCCTAATGCTTTGTGAAGATATAGGCTCAAGCTGAACATCCTGCGGTGGACCATCAGGAGCTGGATGGAAAGAAGAGAAATACATCAAGATTGCCTTCATAGCACAGAGAATTCTGCACTTCACGTGCCATGTTACCGTATTAACACAGCAGTATCACAAAGATTTGTACTGTGACAGTGTCATAAGAAAAGACTGAAGCTGCTGCTCTAATCAAAGAAAACCACACCTTTGCATCTTAGTTGTTTGGGTGCCATCTCCAAACAACGTAAAATTCAACACATACTAAAATGGAGCAACCTGGAAAAAAAATAAAGTGAAATACAATTTTCTTGTCTAGTGTTATGCTCATGATTCTACTTCCATTTTGTAGGTAAGCAAGACACATTTTCATGAGTCAGAATGCTGTAGGTGATAGCAAGACGGCAGAACCTATTTAAAAGTAGGTGAGATAGGAACTTCTCAGTCAGCCTTCATTATTTCACAATTTTCAAAGGACCACCTCTTCCCCCCCTTTTGTTCACTATAGATTGAGCACATATAGTCAAACACTACACATTTTATACATGAAAACCTAACAATTTACTCTGCGCCCCTCCCCTTGACTAATGTAGATATTCCAGTCTGGAAAACAGACAAAAAAAACCTATCAGATGGAAAAAGCTCCTGCTAAATAAAGAGAAGCTTCATCTACTATTGATAAGCTGCCAAGGGTACATGTGATGCTTTAAAGAAAACCCTGAGACCTGCTTGTCAGCTGGACAGCTACAAAGCAGATCAAGAGTTGGTTAGGTTTGAATGGAGAGGTGTGAAATAAATTATTTGCTCAGGAAGATAAATCATTGCAAAAGAAAGAACTGAAGAAAAAAATGAAGAAATCTCAAGCTGTTCCTCTAGAGTTCCTTAGATGCAGTGTGGTCTTAATAAAAGGTATTAAATTAAGTTTAATATCATGAAAAGGGAAGTAAAGCAATAAAAAGGGGTGAGAAGGGGCTGTTAGAGGTGGAGCAGCAGTAAATGACAGTTATATTGATAGTAACCAGAACATTTTGCTTTAACTGATGAGAATAGAGGGACTCAGAATGCAACTTATAATATATTTAAGTTATTAAATATGCCTTACTCTGAACCTTTTTTGACTGTCTTTTACAGAAGTAATATTCACAGATTGAAAGGACTTTATTTCTATTCCCCTTACAATCATGAACAGGAACTAGAGGACAAAAAAATTCACTGACACGAAACGAGGCCTCTATAAATTTTTGAATATTGTCCTTGATTCTGTCCCTGCTGCTCACAAACACAAATACCATTTCCCAGGGAACATTATGATTACAGTGGAGTCAGATCGAAGTATTCAATTCTGAAAAGGGGTTTTAAAATGCACTCCTAAAAACTTTTCCTTGAAATACCACAGAAGTCCATACAGACCTGAGTAGTTAACAGTTCCCAGCACGCATGGTGAAATGTTAATGTTAAATAAGAAGTCATTTATTTTACATACTTAGCGCCATACAGAGCTTGTGACAAAGACATAAGCCGGATACCTCAGCTTCCTCTACTGACTTTAGTATTAAACAACAGTTTAAAAGGTTTTGTTTTCTGACAAGCAATAGTGCACGTGTGTACTTGCAGTGTATTTTCCAACACAGGAACTAATTGCGGTTGTATAGAGGAAAAGGTGTGGTCTATAAGCTTTGGAATCATGAGTAGCTGTGGAAAAGTACAAAACCACGTGCTCAACTATTGTTTCGCTGCAGAGACCTCAGTTGCAGCAATATGTGATAAATAATCTGCACCCTTACCAACGGCACGGTTTGAGTTGTTCAGTTTCTCTGTTGCCTCTCCTCTCCCTTTATTTTGCTCTCTTCTCATTACCTTATCTCCCTTATTCCCTGTGCTCATACTGTTTTCCATTTGCTATTGTAAAAGCAGAGAACAGAGGTAAACAGTGATCAAAAAATGATAATCCTGTACACTGCACACCACCTGCACACATACTTTGCCTAGGCCTGACTCTCCCTCACCCAATTGTTCCCTAGGTAGATCAGTAACTTTTGAATACAGTTCCACACTGCTGGCCTTTCTCTCCTTACAGACAGCTCCTTTAAAGATAGTGACAAAAGGATCAATTATTCTGAAGCTTAGTTACAAAGAACTGAATAAAATGTGATGCAGGGTGGAACCTTAGCTCAAGAGGAAGCTGTTTTTTCATTTCAAGGTCAGCTGCTGATCCTCACAATTTAATTGTCAGTTGGGAAAAACTCAGCAAGTAAAAAGTATTTTGAGAATGGGTGAACAACAGAGAATGAGAGAGTAGACCCAACATCCAACACTCTGAAGTTTACAGACAAAGAAAGATGGGCATTTTGTGGGTACAGATCATACAGGATGGAAGAATAGATAATCTGTTTTCTACAGTGATTTCATATTTTCATCGAACAAAGGAAGAGAAAAACCACAATGAAATGAGAACTATGTTGCAAACTGTTTACCTTTAATAAAGCTGTATACTGAAAGCTTGTAAACATGGGAATACTCTTCATTTGTTTTCTTCTATTAGGATAAAAAATGACACTTGATGAAAGAACAGATGCAGCTTGTGTTGCCTCCTGTTTACTGGGTTTTGCACTGAAAGCCCAGGTGTCCTAATTCTTATTCAAAAAGTCCCTTGGAACGAAGACCATGTTCTCCTCACACAGGGTATATTTTGGGTAGTTTCACCCACAGTGAAAATTGGGGGAAATTACTGAGTTGTATTCATATAAACCGGACTGAAAATCTATCACCAAGTGTTTAAAGTCTGGGCCAACAGGAATCTTCAAAAATAAATAGGGTTTTTCACTACCAGGGAGCTGTCACCCAAATATCTGCATTATGTTTTTCCTCTCAAAATCCCCAGTGAAAAAAGCATTTTAGACTTTAGATAAAATAGAAGAAAAGCTAAAGTTAGCACGATAAAAACGTTTTCAAATGCAAATGATCAAGTTTTGATCTGCTCAAGACTTTTCAGAGTAACTTTACCCAGTTTCAATGGGTTGTGTTGAACCTGCTTGGCCGCTTTCACCAGCACACTTTGTACATCTCATACAATAGTATTTATCTGGCAGAAGTACTTACACCCATACAAAATTTTAATTTCTAATTACTACAATAGAAATCTGTAGCCCTCTTCTTCTCAACCATAAGTCTTATCCGCTATTACCTGTAACATTCAGGACTGACATGTGAGCATGCACAAGGCTCCACTGCCCTTACCACGCTGCCACTTCCAGCCCTGAGAAACAAACAGTTTTACAAGATGGCAGTTTTAGAGTACAGAAATGAGAGGCTCCAGATATTGAAGTGAAAATGCAGGCACAATCCTCCTGCTACAGAAACCTGTAATGATGTAGAAGAATACATGGAAACAAAGAACAAGGGGAATGGTACTAACTAATGAAAGACGACTGACTTGCAGAGTAATCAGAAAGCTACTTGATGTTGGCTTTGAGGGATGTAATAGACAAAGGAAAAAAATTTTTCATGGGGATTAATGTTTTCAAAAGGAGGTATCTTGAATTAGTTAACTATACTAAATGTATACCAAATTAGTTACCTATCTGTACTATCTGATCATCTAAGGAAAGCCACAAGATGCATAGGGGCTGGGCCACCACTACAAGTATAATGTTGACTGAGATGCCTAACTGTAGATACATGTGCCTTTTCCAGAAGTTGAAAATTTGGAGCATAATATCTTCTGGCCACTAGATGCCACTAAATAGCTTTAATTACAAACCCTAATGATGAAGTGAGAAAAGTCACCGTGTTTTATGGGAAAAATTCAGTATTTCTTCTGATGCAGCAACAGCAACATAAGCAGCATTTCAAGTAAAGAATCCGCTCATCAAAGAACAATAATTTTCAGCACGATTCAGATGCTACAAAGCCAGAGAGTACCTGCTTCATCCGTCGTGATGGTGAGCTCATTGCTGGCCTCACTCTTGCCAATGCGATTCTTGGCATACATGCGGATGTTATAAGTTGAGGAAGGGTGGAGATCAATGATAGTAGCTTGGTTTAGCTGAGGAGAAACATCTTTGGTTCTCTGAACAGAATCCCAAGAGTCTATTTAATAAGAGATTAAAACAAAACAGACAAATAAAACATGACATTAATGTTATTGACACAATTCTGCAGTTAAGCTATCTCACAGAGCAGGATATTGCCCCTGATGAATTAACCTAGAAAAATCCCAGTGCTACAAACAAAAACCAAGTGATCACATTTCTTCACAGCTCTCCCAAGTCCTACCAGTGAGATGCTGTGAAGAATGGGATTTCAGCCCAGGGAGCACCAGCAAATCGGAGAGAATATCTGCTCTGCTTCCTTTTCATTTGTTTGTTTGTTCATTTATTTTGAGAGATGGTGAGAGCAGCACTAGACATGGAGCTCAGCACCCTCCAGAACTGATGTGTTTTCCTTACTTGTTAGAACACAAGAACACTTTAACACAAGGGGGATTAAAAACCTTCTTATTTGTTTGTATATATCTGTAAAAGAAGGAGCATATTGTTTATATTTATTGCTACTACTCATTTGTTTGTTACACTTTTTAATAAGTTCTCCAGACATATAATAGGAAAAAGGATGGAAATCGGCTAAACGCAGTAACCCCTCCATTTCATCTGTGTACAATCTCTCTGCAAAAAGAAAAACAGAATCTTTTTAAAACATCCCATATCTCTTATGAGTAGCCATCTATCATTTTTTTTTCTTACTGCAGCCAATGTTTCTCCTTTAACCTCTGCTACATCCTAGGGGGGATGTCGCTGGAGGCTCTGCAGCAGTGTTTTACAGTATGGGTCACTGTAGGCAAGATCATGCAAAGCTCAGCAGATAAGACTGGTTTAAAAATAGAAAGCTCACTCAGACACACAGTATTTACACATACTGTGTAAACTGTTTAGCTGTAGCTTGCTCACAGAAATTGTCACAATGACATCCGCAGCTTCACTGGTTACAGGGTTGTTTGTTGGTGTTTTTTGTTTGCTTGTTTTTTGCTTGTATGTGGCTTAATTTACCCAGAAAACATTTAGGAATCAGACATTTAAATACTAATCAAACACACTTGAATTTACTTTCATGTGTTAACTGAGATTTCCAAAACTTCTTCTGTAGAATACCTTCAGAATCTGTAAAGGAGTTACTTGCAGGGAACACAGCTAAAACTTTCTTTCAGTTTATTAACTTCACAGAATTTCCTGAATACACTACTAATCAAGTGTTGTCAGTGTCCTGCACTATAAGTCATAAAGCTTGATACTCTCACCTAAAATATGCCACTTACCAAGTGCCACAGTACCCAATTGCTCACACCTGAAGCTCCTCAAACCAAAAGCTTCACAGCAGTGTGCAAGACCCCCATAATGTACAAAAATTAGAAGAATTTCAGACACTATTTGGTTAAAAATTAGCTAGAAATGAGAGGCTTTTTATAGATATGGCTAATGAACATTACGTCTCTGTAAATCCTAGAAAACAGGAGAGGTGATGAGATGATCTAGAGTGTGGTATGGTGACACCCAAGCACTATCCTCAGCTACTAAGAGAATCCTAGACCTGGTTAGCATGGCAACCAGGGATTTGCAAGAGGTCATGACAAAATCTAGGCAGCTTTGAAGCTTGCTAGCTGTAAGGGGAAATTTGTGCTGAACTGCACAGTGGTAGTGACACTGGTTATTTCAGTATCCCTCAGAAATCTTGACCAACAGTTATGTCTGAAGTTCTACAAGCACAGAAGGAGACTTTATTTCAGAGCACCATGTCAACAGGAAAGGAATTGAGAAGAAAAAGAAGAAATAAACACTTCCGTTTTGAAGAATTTATTAAGTTTCCCTTCACTTGGATGATACACTCTTTTAACATTGTCCATATATTAATAAATTGCTCAGGTTTTCTACTGGTTGTTTGAAATACTGACCTCTGAGTGGCAAACTTCTGCCGTTGAAATCTACAAACTGTTGAAATCAGAGACACAGATTTGAAAATTCTTGTGATTTTTTGTAGATTAAGTAATGGCACAGCGTGAAAGAAAAGAGACTAAAACTCATAGTCTTCTGTACTGCTAAATGTAGACTCCTACTGTTTATTTATGACTAAGACATAGATTCCAGGACTATATTTTGATGCATACATCCTCTTTTTGAAAGGGAAAACAAATCAAGAAAAGCAATCACTCCCAGCTGAGTCAGTCTGTGGAAAAATTAATCAATTTCTCTTCAACACTGTTTTCAGTTTTGGGGGGGGAAAAAAAGAAAAAGTTAAGATGAAAAATTGTTAGCTTATTTTTTGGCAAAGCCTAAAAATATTTTCTTGCTTTCAGGTGCTCCATGAGGTATAAGAATTGACTACAAGTTGTTTGCCTTTATTTCAGTCGCTTTAAAATCTACTCAACTAAAAGATTGAAAATGCACAGAAAACAAATTGCAACAGGCTAACAAAAACAAGCAAACCAACAAAAGATAAAAGTAAGCCTGGAATTCTTAATTTTTATCCGTCTCTAACACGTCACTTGCAGGCATTTCTCAGTGTTACATAGAATGCACACTGACACAATGATTTATGAAAAATTTATGATTTTATGAAAACCAGCAGCTTCTCGCCCGTTCCTAAAATAAAAGTTGAAGCTTTGGGATCACTCTTCATAAGACTAATAGATCTGTTTGCTCTTCAATTCTAATTTCAGGAAAATGAATGCCTCTTCCCACGCTGGGTGAGGAGGTGTCTTTGCCTTCGCTGCCATCTAGTGACACAGGCCTGCACTGCACCTGGCTGCAAAACCATCCTGAGGAAGCAGGGAGCACAAGGAAGCACGAGCTACTGTTCTCTGCCTCCAAACTCGGTCCTAAACTGAACTGATGTTCAGTCTGCACCTCAGTTTTCCATAATGGCGTCAAAAATAAAAAGGGTGAGGACACAGGCATAAAGAAACACCGACATACCAGTTCTCATCTTCACAATATTTGTACACTTCAGATGGAAAGATCAGGTAGCTACACATCAATGGTATCAATGAAGGGTCAGCTCTGAGCACCATGGGCACATTTCTGTACGGGTACTGTGTCTAAGTACTGAAATGTCCTGAAATATTATGCTTCCACTATTCATATGGCACCTGCACTGCAACTAGAGCATAAATACACATCTACATATACAAAAGGCAATTCCACATTCCATCTAGAGGGTATTTAATTGGTCTTCATTACTAGCTAGTATGTCAGGGTTAGACAGGATATGTGAGTTTAGTACCATGTAGCAGAGCCCATGCATGATATGTGGTCACCTCAACATTCTCTGAAACAGAAAAGCTTTGCAATTTTCCTTCTTGAAAAATCTAGAGAAGCATCCTGCTGTACACCCATTTCTGAGTCCTCAGAGTGATTAACACACATGGAAAATTTAGCATTAGGCTCAGCACAGAAATCTACTTTTAGTTGCACTACTTTAGTTGCATTGCCCTGAGCAGCCTTGTCTAGTACTGCATCTAGCACTTGGCAACCCTGCCTGTGTCAAGAGAGTTGGAACCCGATTATCATTGAGGTCCCTTCCAAGCCATTCTATGACCTTATGTCTGGAAACCACTTTTTGGACTCAAGTAATTATACCAGAGTTATACCATCTGATGAAGGGAGAAGCAATGAAATGAAAAATATTATACCTTTTTGTTTGTGAAGAAAGTCTGGAAAAATGAAGCACTATGCAACAGAGAAATATTCTCCAGCAACAACAGAGAGCTTAAGATACAGCCCCTGTCACAATTAGGCAGAAATTACCTCTAAGAACATTGTTCTGGAGTGCTTCCTGGGCTGTATGAGCAAAGAACACTATAGGTTACAGAAGAAAGTTCTCACCATCCTACTAGCGACTTGGTACCTGTTGAGGTATATCTGTAAGACTTTGTGGCAGAAGCTTTTTGCCTTTGTTTTCTCAAAGAGAGAAGTGGACTTCCTAGCTGTTTAGTGCAGAAAAAGCCCATGTTGCATCATGGTCCACCACCTCTATACCCCATGTGGTCCCCATTTCACATTGTGAATTAGACTACATGCTGATTCCTGATGCCTGTGCTTCCTGGTTTTTCACATCGGGTTTCAATTTATCACGCATGCATTTGTGCTGTCCAAAAATGGATAACAGTTAAGCAATTGCAATGCAAATGAAAAAGGAAAAAAAAAAAAAAAAACGCAAAAGTCAACAATCTGGAGTGAGCTATGATTGGGTAGATCTCTTTCAAATGTAATTGCTAAATACTACTTGTCATGTTAATTCTCAAAATGCTAATTATTTTGGCCATGCCTCTCATCATGTTCTCCCCTGGCTTAGGGGCAATCCAATTAGTTTGTTAGTCAGATCAATGTACAAAGGCCTCTCACCAGATAGTATGAGTGAAAAGAACCATCCAGTAAAAGACATTTTGTCAGAGGAGCCATGAAGATTGAACATTTCATACCTTGTTTGATGTCCCACATTACAAATAGAATTGTTTAAACCAGGAGAACTTTTAAGTAACCATTTCAGTGCTTTGTCTTCTTAATAATTATGAAAAAAATTGTGAGCAAGAATTCCAAAAATTGATCTTAGTTTCTCCAAACATTCAGCCCCAGACTTTATAAAAGAATGTTTCTGTTGTTTGTAGTGAGATAATCTGCTCTTTACAGGATATGTTCTCAAGTATTTACCTTCATACGCATGGAAAAAAGTATGAATTCAAAAAATTGCTCTGGGAAAAGGGCTTGGGTGGAAAGAAAGGAAAAGAAACTAAGAGAAAACAAAGCTTAGGAACTTGCATGCATGTTCCTTTAAGGCATCTTTGCCTAGTTCGTATCTCCAAAGCTTCAACTCCTAACCACAGACTCAGAGGGGAGTTTCTCCATGTAATCTCTCAGTTACCATGTTCACCTAAACATCATCAATTTCATTTAGAAAGCCATGCTAAAATGGTGATTGATGATTTAAGACTTTTATTTAACAAAGTAAAGCAGAAAGGAAATATACAGTGTAGAAAAATGAAGGATAGTAAAGATGGTTAGTAGAATATATTCTTAGTTTTTAAATTTCAGAATTTTATGAACAAAAACATTTTTATATCTCAGAAATAAAAAGAGAAGACTATAAAAACACTACAGCTTCTTACATAAACTGAGTGTTTCACTTAAACCTCCCATCAGAATTCCTATGTCCCTTTAAAAATAGTGCAACAAACTCCAACAAATGGCAGTATAATGTAATTACTCAGAGTCTTTTTAATCATACTTAGAATATGACAGTGTACTTCCATTGCAATCTCCCTTCTCAAAACATGACTCCAGGGCAGTGCTTATTATTGTGCTTAATTTTAAATATGATCCCACATCACAAATATATTTCCAACTTGAATATATTTCCAACAGCTTGAATATTTTTTAGATTTCAACAGAGAATGAACATTTTTGGGCTTAAGAAAATTTAAAACATCTACCCAAACAGGAATATTTTCCCAAAATGAGGAGTTGTATTTTTTTTTTTTTTTTCATAGTAATCCTACTCATCTTCTTAGATGTTCACTGATACGACTATAGGGTGACCCAGCAGAAAGGTCTATGCTTGCACTGCTCTTATCCTTCAGAGTATTTCTTACATATTACTGAAAACTCAGCATGGTGCTTTAGCAAACAACCACACAATTTTTTTCAACTAGAAATTATCATAAGTACCCATGTTCACTGCTAACCTTTCAGGTATTCACATATTGATAGAAAATAGGAGAAGATGATTTATAAAGGCAGGTATTTTTCTATAGGGTGAAACAGAAAATAATAATCAAAGAATTCAAATGGAGAAAAGATAGGGATCAACAATCAGGTAGTAAAATCATCATTACCAACTATCACTTAGTATGTCTTTTTAATAACAAAATTTGCCCTTCTTACTTGTCTCTTTCTCAAGTAAATGAAAAAAGCAGCAGTTATAACACATAATGTCATTACTTCCAAAAAAGAAAACAAATGATGATAAATTTGACTGTGAAGGACTAAATAAACCACAGTAAAATTTTCCATCAGGCATTTTCAATTTACGGATTATCTTTTACAATACAAGTGCAACGATGAAGAGAATGACAGGGATTACTTCAGAGGAAGATTATTTCTTACCTGACTTGTTCTTGCATTCAATATCATAGCCAGTGATAGGGCTGTTTCCATCAAATCCCATGGTCCATCTGAGGGCAATGCTGCGTGCTCTCACCTCTCGGATCTCTATCTCAGGAGGGTCAGGGGGCTCTGAGTAAACACACATACAGAGTTTCAGTCAGAGGAAAGTTCATGTCAATAATAAGATAACACTAATGAGCGTGGCACTGACATGGCTTACTGGAGGTAAGCTTTCATGCTGAATTCTCCAGTCACTCATTAGTACCCCAAGCCAGTTAATCACTCACTGAAGAATACCCAGGAGAGGAACAAAAAGGCTCTTTTCAAATAAGACTCACTGATGTAATATTGAATACTAACTTCTGTTTAACCTTCTAGTATGCAACATGTAGCTGCATTTCCTTAAAAGTGCTCCAGATTGGACTGAGAAATATTTTTTACCTTGAACACTGTATTTTACAGATACTTTTATGGTTTCTACATAAAAGCTGGTGTTAGAAATATTAATACTAAACTACTAAATTTGGTAGGGGAAGGGAGGAAGAATTCTGCCTCTTTGAGTAAGTCTTAACTTACTAACAATCAATTTTATGAGCATTTAAAAGCCTTAACTACACTATAATCTCTTTCTACATCTACAGAATTAAGGATGAAAATAACCAGCATTTGCACTGAATCTAGTGTCCTTTTAAATTGTCAAAGCAGTGTAAAGGAGCCCAGGTGTAATTGAGAGCCTGACCCAAATTCCACCTGAATTTACTGATAGGGCTGCTTCAGGAGTGGACAGGAAAGGACTCCTTGTAGGTCCTTTCCAAATCACGATATTCTATAATCCTGTGATTAAACATTCAGTGAAATCTGTAGATGTCTAAAAACATATGCTAATAACTCTAGAGTGAGGGAAAAGAAATTTGCAAGTTCTGGAGCCTGTGTTCATGCTCAAAGGCATACAACCGCAGGAACAAGCACCACAGAAGTAAGCAGTGGCCAATGGCCAAGTCCTGCCTCTGCTCTGCATCTCAAATACTGTCGCCTTGGCTGCTCCAGAATTTGTTGTTGTTTGCCTGAGTAAAATCCTGCAGGAGGGGAAACCCAGCCGCAGGCAACACAGGTTCCTAGAGCTTGTGCTGTACAGACTGATTAAAATTTATTTTGACTGATTAAACTTGAAATATTTTGTTTGTCAAAACACAGTAGGTTTAATAAAATCAGATTGTTTTTGCTTTAGTGGAGTTTTAAGCACATTTGTTCTTTTGAAAACAATGCAACCCTCTATCCCTTCCCCCAAAAGTAACCCTCACATATCTGCTCTTCCTACTGAATATGTTTTAAATATCTTTAGTAGATCATCAGCTGGTGTATTTAAGAAAAAGCTCTGCTTATTAATTTATACAGATCTAGAAAGACTCTGGAGCTTATCCTTTGTTTTGATTTAATTTGTAATGCTGGAAAATGAGAGACTGAGAATCTTAATGCAGCTCCTCATTTCTTTGACAGTGAGGAGTATGCTTAATTAGGAACCAGGTCCTCCCTCCCCCAACAGATTTCTGAGCATGGCATACACTTACTGTACTACAATAGCTGTGTATTTTTCCTTATGTTGTCCTCTTCCTACCTTGCACAGTGAGCTGAATTATTCCACGATCCTCCCCATAAGAATTGATGGCATGGCAGGAAAAGAAGCCAGAATCTTCACGCACAGTTGGCAAAATCTATAGGTGGTTTGAAAAGAAGTGATTGATTGAACAACATGCAGGGAAAATAAACCAACAGCTTTTCTGTGTGGTGCAAGAAAAATTGTACAAACTGTTTTATTTGACAGTAGTAAATAGATATTGTATGTTATACTCTAACAAACATATGCACAGTAAAGCATCCAAAATAGTAAGACTTATCAAAACTAGCAACACTTGGGTTGAGGAAGCAGGCTATCAGCTCTGCATGTGTAGAGAGGAGTTGGAGCATCACCTATTCCTGTTGCTTCTCATTAGGAGCCTTGTTTCCAGTCACTCGTAAGTTTGCCAAGCATTTAACAGTTGGCTGAAATTTTCCATACAAAATGGTGCCTCCTGCTGCCTCCAAAATTTTCCAGTTACTTCTGAAAATAATTCAAGTGGCTGAAGTCTGTGTGGAGGAAATAAAGGTTCAAACACTGCTGGTGAACCCTGCAGTATTCAGCTTGATGCCTCGTAATAAAATTTGGGTGGTCTTTCTTTTCAATTTGTTATTTAACAACATAGAAAATTGTATTTTCTTTACATACATGATCATAATGATATTTTTCTACAGGACCACTGCATCATTCAAAATACAGGAGAGAGAAGATTTTATAAATCAGCAGATATTCTGAATGCCATTTTCTTATCATTCAGTGTGCTCTCCACACTTTATTTACTGCACACAGTTCAAACTGTGCCCTCAAGATAAACTTATTCATTCTCTCAAAACATTTTCTGTGCAATACTCATTTCAGAAACATGAAGGAATGTATTTTCATAAACCCTGACATCATGAAGAGTATTACCACCATTTTGTATGGGGAATTAAGGAACCAGACATATGATAATGTTTGTGGCTGCTTGACAAGTTGCCACTTAGTAGCTCAGCCATGGTAACTCCTTATGCTTTTTATTCCTCAGCAAAGCCAAGGTAATATGAGTGCAACCCTTATTTACCACTGGCTAAAACAAAGGGATTTATTTCCCTCTTGCTATAAGGATATTGGAGAGTTACCATCTGAGATGTGGTGACTGCTCAGATAAGTTGCATATGTGGCTAAGTTTTAAGCTAGAAAAACAAAAAACTTCAGAGCCCAATTTGATACATCTAGGGCCTTCTTTTCCCTCTCAGAGACTTAGCAATAAATAGCATTTCATGCGTTCATAACAGCTTCCTTTCAGTTAAGCTGCAGCTATGAGGGCTTAGTACTTCTGCAAATCAGACCCCAAGGGCTCAAGGCAAGTACCTAGAAAACAAAGAACACACAATTATTGGCCACCTGTGAAAAGTTTGGTTTCAATGATCAGCCTTGCATCACACAGTGTCTTTCATTACTCAACCCTAATTCAACTCCAGAGAAAATCCAAGTCATGCCTGACTGAGGCAGGGGTCCTGCAGAAAAAATAAAAGCTGAGTATACAACTAAAGATCACATCATCATGCACGCACAAAAAAGCACTGAATTAAAGGCTTCGAAGACAATCTTAATCCTAGCATTTTCTTATTCAAGAGCATTTTCTCTCTCAAAATTCAAAGTTTTTTGTATGTAACAAAGATAAGGACGTAGGATGCCACAGCTACATACAACTGCTTCAGAAGAGAATTCACCAAGCAGGTCTCCAGCCTTCCCAAAATAAATACTGTTTTGCAACTAGGCACTATCCTATTACAGTAAATACGAAATGAAGGCAGAGATGTCCATAGTTCTATTCTGTAATTAAATATTATACACAATTCAATTATACTAATATATACAAGTTCACTCTTACCCTCCGTCATAAAAATCCATGACAGAGCTCCCTCACAGAGAGCAAAATCAGAATTTTACTGGATATCATCCAACACAATTTTTGACTGGAAAGAGATGCATCTTAAGAGTTAAAACAGAATATAGATGGAACCATCAGAAAGCTAGAGAATTATTTTTGTGAAAATGCTTTTAGGAATATGGCTGACAAATGGAAATCAAGGTATTTGACCAAGAATCTCTATATTAGTGATTTATTTTTCATTTTCTAAAGCACATATAAAAATATAAAGCAATGGACTAGAAACTTGCTTGTGCTGGCAAAATTCAAATTTGAGTGGAAAAAATTTGTATCCTGGTAAAGTGAGGGCAACATCATAACCCCACACACTGTAAGTGACACCAGAACAGCAAGAGTTTCCTTTGCATCCACAGCATGTAGGGGGGGGGGGGAGTTAAATCCATTAAATTAAATCCATCCAGCGGTGCTACTCATGCAGTTCCTCAAAGTAGCCTACATCAACCACTTAGGAGGTCATAGAGCCCCACATATAGAGTTATCAGTCAAGATGCATGCATGCCACATCACCAAAGACCTGCTTGTGAGAGAAGCAGAAGTGAAGATGCAGATTATGACCACTTCTGCTACTGTGTATGATGAGTATCAAATACTACTGGTAGTTGTAGATAGATTACTTACTACTTACTTATCTATGTGTCTTTTCCTTCTAACTCACTTTGATGACTAACCTGACTTTGTAAAATGGTAGCTCACAAGCCCCACAAAGTGAAAGAGAGAGAAAAAAGAAGTATTTAGAAGACAGCATTTTCATATCGGAACAGCTTAATGATTTTGGTGAAGATAAGCCCGATGCATATTGGACTAGCTGTCAGATAATCATTCAATGCTTATTGGCAGCGTACTCAAAATTGAGCCATGCCACTCTTAGGAAGGACAAGCTGAGGCATTAGCTGTGTTGCTTCTGAGACAAAGGATGGTAGGGGCTGTGAGTCAGGCTTGTTCTCTTATTGGCTCTGGAACATCAGAAGATGGAGATGGGGAGTGATTTTCCTGGGAGATGGGATGCAGATATTTCCTCTACCTCCTCTTGGTGGCCTAGCTCTTCAAGGCTGTGCCATGGATGGGGCTCTGTCCTTCTAGGACTGAAGTAGCTGTGCATTCCCATCAGAATCAAAACAGCCAACAATCTCACACATATAAATGAGTCACGGGTCATTTTATTTTCTTACCTGTAGAGTAGAGATCACTTCGTCTCCAACTTCCTTGGTGGAAACAAGGTAACGGGACATTTCAGGGTTAATGATTCGGTCCTCTTTCTCCCAGCGGACTATGATGGGTTTCTCTCCATGTGCTGTACAGCTCATCTCCTTCTTTTGACCTTGTGTTGCCAGGGTCGTGTTTGGATAGGAAGTTATCATAGCCGGAACTAAAATCAGACAAAGCAACAAAGATGGTGTTTCAGTGAGATATCCTGACACAGTGTTGGCCTTCCATTCTGGTCTCATTCAGTCTGATCATATTTGACCAGATGGTTGAAAATGTGAGAAAGGATTTTAATTTTACTTTTATGTGAGAAATTCTTAAGAGTGAAGATGAGCTTCAAAGGGAACTTAGCAGAGAGGACCTGGGACTGGCCAGTGTGGCTACAGAGACAGAAGATGAACATCCAAACAAAACCTGCCTCCATTAATTTTGCTGCCCACAGGACAATTTGTACCATGATTAAAATATGCACAGCACATAAAACTATTGTAAATAATAAGCATTCAGAAATGGGGCCAATAAAGAAATGATATAAATTTCTTATTCCTTCTGGAGAGGCAGTCATATTATTATACATTAATCACAAATGTGCACAAAGCTAATAGAAAGTACATTTACTTATTTTATTTGCTGACAGATATATGCTCTATTCTTGCGTATGACAGTAATGGCCTATCAAAATGAGGGCTCCATTAAACAAGGAGATGTACAAAATGAAAAGAGAGACCGCACCAAAGGACTTACAGACCATGTGTGTGCTGAGCACATAACTAAACTGTACTGAACTGCAAGTATAATTAAACTGAAAACAAATCTATTTTGATTTGTGCTTAGTATATCTGAAAGTTAGTTGTAGAATCCACAGAACAGTTGAGACATAATTGTCAATCTCATTAACCATTCAGGAATCTAAAATTTTTAAGTTTTAAAGTACTCTCTTGCCTAACAATAAAGGACTTAAAATCTAAGTATTTTCGTATTTTGGAATGATAATTCATTTTTTTTTTTTAAACAAGATGGTCTCCTTGATGTCCTCAATTGTCTTTTTCTTATCATATTATTTGTCCACCAATTAATAGCAGATAGGCATTTCTGTGAAGGAAAAAAAAAGTCTAGAAGTCTGTCATTTATCTGCTTAGGAGAATCTAGAAAGCCCTTGATAACATTCAGACCTGCTCTCCCCTAAATGTATCAGTCCACTCCTTTTGAAGTATTTGAGGTGGACATAAAAAGTCCGTTTGCTAAGGTCTTGCACTCCAGAGGTGCCTTTAGCTCTATGATACTCATTTTTATGCTATGCATACTCTATTTTATGCATGAACACTTGCCTCTCCTCATCACAACTTACTCCATCTGAACTTCTCTGGGTGTCAATTTTAAGAAGATGACACTGGCAGAGAAGCTGGTCTGAGACCTTCTCAGTTCTTCCTTCTGCATAGATAGCTTCTATTTCTACCAGACAGAAAAAAAAATATATATAAAAGAAACAAACAAAAAACCCGTATTTAAATGGATTACTATAATTTCTATTTTAAAATGTTAATATTTGGTGGCATGACCTTTTCACTTGTCAGAACTATTGATGCTTGAATATGACAATATGTCAGGCTGCAGCCATTTCTCTACAAAGGACTTCTGAACCATAATAAACTGATTTAAAAATTATCAGGGCTGCAGAGCTGTGGGTTAGAATTATGAGTGGGATCTAATTACAGGAAAAATACTTAGGAAAGTCTTGTGTAAGACATGAGACTCTTTAGGCAGTGGTGTAAATTAGTGACAATGTATGTCTTGTTTGACTATGTTGCTATTATATACCAATTAGTTTCATCAAAGAAAAGCATCAGAAGAGAAGAAATGATGAGGGATCAGAGCAGAAAATAGGGACAAGTCTGATACCATCTTCTAGATAATGGAGATAGCTTCAGCTTTACCTGAATTCTTTCCAGATACTGATACTCACACCAAAGCTATCAGAAAGGCACTTTTTGGGGCCATCATCTTTTTGTGTCTGAACAAGGAAGCTATTAAATCTCAATTGTCAGTTGTCGATTTGTGGGTCCTATATACATAGATAGGTATGTGCACTTGAATATATCTGCCTTCATCTGCAACACTTAAACTAGACCAATATATTCCCTTATACAGTAAAAGACCCAATTCAGATGAGTGGCAGGTTATTAAAGAATCCACATTACCATCATTAGTTTTTGTCACCCCATTTCTTTCTTCCATAATCTCTCAGGCTTCCAACGTGTCCCTTACTTCGTAATTTACAGCGCTTTTGCACATCTCTCTCATTTTCCCTCAGTGGAATAAATTCATGTTCCCTTCAGTTCTCCCTGTCTTCTTCCTACTGCAACCTCTTCATGTTCCCACACGGCTCCCACACGGCACAGACACATTTTCTTTCTCCAGTCTCATTTTCTTCCCTAATGAAATCTTTCCAAAATCCCAAGTGCAATAAATTACATACTTTGTCTAAAACTGCAGTCTTCTTTCCTATCAGTATCTCCCTACTTATCTACTACTCCAAACATCCCGTTGCCTTCTAGTGATGAAGGGAGCATGTACTTAGCCTACTCTGAACATTTCTCCTTATAAGGCACCTGAGCACTTAGGGTGCCCATGCCTCGTGGCAGGAGGTCTCAGCATTTTGAGCAGGTGAGCCTTACACTGGCAGATTTACCTTCCTCCTTCTTCTCAGGTATCAACACATTGTGTGCCCCACCAAAAAAAATGGGATGCAGGAACTGAATTTAAATCCCATTGACCTTGAGGAGTCTGTCTCAGAGACTTCTCCACATACTACTCTCCTATATAAGTGTCTACCAAGAGTCCCCTCGTGGATAACAGTACCAAATGAAATAACCACCTTGCTTCCTTTCTGAAAAACAGGCTGCCTAGCGAAGCTCAATTTCTTTTCCATCTAACTTTCTTAGTAAGAACAGCATAAAAATGCATAAAGAAAGATGACTTCATTCTTCAGATACAGCTTTATCCCTACTTATCCTTCCTTTCCTGTCACATAATCTTCCACACTGATTCCTTATTACCATAGCAATGCCTCACAGCTAAATATTTTCCCTTCCTCAAAAGCTAATTTTTCACTCTTCGCAATTTATCTCCAATGGTCCTAAATCATAAGCTCTTCTTTTTTATCTTCCTCTATGTCAAAAGATTTCTGGTAACAAAGCCATGTTCCCAAAGATATTTTAGGCAATGTATTTCTTCATCCTCCAACTTTTATCAAATTACTGATGCAAATAACTGAGTTAAATATACAGCCTCTATACTGACAAAATAATTTAGAAAACTGTAAACAAGCAAATTGAATCTATGGTATATATGTATGAGATATTCTCCTAGGATGTCTTAAAAAGAATTTGAGTGAATGCATTTAGAAGTATACTGAGATTATTTAGATGTCATAAAATGTGGCATCTAAATGTGGATCCTCTCATATTCTTTCAAACACACACACATACACTGACATGCATTTATGTAAGAGAATTTTGGAAGGAAAGATAATGTTGCCATGTGCGTGCAAGTATCATGTTCCAGAATTTTGAAATAGACCTTCCAATCAGACAAATTAATCCAAGTCTCTTTCTTCTGGAGTTCTCCTAATCTTTCTCTGAAGCTGAAGCATGCCAGATGGAACTGGCCAATAATAAAGGTGGCCTATTGGACAAACCAGAATACACAGTCTACAGATTATAGTAATTTCCATTTCAATTACAGCAGCATTAATCTAGGAGATCTCTTTATTTAAATATGGCCTTCCATATGGAAAGCTGAATTGTCTACTCATTTTCCCAGTTCAACCCAATATCTTCCCCTTCTTTGTGTCAACTTTGTGGGGAGTAACCTAATTGTTTCACATTATTAACAACTTCATTATTAAAAATTAAAATGCAAAATTCAGGAGTGGAGATCACTCGTAATACTCATGAAAGTATTTTATACAAAATAAAAACCTCTTATTAAATCTAAAAAGAAATAAAATCTGGACATTTCCTAAGATTCAGTAAAAATTCCTTTATTTGCCTTTTTATTTTCTGCCAAATTGCTGAATGTTTTACCAGGAACTGGTAAATGAGTGCAAATAAAAATGAAAACAATTATCTTAACAAGACTTTCAATTTGTAATTAAACAATAAATTTTCAAGCAGCATCCTTAAGTAATTCTATGACCGAATGAAGTTCTCAGTATGTTTAAGAACTATTGCTATCTATAGTTTCCAAAGGATAATTTTTCTAGAAACTTTGCTGTGGTGAGGAGACCACATAGACAACAACACAATTGATGGGAAATGTCATGCGACACTGTACCATGTGTTTTGAGCTGTTTTAAATGTTAGATTGCTGCCCTTATCCAAACATTAACCAAGATTAAATATGCTCTTGAGAATGGAAAGGAAGCAGCAGAGGAAAAAAGGGGCATAGACATGGACATGGACATAAGTGAACACAGTTAGTCTTTGAGTGTGCTTGATAACAGATCTGTCCTGATGCAATTTGCCCGTGATGCAATTCCTGGCACATTAACGTGCCTCACCATCTCTCCACAGACCAATAGATAGGATTATCATAGGAAAATCCAAATTGGAAGTGATCCACGAAGATCATCGAGTCCAACTCCTGACTCCACAGAGGACCATCCAAAAATCAATCTCTTTGTCTGAGAGCACTGTCCAAACACTTCTTAAACTGACAGACATGGGGACAACTGCCCTGGTAAGACTGTTCCAGTGCCCAATCACTCTTGCAGTGAAGAATTTTTTCCTAATATCAAATCTGATTCTCCACTTCTCCTCGTTTTAGGATTTCTGCCCTGATTGAGCATAGCTCCCACAGAACTTTACTTCTTCACTGGAGCATGCTTGAAATGGCCAATTTGAGGTCTGACAGCACCCATCCATGGAGTAGCCCTGCTCACAGCTCTACAGAGTGGAAATGCCTACCACTGTGGTGGGATCCATCTTGCAAGCATCTCTGCCAGTCAATCCATCAAAGACTTCCTCAACAGAAAGAAAGATTTCTATAACAGTATTCATCTAACCAGGTGAACTATGTCCTCAAAAGTGCCCTTTACACTGATTGTTCAGGAACCTGCAATGCCTTGCTCAGTTGCAGAGATGTGCTCTAATGATGGATGATGAACTCCATCTGCTTTTTTCATACACCTAGAGATAGAGGACCATGGTCTCTAATGGTTTAACAACCTTAGGTAAAAATAGCATCATGGATGAGGATAGGAATTTGGGGAATAGAAAGCTGTTCTAACGTTGAATTGAATTGTATTGAAAAAACAGAATTTCAATTCCAATTTAATATTTAAGTCAAATTTAACATGCTGGTCTAATACAGTGAGAATATGCTTCTGTCCATGACACACCAAACATTCCTTATTCCCTGACCTACTTTTGCTTGGGTAGTGACAGTTCATAAAAATAAATTACTTACATTTAAAAGGGTCAAGTTCTCACACTATAATTAATTGTTTTCTATTGATTATCTTATTTTCAAATATAGTAGACTTCTTCAAGTCAATTAGCAAATATCTTGAATTCTTAACTTCACCTTTCCTTTTCTGTTATGACATTTTTGCTTACTTAAGTAGCATCTCTCCAGAATTCAAGTGGCACACTGAAACTAGCACAAAATTTTAAATCAGTGGTTACTCACTGGTACTTTAATGGCACTTAATGGTACTTCAAGCACACCGCTTCTTGGCAAAACTGTGACCTCCCTAGCTCTTAGCCCTCATCCTCGTCTTCAAAATGAAATACCACATGCCCCAAAGGGTAAAAGAATGTTAACACAAAAGTAAGCATTCAATTTTTTGAATGTAAATTAATTTCACAAAAATAATGAGTGCACCATTAACTTACTTCCTTCTGTTCTAATTAATGAAATACTGTAAATTAGCAAGGAAATAATAAAAATATGCCTTCTTTCAATAATCAGTAATTTTAAACATGAATTTCATGTTTGTGACCCAGTCATTTCCTTTACTGTGAAACTTCTCAAAGACATATTATTTTAGGATAAATATTTTTAAAAATTGAATCTCAAATATCTAAATACTTCATGAAAGTGAATTTTGAATGCATATTTTATTCTATTGCCTAGAATTAGTAATGAATTTGTTGTGTAAGCAATACAACTCTCAAATAGAAATATTACTTAGCTAAGACAACCAGTTACTAAATAATCAATATGGTATACATTTCAAAATCAAATAGCATATCCTTTGAAATTAATTACAGCTGAAGTTTCAAACTAGGAGAAATTGTTTCAAACGTATAAACCTGAGAATTTTTAGTAGAAAAGGAAAAAAAATGATGAATTAATGTGACAGGCTGAATTATTTATTCAGTGTTAGTTTCAGGAGTCTATAGAATACATTACGTAAATTCAGATAATTTGTTGATAAACATATTTCTATTTATTTATTTTTAATAAAGTATACCAAATGAAATGACTTTTTACTTCCAAGCTGCCTTAAAAGTGGTACTACTGGCTTTTCATTAGCAACTTTTACCTGAACAGATTTCTGGAAAATAGGCAAGAGCTCCATTAACAGCTCAACAGCAAATTTTTTGAAAATGAAGTATGAAAAAACAGTACTTGCTATGAAGAAAAGAGACTGGGCTCCATAGAAACCGCAGCTTTTAGTGAATATTTAGTGAATAGTGACAGCTATGAGAATTAGGACATGTAAATAATAGAGAAAAAGCAAACATGAGTATGATCAGCCCATGTCCCAGCTATCTAAGTTGGCATTACAAATCCCATATCTAAACATGAGATTCAGCAGTGTGTAAAAACTGCATTATCAGAACATTAAGTATCCCTAAAAGGTAATCTTGAAAAAAATTCTGAAAAAATATATCACCAAGTGGGAATGAATAAGGCTTCTGTTCACTTTAACAGATGATTTCAGCAAGCTATTCCACTGATACAAACAAAGTTACTTTGATTATAAGTATTATTCAAACATGCATTTTGAAGCTAGAACAGGCCTTGTTTGATTCTAAGCTTTAATAAGAATGACAATTATGTCCCGAGTACTTGGCAGCTTCACCGGCGCCTCACGATCTGATTGAATATGTCAGGGTAAAGGCTGTGAACATTTAGGGTTCATATCTTATTCACTCAGAAGCAGTTTCAGGTCATATTATAGAAAAAGAAGTTGATTTATTTTGCATGACAACTATGAATTTTAACCAAAAGACACATTAATAAAATAAAAAGGCCTTTTCTCTCAAACCACAGAGGCAATTCTTCCCTCTTCCTGAGGTCTTTTCTTGCATTAGTTTTATGTTTGTATAGTGCAAACTGCTGCCTGCAAATAATACTCATGAGACCAGCAGCTGCTTTTATTTTTTGGTCTTTCCTTTGACTTTGACATGGTATCAAAATGAATGCGACTTTCTTTTTCATTGTCATGCAGCTTCAATTCCCATTTTGTCTAACTGTACTTCCTAAAAACCAAGAGAAAGAAAACGGAAAATGATAAGCTGACAGCTTTGTTCCCTGCAGTCAGTTATAGTAAAAGCCTCTGGAAATTTGTGACAAATTATTGTAATTCACATGAAGCACTGGAAAAACAGTATTCTCAGAGGTTGTCTAATTGTCAAGAAATAGTAAGTGATCAAAGATTTATAAAAAATATAAATACTTGAACATGTATATAATTATTATTTATGAAGATTTAGACTAAGACCACCTCCTTTCACAATAAATTAATGGACAGTCTTATCACCATCATCACTGCTGAAAAGTATGGATGCCTAAAAATTTATATTAGAAATATGCATCCATTAAAAATGCATTTCTAGGGTAACTTTCTGTTCCAGATCAATTACTGTCTTTCTTCATCCTGTATAAAAAAGTCAGATTGTAAAGAGCAGGACTGTTAGAATGGTTAAAACTAGCAATATATAATTCTAGATATATTCTCCATTGCTTTGATCTTAAATTGAATTCCGTCTGACATCAAGACAGCATCAAGTTTTAGTGTTAATGAGAGGGTTATTGCTATTGCAATTGTAAAGTACAGTGGTCTTGTTTTTCGAGACTTCTTGAACACAAATCAGTAAAAAACAGAGACTGCAGAATGACAGAGGGGAGTGTTCATTTTATTAGAATTTGCTACTCTTTAAACTTTCTATTTGTGCTCTTTCATGAAAAATAACAGTTTAGAGGTCAATTTTTGTTGTTGAGGTTTTTTTTGTTGTTGTTTTATTTTGTAGAGTTGTTGTTGTTGTTGTTGTTGTTGCTTGCTTGTTTTAAGGCACAATATCACTGGAAAACATGAGCTTTGATCGGGATATATTTTATGACCCGGTAATTCTCATGAGCCTTTTAGGTTTTGGAGGCTATGAAGTGACATGTGTAAATGTCCCTCTTAGTGAAAGAGAAGCAAACATTAATTGAGGTATTTAGGGGTTTAAATGAAGCAGAAACATGCTAAGAAACTCTGGCTACAACAAAAATGAGTATTGGTGAGCAGTGCATGCTGGGACATTAATGGTTTTCATTCACTGCTCATTCATGCAAGTAAGCACGGTGACTTGGATCTATAACAGCACCATTCTGAGCTAAAAAGGCATGAAATACTATCTGCTGATGTATAAGAAAGTGAGCTCTGGTAGAACTAGTCTTGCCTGGCCTTCCAGAAGAACTGTATTTTTATTGACTGGATAGCTGCAGATATCCCAATAGCATCCAATACTCTAATGATAGGAACAAAACTCAAATATATTAAAATCAGCAAGGTACTCTCTCTATATATTAAGGTAGGCATTTGTTACATAAATACATTAACATAAAATATAAATAAATATATATTCTGCATGTTAATACCATCAGAAAGATGTTATGGCATTGTGTATATACACAAAATTATTCACGTATGTGTGGAGTTAGAGCATGTTCACAGAACTAGGCAGTTTCATCCATCTTAACCTCACTTCAGGTAGTTACTTAGGATGCCAATAAATGCTGCTCTTTTTAGGAAAGATGGGAAAGGAGATTTAACTGGGGAGAAGAATAAACTAATAGAAAGATCTGAAGGCATTTATTTTAATGGTTATTAATCTGTTCTTTTCCAGTTAAAATTCCAGTGTTTGCTCTTTGTCACAGAGATCATCAGGGAATGATCTATGAATGGTCAATCCACCTATTATTAGCTCCACTTGTTGCTTAAAAAAAACTCACAAACTTGATTCACAATCTAGTTTCTATCTTTTATATTTTGCTGTGAGGTCTTTTTTCCTATTTCGGCTTCTCAACTGGCTGGAAGTTTCTACACAGAAAACAGATCTCTTCAGCTAGTCAAAAAAAGAAGAAAGATTTTAGTAGAAAGGGAAATCATCTTAAAGGCAGCACAGTCCAGGAAAAAGATGATGGATAACTTGCTTAAAGATTTTTTTAAAATACACATCTTACGGAAAGAAGGAATTGCTAGTGCTGAAGACATATGAGAGCTTAAAACAGTATTCACAGAGTAAATATATACAATATAGTACTTCTGTGAGATACATGTACCCATAAACAAGCAGTCATTCTTAACAGCAGAACATCAGAAAGGTAAAATCTCACTTGTTTCAATTAACTCTAAAATTAGGACCCCACACAGAATTTTTTGTGCTTCAAAATATTTTTGAAACCTAAAGGCTGTCTTTTCACAGATGATTTTGAGACTGAACAATTATTAAAGCTTCCAGACAAAGGCAGCAGCTGACAAGTTGGCTTCAGTACCCAAATGTCTTAGACCCTATATTGAACTAGGGTTATGGTTATTCTGGCTTATTTAGAGGGATCAATATGCTCATCCAGCTGTGAATCAAAGAACAGGTGCAAAGGATTTTTGAAGCCTAATTTTATGCCACTATTCCCAATATTGACACTATCTTGCTATATGACCGGTGTACTTCTGTGTAACTGGGGTCAAGGGGTTTGTGTGTGTTTGTATGCACCTATGTATGAGCTAAAGATTGTTTTTCACAGAGTCAAAAACAGAGAGTTACTTTGATTACCCGGAAATAAAGAAAAAGCAACAATCTTTGTCTCTTTCCTTTGACCTTCAGCTGCCTTATGGGCTTCTCTTTTCAACACTGTCTTAAAAAAACAAACAAAAAAAAAATGGTACTATTTCTCTGGAGACCATGTTTATCCTTTGGCCAAGGGAAGGCATCATAAATTCTAGTGTTTCAGGCAGGAGTAAATTATAGCCATCCGTCTCCTGAACAAAGCACATGGCATCGGGGGGCTGCAGGTCACTTGCCTCCACAGTATCTTCTGACAGCACAAATGTAGTAAGGGACTTGGTTTATTTTTTCCTTTACATCATATTTCAGATGAATAGGATCTTCTGTTCCCTCCTTCACATACAGCAGAAGCCAAATTGGCAATGGTGATAACGCAAAATAAGAAAGTAATGATGCTAAGCACAGATTCACATTCTACGCAATGAACATTGAATATAATAAATGAAGCAGCTGGTTACATGGTCAACATAAATATATATTTCTATTTTAATGACATCCATAAAATACATACATACTGTCAATACTTTTAGATCTAACATTATTATATAAATTATTAAAATATCTTCACAAGGAGTTTGGCTCTAGGATATCCAGGAGTTTTAAGTGCTGGTAAAGAAGAAGTAAGTGTAGAAACACTAAGTTTCTGTTTTTTGTTTTTATTTTTTTATTTTTATAATATATTCCTTTATAAAAGGAAAATTCCATATATAAAGGAATATTATGAGACTATACAATATAAAAAACCTTATTAGTCAAAGACAGAGGGAGGTCTTCCTCCAGGTCTTATAGGGGTCTTGTTTATTCTATGACACATTTTAGAATTTCTTCTAAGTCAGAAGGAATGTTTTTGGAACCAGTTCTATTGGTACTTTGGACTATCATTTATGTCAGAAAAGAGCTGATTTCTTCAATCCAAAACATTGTGCTCTCTGGAGAAACTGCTGAAATGGGTTTACTAGCTCATTATTCAGTTATTTATAATAAAAGACAAAAGAGACTACATACAGGCAGAGTAAGCAGTGTAGTCAAGCCTATTTCAGGGTACAACCTTGAATTGAAATGCCTCAGTATCTCCCTCCCCTTTCTCTGTTTTACTGGCATGACAAACTGTTTATGCAAACTTGGACAAAGTGAATAACATAAAGTGAAATAAGGCAGACAAAAACTGTCAGTTAATTATCTTCAGGTAATTCAAGTAGTATTTGATTATATGTGCAAAACAAAATATTTCCCATAGCAGACACTGAGAAATACCAACTGTAAGTTGGTTGTAAGGATATCAAAATGTGACACTAGCCAAGTGAGGCTTTGAAAACTGCATCTAATCACTTTCTTGGGATATTCTCTTGCTTTTTACGACTACGTGGAAAGAAAAGGTTTTCTTATGTCCTTGACTATAGCACGGTGCCCTGCCTCTCCTTGGCTCTACAAGAGATAATTTGAAAATGGAGAAAACCCAGGTTGAAATGAAAATTCCATCCTGCTGTAATGTTCCTGAATCTGGTTTGATACTATGAGTGGCATCAACCTCTGAACTCCACAGCCCCCGATTCAGTCATTATTACCACCTTCTTTAGGAAGATTCATGGTTAGGCATGGCTAGTCAGGTCCACTAGTGCCTGGTTCTTTGGCATCAATTTACAAATGAAATCTGCTGGTGTTGAGTCAATCGATGGAACTTTGTAAATGTTTTTGAGCCTTTCTTTTAATTTTCTGCGCAAATATCTACCATTTTCTTTTTATGTTCACAAACATATTTAAAATTAAAGAAATCACTGAAGTAATAATTTTTAGCAAGCAACTGCTATCATTTGTCTATGACATACAGATTTTCTGTTTATTTCGTTCATTAAAAAGTTCAACAGCCATCAGCTGCTGTGCAAGCTTCCCTTCTTGCTTATCTCTCTGTTATGAAACTGGATTTATAGCACCAAGCACTTGCTGAGCAGTAATGCTACTTCATTCCCCATGAATATAGAGAGAATTCAAACAGGCAAAAGGCGTTGCTTTCTATTATCATCTCCACAGGCTATACAACTCCTTTCATAACCTGACTGGTGAGATATAAGGCCGACGGCTTAAGCACTTCAACTTTTTTTTTTAATTGTGGAAACACAGAGTTGCTTGTCTTATGAAGACTACTATGACATAAGCACAGAAATGGTACCATTTGTTGCATGACTCTGTACTGCTGCGTGATCTACTTCTGGTATTTTCAACAAATGAGATTTAGTTAGAGATTATATAACACGGTGAAATCAGTAAAAATGTGTATTACAGTTCTCAACTTTTCCAAAATATATTTCTGACTTTTTCATTTGTTCCATAAGGAACTGAAGAATTTCTTCTGTGAAATAAAATATAACGTACAAAGTTGTACTGTGGAATCAGAGACAAGAATCACTTTTCTACCATGAAGTAGTTTTCAGTAATTTCTGTTCAGCTTCTACTTTAATTACTTTCTCCACAGATGATTGCTTCTAGGTTTCTTGCTAAGAACAGACTGCATGATTGATGGAAAGGGCTCAATCTAATGTTGAATACCCATGCTACTACTCATTTGCAAATAACTACTCAAACCTAGTTGTTTTTTTTTTTTTTCTGGTAGCTGTTTATTAAAAGGAGTTTATCAGATTACTAACATCCCATCAAAACATTCTGAGAGTTTATCTTGAGAGTCACTTGCAGTTTACTGCTTTCTGTTAATTAATAGAAAATCCATTTGTTCTTTGAAAAAAATATATAAAATATATAAGAAGTAAAGTATAAGCGGAAAAATAAGGAATCCTCTCTGGATTCATCTGATATGGATTATGAAATAAACTTATTTTAAATGGCCAGTTCAAGCATATACAGAAGAACTGAAACTTACAGTCTACTACTGTGTTGTGGTCGTGTTTGATGATACATACTTTAGTTACACCATCATTGCTTTCTCACAAGACACAATCTCAGTAGTGCAGGAAGTACACAGCGATCAGGGTTGCGCAGTTAGAGAACTACATAACTTTTCCTATTCCTGCCTTGTTTCTGGCTATGCACTTGGTTAGAAAATGCAGTGAAAAACTTCAAGAAATAAAACAAATAAACAACCCTGTCTTTTAACTAGGCTTGCTGAATGCCAGAAGGGATATTTTCATTATATTTCATTTTCTGGGGTAGAATTACAGCTGACTAAAGGGTGACTTCCCACATTCTTTGACATTTCTACGTTTCTTCCTTTACTTCTAGCTGTTCAAGTTATTACACAAAATTGCTTAACATTCCTGAAGACTTTCTAAAAATATGCCCTAATTGCCTAGAAAATGAAGTACATCTACAGATAACATGGGGCATATTTGCTATCTCTAGAGGTAGTTACATAAGCTGAAAAGAAAAGTTCCAAATATATTAAACAAAGTCTTTCCAAGGATAATTTGGAAACTTCTGAAATGTTCCCATATTTATTTGCATACTTGACTCAGTTGTTCTGTATAAGAGACTGTGCGCCCAGAGCCAGTTCTATAACGAAGAGCTCATTAGGAAGCTGAACTCTAGAGAATTATGGAAAAAAATAAAGATGCAGTAATTTCTGAAGTACTTAAGAAAGTCAAAATCTTCTCAGCCCCATGTCAGCTAAATACATTTTTAATGCTGCTACTGACAAATAATAATCCTTTGATTTTCTTTCCACAAGCTTGTAAAGTTGTTGGCAGCTCCGGCAACTCTTCCAGTTTCTACTCAGCCCTACCAGTCTTGTAAATCTTACTGATTTCTTACACCTCACTATCCACAGCTCATGTTCCTTGCCTCAAATTTTGCCAGAATAAATCCCAGTAATGTTATACAATGTTTTTTCCCCCTAACTCTCTGTTCCTTTCTGAGCAGGTCCCTGTTGTGCTCTTAATTAAATGACATCCCTTGTAGAGAAATAGACTTGGAGGCAAAGAGGTGAAAAAAGGGTCAGCGGTAATTTACTGTATGTACCAGGGCTGAGCTTGCTTGCAACTGCTGGACTAAACTTGAAAAACTAGCTTAGTAGAAACGTTGGAACATCTGGACAAAAAAAAAGGGAGAACATGAGCACCTCTACAGAGTAAGTCTTTTTTTGTTTTGGAATGCCTAAACAAAATCAGTTCAGAAAGAAAAGTGACATCAGGTCATTGTTGCTCACCTGATAGCATATTTGAGCCCCTCCTTCGAGAAAAGGGATTTATTCTCTTACTGTACCTCAACAGATGAAACGACTAGCTAGCAATGTTTAAAAGTACACTGCAGTAGAAGGAGCCCTTGTCAAGTTTAAATTTTCTGAAACATTTGCGTATCAGCTGTCTTGGACTTGCTTTGGCAAGACTGGTTCACTCATATATGTCTTTTATACACAATAATCTCTCTGCATAGAGAAACCAGATGGAGGGACAGAGACTTCTGCATTGCTACTGACAGCTAACTACTGTGTGACTGCAACAGTATTATTGCTATCAGCAGAGAGTCTATACAGTCTTGAGGATTAAAAAATTAACATCTCTGGAAGTTGATAACACAAAAAAACTTTAAAACCAAGTTGTTTGTCAGTGGATCCCACTTAACAAAGAGGTAACATAAAGGAGGAGTTCAGTCTTTCTTATTGCATTAAGCTGTGGAGAGGCAAAATCAGCACAGGTGTAGGATCACCAGGTGTCACTCAGGATGTGTTTGCATTTACCTTCAGAGCCCTACAAGAGAAGTTTGTGGGGTGCAGGTATAGAGGGAGAAGTAGGCACCACCATTGTGCAATTCATCCAATCTGAATAAGACAGCTTTTTCAAACAGGATAAAACTCCTCTAACCATAGGAATAGCCTAACAGCGACTGAGACTAAATCCAAGCACAGCTAGTTTTGCTAATTCTGATTATACTGTTCACAGACTAGCCCCTAGTAGAGTCAATTTCCTCATCCATGCCACAACACTGCTTCTGTGAGCCTCTAAGGTCAAGGAAGTGTGAATGCCCCAGCTCCAGCACTGCCTCTAAAATGAAGAATTGCATAGTCTACTAAGAGACAGGTGACATCCTACTAGGTCTGCTGGAAATGGTTTGGATGCAGCCAGACTTAAGCTGTGCTGAAGCTGATCAGCCTGCGGAAGATAAGCCCATGCTTTGCAGAAACACTGATGGATCTCAACACCTTCAGGCTTGCAGGAGAATGCAGATAAGCGGTGTGGGATGACGCTAACCCAACTGACTTAGATAAGGGCAAAAGCTCTGTTCCTGTGACTATCAGCCAGAAAACCCACATGCCAGCCACAGACTTGAAATGGTTGTTACTGCGCCAGCTTCTCTTTGCAGGGGTATAAGTGAGATTGCTTATAGTTTTATAGAATGAAATGATAGCCACTTGGGTGAAATTCTGATGCAGCAGAAGTCCTGAGGAGTTCTGTCACTGACCTTTTTTTTTTTTTTGGCTAGGATTTCACTTGGCAGAATACAAGTTACACTGAAAACTTCTACAATCTTACTATTCAGTCCTCATACATGCTAAAACGAGGCATTAAATGAAACCTAAGCGGTAGAATATTAAACATATATATATATTCCTTTCTATGTTTAATAAAATCACTAAAAGTCTCCAAAGCTACTCAATACTGTCTATTACTATGCATGTCCTCAATTCATGACTAATATATTTTGATTCAGTCACAGGGCATGCTTTAAACAATTCACTGCTGCATTATGCGCTGCATTTCAGATGTTCAAAATGTTAATTGTTTTTTTCCCTTCAGTATCCCACACTCAAGACTCTAATGAAAAATTTAGTCATGATGGTATTGTTTATGACATACATAGCTGTGATACATGATAATTTCACAATTATTTCAAGACACCATGTGGTTTCTTTTGACATTTTGTGACAGGCTGTGTTATCAAGCACAATTGTTTGCACAGGAGACAACCGTGACACGTGGTCCTTGGGACATTATGTTATCTTTTGATAATGATGTCATTAACATGTGTATACTATAATTAATGACTACGAGAGCGATTCATTTGAATAAGGCTTATGAATCCATTTCATCTAAAAAGGGAAAGAAAACCTATAATTATTTGGGCTCACATCCTGAAAGCTACTTACTTACAACCTGCTGCAGCTACACTGGGTGACCCATTAATTGAGGCATATTAACCAAGAAGCATTTATTCCTGTTATATTATAGCAGCTTGGATTAGAATCATTATAATAATTGTCCTTGTAGAGATCAATGAGAGAAACAGGAACCTAGCAGTGCTCAAAAACCCTTTGTCAACCTATCTCCTACCAATGTTATCCAGAAAATAATTATATTTCATCAGTATATATAGATGACTTAATGAAGCCAAAGACATGTAGATAGCAGACCCACTGCAGAGGGTCTTTCTCCTCTAAACCGTAAGACAGAAAAACAGACTTCTCACATGCATGTCTGCGTGCTGCAGAGAAGCAAATTGTCTTAAAGGTGATCTCAGGCATATGAAGGTTTCTTACAAAACCTTAATTCTTTCTATCCCTCACTGTTAAAATGAACATCCTCTTGATGAGGTAAAATATAATCTATTTTTTGACATCATGTTTTTGCCAATATATATGACCAATGTCCTGATGTTAGTCATATTATGGTTTTAGTATAATGTACGTTGTACTTTCACTACAATTCAATTATCCTTTTCAACACTTACAGCTTACTGAAAGA
Source organism: Phasianus colchicus (assembly GCF_987193195.1). NCBI lineage: Eukaryota > Metazoa > Chordata > Aves > Galliformes > Phasianidae > Phasianus > Phasianus colchicus. The sequence continues at coordinate 110,088,733 of NC_143436.1, forward strand.
ACAGATATATTTATACCCTCAAATTTGTTTTCAAGCCCAATGTTTCACTCCCCTTCCTTCAGGCTAGCAAAGAGACTAGTTTGCTTTATTTGAATTTTCAGAAAGCTATCTTTGGGCATACAGAATATTTTCAGACAGATATATGCACTTAGGAATAGCCACACAAGAATAGCTGAGAGTGAACAAAATTGCCAACCTGCCACAGTCACAGTCCTCAGGAAAACTGCGTATGATTTGTCTAAAGAGATTGGAATGAGACCAGAATCTTGTGAAGATATTTGAAAAAAAAATGTTTGCAGAAGGTAGAGCTGATGAAGGCTGGATCACGCTATATTCTACAAGTAGATGAAAATAGCAGCTCCACATAGTTAAGCACAGATATGAAAGGAAAATCTGACTCCATATTTATCCTATTGTCCCTACTTCCATTTCTGTTCAAAAGATGCTCCTTGAAATCATCCTTAGGTGAATCAACCAGTCATGTCATCCACAGGGATGGGATAGGAGAGGAGGGAAATGGGGAACTACAGCCAGAGCTACTGCTTTTGGGGGCCTCATAACTTCCAAAGGACAAGTTTTGAACTGAATTCAGTGATGCATGAAGCACTCCAGAACAGGAATGGTTGGACATATTCCTGCAAACCAAATCAACAAAAACTGTTTTTCAAGAGATACCACTGCCTTAGTTGTTTCTGTCTGTCTGTTTCATAGAATAGAATCACAGAATCGTTAGAGTTGGAGTGGCCATCTAGTCCAACTCCTCTGCAATGAATTAACAGGGAGATTCAGCTAGATCAGGTTGCTCAGAGCCCTGCCTAGCCTGACCTTAAATGTGATGGGACATCCATCACATCTCTGGGCAACCTGTGCCAGCAACACACCACCCTCACTGTAAAAGATTTTTTCCTTATAGTCAACCTAAAACTCCCCTCTTTTAGGTTAAAACCATTTCCCCTTGTCCTATCATAACAAATTCTGTTAATGCCTATCCCCTTCCTTCTTACAGTCCCCCTTTAAATAATGAAAGACTGCTCTCAGCTCTCCCCAGAGCCTTCTCTTCTCCAGGCTGAACAGCCCCAGCTTTCTCAGCCTGATCTTGTAGGAGAGGTGTTCCATCCCTTGGATCATTTTTGTGGCCCTCTGGACACACTCCAACAGCTCCACAGCTCTTCTGTTAATGAGGACTCCCCATCTGGACGCAGTACTCCAGCTGAGGTCTCACCAGTGCAGAGCAGAGGGGTAGCATCACCTCCCTCACCCTGCTGGCCATGCTTCTTTGGATGTAGCCCAAGATATGGTTGGCTTTCTGGGCTATATTTTCCTTTTCTGGTTTATATAACTGTAGAATGCCTTTCTTATTTTTCTTTTCATCCTTTGCCAACCCTAGTTTCAGCTGAGCCTTGGACTTCCTGACCCTATCACTACACAACCTACCAGAACTCTATACTCATCCCAGAGTAACTATCCCTGTTTTCACTGCCTATGCATTTTCTTCTTGCTCTTCAGTTTGATCAGCAGGTCCCGGTTCAGCCATGCTAGTCTCTTGCCTTTCTTTCCAGAGTTCCTATATTGGGGATGGAGAGCTCTTGAGCCCTAAGGAAAGCTTCCCTAAAGACCTGCTAGCTCTGCTCTGTTCCCTTGCCCTTGAGGACAGATTCCCAGGGGATTTTGTTGACTAATTCCTTGAGGAGCTGGAAGCTGGCTTTCCTAAAATTTAGCATCCTGATTTAACTCCTTGCCTGTCCCATATCCCTCAGGACCATTAACTCCACCGTAGCATGAACACTACAGCCCAGGCAGCTTCCATCCTGATGTCACCAATCAGTTCACTCATGTTGGTGAGAAACAGGTCCAGTATTGCATCTCCCCTGGTGGAGCGCTGTCTATTGCTTGCCTTGACAAATTATCCTTGATACATTCCAAGAGTCTCCTGTATTGCCTACATCTCACTGTGCTACTTTTCCAGAAGATGTCAGGGTGCTTGAAATCCTCCAGTGGGATGAGATCCTGTGATTGTTATGCCTCCTGTAGATGGAAGAAGGCTTCATCAACAGGATCTGCTTGATCTGGTGGTCTGTAGTAGACACCAAGCACGAGACTCCCTTTGTTGCCTCAGTCTGTAACTCTCAGTCATGAGCTTTTGATTTGCTCATGGACATTCTTCAGGGACAGTTCTTCACACTCTGTTCCTCTCTTGATGCAGAGAGCAACACATAAAAGCCATTAAATGATTTGCATAAAAGGTCTGAAAGCTCCTCACTTACTACCTTGTTGAATGAATATTAAATGGATACCTGTTCCACATTCTCCCCTCTGTTCCTCTGTGTCATCACTTCAGCAATGTCTCATAGTTCTGCTAAGGTATTTAACAGGCTCCACTAAATTTATGGGAGAAAGTACACAGATCCCACCTGACATGAGAAATTTAGATGTTTTATAACATTTCATGTAGTATGATGACATTCTTTTTTTCTGGGCATGAAAGCATGAGAATAATTTATTCGGATGCAAGGTAAAAGGAAGAAAGCTGAAATGCATAACCATTCCATTGTACGTCCTCTTATCTCATTTCAACATAGACATGAAATTCACTGGGTTAGCTTACACTGCACTTCATGCGAAAAAGGTTAACATACTTGCAAGTCAGGACAGAAAGGTTTGCCCTCAACAAGCTACGTGATGTAACCCCTAAAAGCATTCTGACTGGTGTGCGCTATCCAAAAGTATCCCTGGATAGCTCTGGACTAAATCTCTGTTGTCTTCAAGCTCCTATACTTCACACAAACAGCATGCTCATTCATATACAAGAGCTGGAGCATAATTTTTTTCAAGTTATTGCTTCGGGTTTCATCTGTCCATTCATGAGTCCTCTGTCTTTGGAAATAATTGTAACTAAGCTGCAAAAAGTCACTTTTGCTCCAAAAAAAGTGTTCATGTTAGACACATTACAGCTAACTAATGGCACCATTAGAACATACTACAATAATTAGGAAAAGCAGAAATAGTCTTGAATATGGAAAAGAACTAATAAACTTAAGGAGAACTGCAGAAGCCAGCATGCATATATATTGCTATATGTGTATATACATCTGTAGCATCTGAAGAATTTACTGTTTATTAGCAAAGCTGCAGTAACTTCCTAGGTTCATATGGTTACTCCACAGCAAACAAAAGAAATTCAGCCACTTTAATTATTGAATAATTACTTTACATCTCTTCTATGCTAGGGAGACATGGATAGGTAGCACAGCTCAGCAGAGGCCAAGCCACCAGGTCACTGTAGCTCATTTTATGACTTATTTGAGCCCCTCCTTTGAGAAGAGATTGATTCTGCTACCTGTACCTCAACAGATGAAACAACTAGTAAGCAATGTTTAAAAGTAGGCTGCAGCAGAAGAAGGAGCCCTAGTCATCCTCGTGAAGCTATATAGTGGGTACTATTGAACTTACTCCTCGCCAGGTACACTCTTTCATCAGTTGTTTGAATACCTCCTACATTGCTTTGGAAGGTCTCCAGATCCACACTAAAGGGTCTAAGACTAAAAGGAGAGAGCAACAGCACCTCTACACAATGAGTTCTTTGTTTTGGAATGCCTAAACAAAGTTGATGAAGAAAGAAAAGAGATACCATAAGCAAACAAATACCAGGACTCCTTAATTACATTAGCCTATCCACCAGGAAATTCCTTGAAATATATCTGGAAACATACAGAAATGCTTCATGGTGCCAGCAAAAAATCCTTAGGGCATCCTGGATCATTGTGCAGCCCTGTAATGGTTTTCCTCAGCATGTAAGTACATACCCACTTTCCTTAAAAGCGAGGAACTTCATCTAAGTATTATTTAAATCTTAAAGATGGGCATTTAGCAAACGGTAATTTCATTTTCAACAGCAATATGCAACCACTTACAAAAAGTCTGGTCTTCCTTATTTCAGCTTGGCAAGTCACCACTCAAAATCTAATAGCAGCAGATTTTCCTTGCTGAAAGTATGGGTTTATGGCTCTAAGTGCATGGCAAAGAGCCAGCTTGTACCAGTGGTAAACACAACAGTTACGCTGCATTATAAAGTAAGACAAAAATAGCAGAGCATTGGTTTCTTACGGAGCACTTATAGTAATGGGCACTCATTGAAAAAGCCAGTTTTAAGATAAGACCACAGAAAAAGAAGCCTACGTACATGTGTGCAATTACCAAAATCAATGAGTAGTAATTAAAAGAAAGAAAGAAAAAAAAAGAGTAAAAATACCATCTCATAGATATTCTTTCTACTGTTCCGAAGGAAAATTATTTTTGAGAATGCAGTCTCTCTCCCATTTCATGGCCACTATCAGTGCATTTTCAGAAAATACATTTGATCCTTTGAAAATCTTTGTCCTTAGTGAGCAAAGAGATTAAAGTAAGAAAAAAACACAATGGTTTCTAATGTACTTCTAGCTCAACATGACACATCAGTTAGTAGAAACCTAACTTCTTGCTAGGTCAGATACTTAGGAAAGTATTTTAACTGATCTGGGAAAATGTCGGAATGGAAAGCTGGAACTAAGAGAACTTGTGGTGCTGACTGAATGCCAAACTACTGTTGTCAACAGACATATTCATTTCCAAAGATAACAACAATTTCTGAATCTTGATTATACATTCCTTGCAAGTATGACATATGATACATACACTGATGTCCTTAAAAGTTTAAGTTAAGCTTTAAAACACCAACAGAAAACAAACCTAGAAACAATTCATAGCAACATAAGCTTAAATTGCTAAATATTAATCTGCTTTTCTAAGCGTTCTTCAGCATGTCACTGATGATATGAAAAGTCATTGTATACACACCATTTTTATAAATCAGGGGTCCACTCTAAGAATGAATTAGTGGCCGTAGCAACATAAAAATAAGGGTGCATTTTTAGGTGAATGTGTATTAGGGAATAAATTTAACATCAAAAAATCAACAGCAACACCACAGACAAGAATAATTATTCTGCTTGACAAAGGCAATATTTCCATCATAGCTCTTTACTTTTTTTTTCTGCTAAAATTGTAGATGCATAATTTTATTTTGTTGTAATGGTTTGAAATCAAATCAGTCAAAAATCAGTCATTTTAGGTATCTCTCTGAAAGCTGAGAAATGATGGGATTAACAATTTAAGTACGTTCACATCAAGCTGGATTAACAATCCAAGTACATTCAGGAAATCCCTATACCATCTGATTGTGTCTAGATATTTCTGTTACTTTCAGTATTCTTTTTTCTTGGGTTGAAACTCAAACAACATATTTATGCAAGTACCCACATGTCCATGCACGTTGCTGGACTGCCTCAGAACACATGTCCTTGCATGAGCAGTATGTCATGATAAAGCCTTACAGCCACCACAGCTAAAACAATTTCACCTGGGCAATTCTACTTGGTACCTGCACAAACTGTTCTATCTTAATGCTCTGTTAAGGGTGTACAGTGCACATCATTGATAAATATCTAAATACTTTCTGGATACTATTACTTACTCTTTTGCAAAGTCGGCAGGAGTCTTGTGTATTTCACAAGACGGCAACTTTAGTGGAAAATACTATTCCAGCAATTAAAAGCTATTGTTGGAACTGTACTTTTTATTTTTTTATCGAAGAACCATTTTTCTTTTTTCCTTGGTCATATGTTCAGCTAGATCCACAGAGTTATGTAAAATAGCTTGTCCAAAGTCTACTATGAGATTGCCAGATGGAAATTAAGCACTGAATAAATTATGCGAGAGAAGGCAAAATGAATTTCATCAAGATGTATATAGTGCCTGCACAACACAATTCCCACATGATGAAATATTGTAACTCAATATGGACAAGAAAAAGAAAAGTGAACGGAAGACTCATTATTCTGTGGCCTGATGGAAACAGATAAAAAAAAATATAGATTTTGTTGGATTAATCATAAATAATTAGGACAACAGTAAAAGTTCATACATTCATTAGCTCCTGGTTTGATGGACCTAATCGATTCGTTCCTTAACCCTGCTGAATTCTAATAAGATTTATCTGAAAACGGAGCTACGTTTCCTCAGTTCTCCATAATTCTTTCTTTTCTTCCCCAAAGACTATAAAACAATAGAGTAAGATATGTTCAAGTATCACATACCAAACAAATATCTAAAAAAATGTAGAGGCAAGCATGCATGCTGATGCAGAGGTTGAATCTTAATGGCTAGGAACAAAATTCAGAGTGAAGGAAACCTGTTTCACGCAAGGAAAATACATTTGGACTATTGAAAGAAAATTTGCATTTACAAATCCTTCATTCTGATTGTACCTGACATGCACAGCAGGAAAGGGTCTAGAAAACAATGCCTTAAATTCTTTTTCATATAACACCTTCAGCTTTTAAGACAGATCATCTTCCTACCTTGTATTTTTTGTGCCTTTTGTATGCCTCACAGATGTAAATTTTTGTTTTTGTTTGATTATCATAGAACCTATATGTATTTATACTGTGTACTATGGTAGGATTTCCACAGAGAACTGTGAACAAAGCTAACATATAAGTCTATTTGAAGAGTACGAAAAAAACTGTTTTTGAAGTGAAAAGAAATTAGTATATAAAATGATGTTTTCTTTATATTTGGAGATAAAATTGCTTCTTTTAAGAAAAGTTTAAAATTTCACTAGTGGAAGAAGATGTATGACATTGCCTATAGAGGAATCGTAAAGGGAAATGTATGTAATTGATTTGGTGTCTCTGTCACTTGATATTCACACACAGTTTATAGCCTACATGTTATTAATCACAGAATCACAGAATCGTAGGGGTTGGAAGGGACCTAATATATTGTAATTTTTTTGTTGTTGTAATTCAACTGTTCTTCCTTTCCTAGTTTTATGCAAAAATAAACTTTTACATCAAATTTAAGCTATGGATAAACATTTAACCACGGAAGATAGATTCTTTAGTACACATACTAATAAAAACCACCGATCTTTTTTGGGGAACAGAATGAAAAGGTTTCAACAGCCCTAAGTCCCAAACAAATTATAAGAGTTATGATGCGAGTCCCACAGCAGGATGCAATAATCAAAAACAGTGAATAATCTTTTGAAACATAGATTTTATGCTGAGAAAGATTGTGGTTATCTCATTCAAAGTACAGAAGAACCCCTGATACATAAGAAGAAATATGATTTAAGACATTCTCCGTGCTCCTTGCTGTTCAAATCCTCAACTCACATAGGATTAATAATGTGAAGCTCTGAAATGGATAGATGAATAAGTGAATGTGGAATGGTGGTGATCATGAGAAGTAGGAAGCCGCAGTGGGAATGGACTCTGCACATCTGTAGGAGAGGGATGAGAAACTCACTCGCAGGTAGTGAGGCAGGGCAAGGTCTGGAGGGATAGGTACACAGGTGGCGTCTAAAACTATCAAGTAATCCAAATGGTCTGAGAAAAAAGAACAATCTCCTTTAAATAAAAACAACGTAAACCACCACCACCACAACAAAAACCCAGCAAAGTCTGGTATGCAACTTGCTGCTACGCTCTTGCTATGCTTTGATGAACTCTGAACATTTTCTAGATGTGGGTTAGCTAGTAGGGATGCACAGCCCTTAACAAATAGCTTTTCCTTGGCAAAGTGTGGTAAACAACAGTCAGGTTGGAATAGGTAAAAGGAAAAAGAGGAAAAGAGACACAGCACCCTTTACAGTTTGCCTGTTCAAAGGCTGTAAGGAGGTGATACTTAAATATATTGTGTCAGACACCATTCCATTTTCATTCTTTTCTTGTAGTGGGTAGAACTTTGGCTTCCTTTCCTTCAGATGAACCTTGAAGAGGAACGCAATCAAAATCATTCTGCAGATAGCATGTGTGAAAAGGAAGCTGCTCTGCCACAAGAGAAGAAAATGTTTAGATGAGAATAGACAGAAGAAAGGAAAGGGAAGAGAAAATGATGTGAGACATGAGAATATCGTTCTTTTTGAGCCTGAGTTTTTGTCCTGCTGGAACATGGCTACAACCATAAAGGAGATGTATCTTAAGGTTAGCATGACTATACATAGAGAAAGAAATGACAGGATAGAAGTAGAGACGGGTAAGTGAAGGGGAAGGGAAAGAGATAAGAAACAGTATTATAAAAGCCAGTTCTTCTGAAGTGGAAATAGTCATTTGTACAGTACATACCCGCAAAATTAATTTACATCCCACTATTGCCTTACAGCGCTTTCCTGATTTAGATTCATCTAATCTTTGTTAGTGAAATAGGCTCCTAATGACATTGCAAATATAAAAATAACTGACAATATATCACGCATGGACTTCCTTCACTAGAAGTCAACATTAAACTCAGCACACACATAAAGCTCCCCCATACCCAAGTTGAAATTAATGTTTTTACAGAAGCATCAATATTTTAAAGCATTACTCAGGAAAATCACTTTGTTCAATAAAACAGAAGCATGGAAATCCAGGGAGATATATTCACCATAAGCATTAAATGGTAAATATTCAAGAAAAAAGAGGCTGTGCACCAATTTATGTGCTGCATTTGAAATCCGTTTGACTCTATATAGACCAGTAAACATCACTACTGATTTAAGGGCATGGTTAGTGTTTAGTCATTGTTCCTCTATCATATAGTTGAAGGCAAAAAAGAAATAATCTGTCAAAACATTGTCTTAACACTATTTGCATTAAGACACATATTTGCACAGATTGCTATTTCAGGATTACTTTTTTTTTTTTAAGAGAATGAAAAATGAAAATAGAAAAATGAAATATGAAATTTTTAATAGAAATAAAATTTTTGAAAATAACTCCCACACAGACTTAATTCTGAACGTTGAAATTTGGGCAATATAAAACTGAAGGACAACTATCCTGAAAAAAAAAAAAAAAAAAAAAAAAAGGAAAAAAAAAAGAAAAAGACATTCTTAATACAAATACAAAAGATATAATAGCGCCTATGTGTGCTTTCCAGCTAGCTAGATATCTGGGCAGAAATTTATGTGTCACCTACTTGCTAGAAACACTGCTGTGCAGCCTGTCTCCAAGAAATTAAAAAAAGCCTGCTTGCTTTTTTTTCTGCCTCCATCCAATTAGACACAATTTCATTATTTATTTTTTTATTCTTTTAAAGAGAGAAGTCCTTACCTCCGTCCTTTTCTGAAACAACAGTATTGCAAAGATTAGCATACAAAAGCACTTGAGTATTTGTACTGCAGTGCATCTGACAATTATCTTACAAGAGAAAGCATTCATTTTGGCCAATTGCCATAGGCTTGGCGTTAGGGAGAGAACTAGAAAGCATTTGAATTTACAGAAGAAAAGGGAAATTCCAGCTTTCTACCAGCTACCTTGAACATACTTCACGTTTAATTTCACCCTGTTGCCACAGGCACTGTGTTGTTATGACAGCTGATCTGCCATTGAATAGCTGTAAAGGAAAATCAACAAAGGATCGCTTCAGTGATTCTCAGTGCAATTTATTGGAGCTTGTATCTTGCGGCTGCTGCCGCCTGTCGGGGTAATGACACATGATGGGTGATTAAAGTGCAAGTCCTTAAATCAAAGCTGTGCCAATGGTCTGAAGAGGCAGAAAACAGCATTAAGACCTCGTGCATTTCTCCTAGTGGGAGGACCTCATTAGGAAAAGAATGGGCTGTTTTAATAGCAAGAGAAAGTATTTGTGTCTAGGGAGAATTTTCATGTTTCCAAGATTTACCGGAGCTTTCTTACAGCTTCCTTTTAGGCCGTGCATTTAATGAAAATAAATAAGTAATTAAAACAGAGGAAGTATTATAATCCATCACCACTGACTCGAAAATTAGAACTGAGCTCTAGTGTAGTTTGTTCACATCACTGTTATCTGAGATTAGGGGAAAGGCAAAGATAAGTAAGGGTAGCTTGCTGACCAGATCACGAGAAAGGCCTCTTGGGGATACAGAGGCATCTCCAGTTCACTGAATTTGTTTTTGGTTTTCAATTCCTTTATCTCTGATGAGATATGCAAATAATCCAGCTACAGATTTTTACCATTTTTGGCCAAATTTGTGCACTGGGCAAAAATACATTCTACCTGAGATAGCTGCAAAATAGTTTTGAAGAAGCAAATGAATAGCAAAGCCCTGTGCTCAAAGACGACAGTGATAGGAGAAAAAAACTAATAGAGTACGCTATCAGACCAGAGGACTTTGTTTTGCTTTGCCACAGAAAAAAGCTATCCGACAGTGAAAAATGGAGTAAAGATTGTAAAATATCAGAATAGCTGGATTTAGGTGAATTTGACATAGTATGATTGCTGTTGCTCTTAAAACATTTTTAAAAGTGTTGGTGATGATGACTTTTATCATTGTTTACAACATAATATAACTTTGGAAATGCACAACAGGCAATGCCACCCTTAGTAGACTCTCGTGGAACATACGAATTTTTGATGAGAAATTCAACATAGACAAAAGACTATAATCTCTATGCAAATGCTATTATTTTCTTCCACAAAGAAAAACAGTGGTTGGACAGGTATCAATATCACTATATTCTAGAAAAAGAATTATTTTCCTGAAGAGTAAGATGAGTATCTAGAAGAACCCTAGTGAGCAAAGCACAGTGAATTCTCCAGTCACAGCATGCTGACTATACTGCAGATGTTGCAGCAAAGCAATCTCATTTGACTGGCCACGTGGGAAGTGCACATTTATCCTGCCCTGATCAAGTTCATGGAGGCAGCCAGGTGAAAATTTCTATACATTTTAATAGCCAAATGCTGCAGCATGTCAGCAGTACAGAGAAAAAGCTTCACTAGATTCAGAATCTCTCTTCACAAACTTATCTTGGGTTTGTTTGTGTTTATAACTACTATTATCTTTTATTTCTTTTGCAGCTGAAGTTAGTTATGCAATCACAGTTTCTTTCTTCCATGAGTTTTGTGAAGGTGAAGAGAAACAGCTCCTTCCTGGAGACCTGAAATGGTCTCCATAAAGATGCATCAAGGGAGATAGAAGCAGTAGAGCCTCTGTGGTGAACTGCCACATCCAAGACACAGGACCTCACCAGGTACCCTTTCCCAAACAGTATTTTCTGTTTTCTGTCAAGTATAAAGTATTTTATTAAAAAGTGTTTGGTTCTGGTTGTTTCTTTTTTTTTCTTCCTTTTTTTTTTTTTTTTTTTTTTTTTAATGTTTAAATGGTGGTATTGGCATTAAAGTGTTATCAGGGATTAATACACTCCTGCTGGAGAGAAGTGTGGGTCTAACTGAAATGTACAGCTTTAGGTTAATGTATTAAACACATAATACAAACTGTTAAGAAGCATACTTGAGAGGAAAGTGAAGGAAACAATTCCTATTTATTTGCAGATGAGATTTGTTGGAGATGTTTTGGTGATCAGATGAAAACTTCAGTCTCTATAATGACACTGAAATAAATGGTGGATTTAGGAAGAGGCAGGATTAAGATGAACAACTCCAACAGGATTATTTCCATAGGAACATATGTTAGAAATATATATACCTTACTAAAAGCTTATTCTCCAGTAAAGTGTTTTTTTTGTTTGTTTGTTTGTTTGTTTTTCCCGCAGTGCTTTTCTATCAGATTATATATAGCTTCTAAAGTGGAATTAAGATATATGGCATTTATTGAGATGAAGGCAGGCAGGCAGTCCATTTTAAGCAGACATCTCTTTCCTTGTGACTCCCAGGCAACCTTTAAATAATTTTAGTTCTCCCCTTCATGTTAAAGGTTCATTATCTTCTATAGAAATTCTTTAGAACTCTTCTCGTCCCAGGATCCTGGAATTGTTTCTCAAGACAGCACGAGCTTCCTTATTCCAGATCTCCCTCATAATTTTCTAATACTGTATGTCTTGGTGAATAACTATTCAGAACTGCTTATACTTGGTTCAGAAGAAAATAAAAAGTGTCTGATCACAATTTTTATGCCCATTCTTTAAAAAGAAGGGGGGAAAGATAATAACTGCTAAGTGAAGATTCTCTGCTCTCACAGTTGCCATTCCAGCCCTGTGGTTCCTGATCCTGCACTGACTCTGGCAGCTCTTTCTTTTTATATCTCTTTTACTATTTCTGAAGGCTTTTCTTTTTCCCCTCTCATCTTTTTTCTTTGCACTCCCTCCTCATACAAACTCCCCTCAGACAAAGAGTTGGACCTACTTCTCGAGGTGAAGGTGTCACACAGCAAACACAGAGGTACTAAATAAATGTGTATCTGGAACTGTTAACATTTCATTCATAGCTTTGGGAGTCTTGCTAAGCAAACTAAGTTGATTTAAATAAGCTTAATCTGTTTTTACACCAAATAAAAATCTGTCAATTTTAGAGGTATCAAGTCATGGAAGTAAATTTACGTCACTGTTGATTCTGACCACCCGTGAACTGCCAAAACAAAAATTCATCTACCCACTTTTGACATTAAATGTCAATATCTTTTCTGTTTACATATAGGTGACACAGAAAATGCTGGAAGAGTAAAGCATCTGGTCTTATTAAGAGAAGATTTGTCATAGGAACTGCAGAAGGTAGTAGTTTATCCAGCAATATTATTAAATAGAGTAGGTGAAAGCTTTCATTAAATGTGGAGGGAAAGAGTAAAACAAGGTTTTGATTTTAAGTTCAGAGGGATGCTATCCGTGGTTAGCATATGTACACACACAAGGTATCAGTTGTACAGGGAGCAGTTCAAAAGAAGAGAAGTAGTACTAAGAGGATTGCTGTCATGTCTCTCTCTCTGAGAGGCAGTTCAGTTCTACAATCAGTGACTAAGTCCATTATTTTTTTCTCAGGTGACAGGAGCTGCTTCACATGGACAACCCACGTACAGACTGAAGGAGGGCTGAAAGACATTTTATCAGAAGGAAGTCACAGCAAGATATATTACTGTTAATCTTTGTTTACATTTTGGAAGATTGCTTCTTACCAACTTTTTATTCCAGAAACAACGACCTGGGACAGGTCTGACCACCTTCTGCCTCTGAGTGAAGGTAATATTTAGGGTGACCTTATGGAGCAAGGTAGCACATAATGCAGGATCAATCAAGAACACTATGAATTTCGTGGAGGAAGCTCTAACCTTTCTGGGTCCAGATACCAGATTTTGTGGAAGGGAGAAAGGAAGACAGAATAATCAGGGGAAAAAAAAAGAAAACAACAAAAATGATACAAAAACAAAAGCAGGCACAGGCCCCTCCCCCTCTCCTCCCTTTGGAGTTTCTTCATATGATTTGGTGCAAGGATTTTGCGCCATAATCACGCCACCAGGAACGGGATCCAGGTATACCTGAAGTCCACCATGGCACATTTTCACTGAAGTCAGTTTCTAACACAGCTTGCTCTTAATGTGTGTTTAATTACAGTTAGAGCTGTGCTTCTTCTATGCCAGCACCAACACACTAACAGCATCTGCTCTAATAGCCATGCTGGGAGCAGTACGTGTGTTAGTAGATGTGTGAGGGTGTACAGACACGTGCTCGCCTGCTATCTCAGAGCCAGAGGGCTTTTCATTAGATTCAAACAGCAACTGACTCTCCAGGGAAGCTCCTGCTCTTATTTGATAAGAGATGCTCTTTTATCACACATGAAACTGCATGCAGTGATCAGACAGGCAGTGTGCATAGCTGCCAACCAGAGGAAAGCTGTTTTTCTATAGCATATTACAGCAGTGCATCGCTACTACAGCTGAAGATTGGCCCAGAAATGCCCAGTTATGGAAGCCACAGAAGCTGGAACTTCAATGGACCCACAGAAGAAATATGCAATTAAAATACTTGCTTGAGATATTTGGAATATTGTGGGTTTTTTCTTGAGAAAACACAGCCAGTATGGTAAATGAGAGTGGAGAAAACATTTGAGGTACTGGGGTCTGCAAATATAGTAGGGTTGATACTCTTCCTTTCTTTAGCTATCATTCTCTGACATTATAACAAATGAACACCTCTAAACATTTGTGGTCTTATAGATAGCTCTCCAATGGAGAAAAAGTTGGCTTTTCTTCACTTTCAGAAATATATCTTTACTATTACTTCTAAGGGCAATACTTTTGTCAAGCCAATTATCATCTCAGAACTGCAAGGAAATCAGTCAATCTTCGAGTATCCTGTAAGCATGAATGTGAATGGTGTGGGGGTCTTCTTCAACACTTTTCAAAAAGGTCACCTAAGAATCTGGTGTACTGTACTGGAGTGCCAATGGGTTCTCTTACTCTTCAGCAAGAAATTATATTTTCTTTGCTTTTCTCATAATCTTTCCTCTATATTCTAAGCCACGTTCACACTTGGAATTACAGCTAACATGAACCTAAAAACTAGATTCTTTTTTCTTTTTTGCTTAGAAATTGCAGGCAGGCTGAGGTTATGTATAAACTCCAGATTTACTAGAATTATTGTATTTTCTGAAAGTTAATGGTTGAGTCTGTCAATGGTTGAGTCAAAATGAGTCAAAAAACTGCTACATTATATATAATATCTTGTAGCATACTGTGGCATGTACTGCAGCTGTACCAATTGTATTTATGTGTTGTATCTTGAGAATTAAGTGTTTTTTATTTTTTTAATCCCTATTTTTTTTTTTACAGGATACACATTTTTGAAATGAGATGTTAACCCAGGCATGCCCAACCCATGGCCTGCAGACCACATGCACTCAGCTCAGCTGGTAGTGTGGTCCATACCCCCTGCTGCTGCATCATGGCAGCAGCTCTGCCCCATCAGGCAGACCAGCCTGTCCCTGGGACATGGAGAGGGCACAGTGCAGTACTGATAAATAATACGGCACTGTGCTTAATTTGCAAGGAAATCAAAGATTACAATTTGAAAAGACATTGCATTCAGAAATATGATGCCGATTTTGATTCATATCAATGAATGCTTCATAAAGACAAAATAGCTGAACTGAAAAAAGTCTGTAACCTCAACAAAATGTTTTTTAAAGAAGTTAAAACTCAAATGGACTCTGTTATAAAAGCTAGTTACGTGACAGAAAAATTGACTGCAAAAAAATCAAAATGGTGATGGTGAGTTTGTTAGGCAGTGTATTGAAAGCACAACAGATATGATGCATCCTAATATGAAAACAGAATTTTCTAAAATCTGTTTGTCTCACTATTCTATAGGCAGGTGAACTGAAGAAAAAGGAAAATCTATCAAAAAAATAAATTAAAGTTGCTAATCTCAAATTTTATGCTTTGGCAATAGATGAAAACAATCATGTCTCTTTACCAGACTTTCATAAGCCCTATCTTATCAGAGAAAAATATCCCTCACTTCACAGTCACATCTTATTCATGTCATCACTTTTTGGCAATACATACATTTGTGAACAAGTATTGTCAAGAATGAAGCAAAGGAAGAGTAATTTTTATTTCATAAAAAAATATCTGATGAGCACCTCAAGAACTCACTAGAAATGGCAATCTCTGCTATAGAACCAGCTTGATGCATTAATTTCACTAAAACAAGGTCAAAAGCCCCACTAGTTTTATGTTTTTGTTGCTCTGTTTTTATGTTTTAATAAAAAATACATTAAAAAATAAGTTTTGTTGCTTATGTACATTAGGTTTAACACACATTTCATATCCGGCCCATTGCAATTCCTGTTTGCTCAATGTGGCCCAGGCAAGCTGAAAGGTTAAACAACCATGTGTTAACCCTTCCTACCTTTAAATCACTTTTTGTCCTTTTAGTATGTAATGTTTCTTCTTAACCATACTGATCTTCCACATGCTAGCACGTGCAGATGAATAACAGTGAGAAATTAGAAACAACAAAAACAACTTCCCTAAGGATGCAATACACAAGCCCTTTTCACTTAATGGTAATATCTGGATCACAGAGAAGTGTTTTAGTTCTTACTTTTAACAGTGAGGTACATGGACTTGCTGACGTCTGCTCCCACATCATTGCTGACCTTGCAGAGGTAGTATCCACTGTCTTCTTCTAGCACATGTTTAATCAGCAAGGAACCATTTGTGAGAAGCTGGATACGACCGTTCAGTGCAATTGGCTGGAACTGAGGAACCCCGGCACCTACAGCAGCACCAATGCAAAAATAGATTAGCTAGGAAAGGAACAGTCTCATGTTTCTTTTCTTCTTTATGAAATAAGGAAGAAATACTGCCTCCTGTTCTTGGAGACACAATTCAATTACAATACAAACGATTCTGGTATCGCTGGAAGAAACTGATTGTTTCTTTGCCAAAACTGAATTCATTAAATGGAACGAAGAAAGGCTTTTGGAATATAAGGATAACAATAATTTGCTCATGTTAAATGGAATAAAAAGAGCAGGAACCAGGAGCAAAAGAAAAGCAGGAAGGAGGAGAGAGAAAATGAAAGAGATTTTCAGACAGCTCATGGGTAAAAAGACACATTTGTTGTACATTTAGAGGCTAATAAATTATTGACAATTACAGCTGAACAGTCATACAAATATGCATCCCTTATGCATACACCAGATGAATTTCTTATGACTAAAAGGCATGTCTGTTGTAGTAAACATGGAATACTCAAGGGACCTTTAGGACCTTGTTTGCTGAACTCTGGGTAACATACGAAAACACATCAAAGACTGTGTTTCTTGTTTCTTCCTACATCTGACTGATGACACATCGCATGTCTTTTCTGCCATGTCTGGAGCCAATATTCATTCAGATTTATTAAGAAAAATGTACATGAAGTACATGAAGTTGGTATCTGTCAGCATTAGTTACTATATGTAGTTGGCTGAGTCAGCCCAGGAGGCAATAGAATGAATAAATATTATGGAGAATGTTTTGATACAAAATAGCAAGCTATAACAATACAACGTTTAGAATATTAAAAAAGACAACATGTATTCTAAAACTTCTTCTAGTCCTAAAACAGTTTGCTTTGGGGACTTCCTACAGTTACACTGAAGCTTTCTAAGACTGATACTATGAACTCAGATGTGTTAAAGGGACAATATTTTCAGAAAAAAACAGTTGTCACTGTTGATTTTTCAACTGTTTTAGTCACATATCCTCTTCCTTCCCTTTTTAATCTTTTTTTTTTTTTTTTCTTTAATTAGCCACTTTCTCCTGTCACTTAGCTGGAAGGCACATCTGTGCTTCACTGATTCTACCTGTCTGCAATGCCCAAGCAGATAGATACAAAAGCAGATAGATACCTTATATCTCTTCACATAAAAAGCTGAGGTAAAAGTTTAGTGCCCATAGAAAGGAATGAGCTGCCAGTGCTAATGATATCTACATCCAGGCAACATTTTGCATAAAAATTTGAATGGTTTGAGATTGGAAGGGCCTCTGGAGGCCATGTGGCCCAAACCCAGCCCCAATAGGGACACCCTGAGCAGGGTGCCCAGGACCACATCCGGGTGGCTTTTGAAGGTCTTCAAGGAGGAGATTCCAAAGGCCCACTGGACAACTCTGTCATCTTCACAGTAAAAACAGTGTTTTTTAATGTTCAGATAGAGCCTCTTACTTTTCAGTTTGTGCTCATTACCTCTTTAAGTCTTAACATATTATTGATAATTATGGAATGTCTGCACTGATCTCTGTACGGTCCAGAAACTTCAGATCAGTTACCTGTCTTCTCCAGCGTATAAAAAGAATGAGCTCTCTTTCTCCATGTTTTACCAGCACAAAAGACCAGTGACACAAACTTTCCCACAGGCATACACATGTCCTTTGTTCTCTATTGTGGAACATACAAATAAGCGATGATCTGAATGTTCTACTCTATTGTGGAGCAGACAAATAAGCTATGATTTGATTGATTAGTTCAGAATTTTGTACAAACATAGTTGATAAGCTAATTATACTAAGAGTCATTTTAAGGCAAGACATGCCAGACAGCCTAGGAAACTGTACAGAACAAGTATTGAAACTGAAATCATGTATTAGGAAAAATAAAGCCTTCAGTAAAAATACTGACCTTTTCACCTAGAGTTACTTTAACCAAAAACTGAAACTGTAATTTGATAGTTATGCCTACATCAAATTTTAACTAAAACTTTCAGTGACTTGACTACTTCAGAGCTGTTAATCAAAAACATTAAAAACAGTCTCTTGATGATAGAATATCACTAAAATCAAATCACTGTCCCTTTCTCCTTTATTAAAATGGGCAGCTTATCTCTTCACAGTTAATTATAATTCAGCTAGCTTGACTCGGCCTTCTATTTCAACACACAAACAACACAAAACCAAATTACTTCTTTGTGACCTATATTCATAATTAAAACATGATGATTAATGGGATTTTGAACTATATCCTTCTTGCCACAAAACAGAATTTATGAATATAAGCAAAACTAGATTTTACCATGAACATTCATCTCCCCCTGTGCTTTCTCTTTAAATTTAATTTAGATTTAAATCCGAAGGAAACCAAACATTGCATGGAGCAAAAGGATTTCCTTATAGCACCTAGTTTTGTGATTGCCCATATTTCATTTGATGCACGTTTAAAGTTCATTAAAGATTTAACTCACATATATGGGATACAGAATTTGGTGAGTTTGTTTTCTCATTAAAACCAACCAGAAGACAACGGGCAAGAGGATGAAACCTAACAGGCAGCAAATTTTAATTAAAAAGTAGTCAATTTCCTGTGGTTACTTAGGGTCAAGTGGGGGCAGTTTTAACGTTCTGATACATGAGAAGAAAATGTTAAAGCATTATGTAAAGTGCATACCAAATTACTGCTTATGCTAATGCTACCTGACCTTTCTTCTTTGCTAAGAAGATATGATTGGCCATGTTATCACGAATTTTGAAGGGGAAAAAAAAGTCAGCCAAATGTTGTCTGTGAACCTTGTTCTGAGGTTGTTTCAATTAAAGGCATATCTCTTTCCTCTCAGCTGTCCACTACACTGCTCTCCCGCTGAGACCATAGCTAACACATAAGCTCATCCACAAACTCAGGAATTCTCTATGGCAGTCTAAAAGTCCATAGAGATCAGCCTTGCATCTGTAACAGTGGCCAGCACAATGTGCTTTGGAATATGATGGGACTGTAAAAACAAATACCTCCCTTATTGTACTCCACTTGCTTTCATCTACATGAGGTTTAAACCAGTATCTTAGCAGTAAGTAAACTAAATAGAATTAATTTGCTCCCATTGATCATAGAGAGAAACATACCTTTTGAATACTTCCAGACAATGGTAGGAACAGGATAACCCTCTGCAGAGCAGTTGAGAATTACAGCTTTTCCATATATCCCATCCTGGTCACTTGGCTGAACCACAAACCTAGGGGGCACTGCAGGAAGAAGCAAAAGAAGCAGTGAGAATTTGTGCAAAACTTAAAAGCAGCTTTTTGATGATCCAGTGACACAGTAAGTTGGCTTTATGAAGTTATTTACTTACTATCAAAAAAATTATGCATTTCTTGCCAAAGGTAACAAAAGCGCTAGTTTTGATAGGATATAAAAATAAGTGAATAAAAATCTCATTGTAGTAGTGGTTACAAAGTGAGTATCAGACAAACCAAAATGTCATAAGCAAAAAAGAAATACTTTCTAACAAATGGAGAGGTCTGACAGATGTCAAAGAACAACTGAAGTTTTCTGTGTTGTTTTTTTTTTTTCTTTTTTCCTAACAACTGTGAACTGGCAGGTTTTAGAAGAAGAATTAAAATATTATATAGTGTAAATAACCTTAAAGATGTAACAGCTTTTAATAACAATCAGATCATTTCATATTAAAATGAGGATTTCTGAATTCTTTCCAAACACAGACATAGAAAGGTTCAACACATTACGTTTAGATTTAGTTGAAATGAAGAAGTTATTGGAAATAGCTGTACGTGCACTGAAGTAAACAGTAAATGATCTGTGTTCTTATTCCACAAGTTCTTTTTTTTTTTTTTTTTGGTTTCTTAGAATGGTACAAAGAAAATGTAGCGAAGGTGAATGAGCCTGATAAAGTTTTTTTTAATCTCAAATTGAGTACAGTAGCATGCTGAGATCTCTCATCATAAGAAGAAATCCTCATAGTTCATTGCTTGAACTAACAGTTAGGGCTTCTGTAGCATGTGCACATGGGGACACATGCATGGTCATGGCTTCATAGCTTCCCAGGTCCAGCCAGGGCTGAGTTTGTCTGGAAACTGCAGAAAGCAGAATAGAAAACCCAGACATCCTTCTTGCTTTGGCCCATCCCATCTTTCCAAATCTTTCCATTACCCCAGAAATGGCAGATATCAATAAAGGAAGTATTGGAGGGGGATGTGACATGAGGAGATTTAAGACAGCAAAGAAAGGGATCATCGGTACAGTTCAGGGTCCAGAAACAGCTTGTAAGGGCCATGAGTACAATACTGCTTATACAAGAAAAAAATTATACAGCTGAAGCACAGCAAAACCACCAATGCTATAATAAATGACTTTTTAATTATTATTATAAACATTCTTATATACAAAGAGCATCTCTTGTTAAACTAGAGTCATAAGTTTTAATTAATGAGAAAAGCTGTCAGTGTTGGGTATGGATAGGAGTGTCAAAACTTGGAGGCATCTAAAGATATTCTCCAAGTGCAGAGAATTCTCACAAGGCTTGAGCCTTCCTTCTCATGTCTCCATAATGCAGTGCTCCTCTCCAAATTTTCTCTTTCCACCCTCATAGCTGCAAGTGGTTTTTAAAAGATGAGAACAGTTCTCTAGAGAGAAAACAATCCTTTTATCTGGCCTTTTTGCTTATTGAATAACTAAGATACAGTGAAAAGCTCCTTACTGCCTAACAAAAAGAAGGTTCACTTCCTTGGAACACGTTAGCAGGTAACAGAAGAAACCAAAAACAACAGTTTGCTAGAGCCACCTTTGTATAGGAGAGATCTTATTTCTCCTCTTTCCATAATGGAAACCATTATTCTATTTATTGCTGTCAAGCATTTCAGCTTTCCAAACAGCTGCCACCCTCACAAACAGAAATCATATGTTGTGTTAATTCATGACAGGTAAGCACCAAACATGAAGCCTCAGCAGCAGCAGCCCTGGGCAATCACTGACCCTATTTTAATTATCTACTCTGAGAAAACATTCACTTTGGTTGCTCAGTTCTCACTGTTCTATATTCAATTTATCATCTAACACAAAGGAGTTTTAAGTACTTATTTTCCAAAGCCGGCAAAATGTATAATTAATTGTACAAATATATTTGATTTAATACCAAGTATGAAGGCACCAGCTTGTTCTACCTGAAGAACTGTAAATAAATTACTATTCCTAGCTTATAAAAAATCGATTACAAGCTGCTTATCTACAAATACCATAAGCAAAACAAACAAACAAACAAACAAACAAAAAACTCATTGGGAAAAAAAAAACAACTACCAAAAAACACCAACGCAAATCCCACACCACTTTGATTAAAAGATATTGTGTAGGTAAAGATAGCAGAGTTTAGGGTGTACGGACAAACTACTTATATTCACAGAGTCCAACTTGTGATAAACCTGCACATACATAACAAATGTATATAGGCCAGCATGCTGACCCTGGCAAAGCACATGTTATTTGGGGAGGAGATGCAAGGGAGATTCCATGGCTCATTCCCTTTGCATTTCCTCAGCAACCAAAACTGCCCTTGTCTGTCTATTATGCATTTAAAGATCTGTTTCATTTTGGTTTGCCTAATCACCTTTTAAACTTGCCGATAAATATCACTTTCACAACTTCCTTAGCTAGAAAGTTATAGAAATTCATTATATGCTGTAAAAAGTATTCCTTTGTAGTTTAACCAGACCTTCACTTAGTTTTAGAGTGTGTCTCCTGCATCCAATAATGGAAGACCTGATGAAGAACCATTCCATATCCCTCTTATCTACCACCTTCTTGATTTTGCAAACCTAATTACCTATCATTTCATCACTCAGGAGTGAATCTAAGTGTGTGGCATTCCAATAGGCAGAAAGTAATTGAGATGGAATTATAGTGAATAATGGGTCAATTCAAGGGCCTAAGGATATTCAGAAATTAAAATTAAAGGCAATATATTCAGGTTCTTCTCTTGAGATTATTCAAAGGAAAGAGGACTATCACTCATGTATTGTTAATGTAACTAAAAGCATTTGACTTCACAAGATTATTTGAATTGAATTAACAGATGTGCTTTCTCTGAAATTGAACGACTTTTTATCCATCTCCTCTGTCCCCCAAAATTCACCTCAGTTGTGTCAGTTTTACAGATGAATAATTAAAATCAGTGCAACAAGATAACTGATGATTACCAGACACTTCTATCACTGAAAAGTGTGAACTGTATAATATTGTTTTAAAATTCTCTCCTATAATACAAAATTTTTGTAAATTCTTTATTTCCCTCTCATTTAAAAACTACTTTTTTATATTCCTCATCTACTCTTGACGACATTGATGACATGTACTGTTATTTTTTTCAGGAAATAATTTGATTAGTATATTAAGTGGGTGGGCAGAAGCAGAATTCTGAGTTCTGAAAAAGTTAAGAAAGATTGTGTATTATACACATTATGTAATAACAGAAACCAGACCTTAAAAAACTATTTGCATTAAAATTATGTGTTTCCATAATGCATTTATTTAATCCTTTTTGGCATGTATTGAGAAAAATGGATAGATGACATGGATAAATGGTATTCAATCATTTCTATGGAAATGCAGCTTTGCACATCTTCAACACACCCATGGACTGTAGATATGTGTGTTGCATTCACCTTAAATGATGATAAGCTCTGACCTGGGCTTTTAAGATATTGATTTCACTGTATTTTTTTTTTATATACATACATATATATATATATATATATATATAAATAACATATATAACATATATAAATATATATGTAACATATATAACATAAAATTTTGCTCTTGCATTCTTGGTATCATTAATTGTAACCATTATTTTTAATACAGAATGTGATAACAGTAAGGTAACAATGGAAATTGAATTTTGCTATATAAGCTTCAGAACTAGGCATCATACTGTTTCCCTGTGGTGCTCCATAAACAGAGAATGTTTGATCTTAGGCAAAAACTGTGCCTTCATCTGGTAACAGCATCAATTTCCACATTCAATGAAATTTCAGTCTTCCTTTAGGTAGTACTTTAGGACTACTTACAGAAGTGTGAACTGCTTTTGTGATTTTGAGGACATGTATACTTGCCCCTTAGTTTTAATGTTGCCAATAAAAATCATAAATGATGCTACAGCAAAACAAATTACTCATTCAATGACCTTTCAGTTATGTCCATCCAGGTAAAACCACAGGATTTTTCTGCATATAGAAATAAGAAGTAAAAGGAGATCTTTGTATTTTCTTCCCCTTTGATAGTTTATTTCTAAATTTTATTTCAGATGAATAATTTCTTCGGTGCTATGTGCTACCATATTTTGGAAGATGAAGTAGTTTACTACTTGGTAAAGATTTTGATACTTAGCATCAGATTATAAAGCAACATTCACTACTTGTTTATTTTTAAGGAATTCATTAGTCCTTAAGGAAGACCAAGTTCATTTGTCTGATGTGCTTAAGTAGAGTTAATGCAGAAATAAAGCAATTAGATTTCTTCTTCTCTCCCTTGTCATAAAAGTGTGAGCCTCCTCTACCCATTTATAAATAAAAAAATCTGAAATAGCTCATGAATATGACTGAAGAGTTCTACTTTTACTATCACCTTTGTTTCACCATCCCAGTCTCTTGAACCCATAAAGAAGGCATTTGAAATTGTTTTAACAGTGAGTATCTGTTAGGATCTCTCATTTAATACAGCCCATGGATCTGTGATGAAAAACGAGCTGTTGAATCATTTAGTGTAAGAGCAATAAGTTGGCAAATGTAAACTATTTAATAGCTGAACTCAAAGGACCTAAAAAACGTGTTTTCCATCAACATTATGATTAGCAGACTCAAGCTCCCACACAGGGAAAACAAAGGATGAGAAAAATTACAATAGGATATTGAAAATAACATAAATGCCACACTGTCGTATTAAAGGAAGGAAAATGTTTAAATTATCTACTTGTTTGAAACTGAATCCTGACAAGATAAGAAAATATGAGTTGGTACGTTCAGAAGACACCACTTACTAATGTCATTTCTGTTTGAAAGAATGGACATTACTAGCTAGTAACTTAATTTGTGTATGCTGACATTTCCTAATTTTACTTTTTTTCATGTAAATCCAAAAATTTTTTATGACTTGTCTTTATGACAGAGATCAGATGACAACCTCAAGTTCTCCTTCATAGACTTCCAATCTCTGGAAGTGTGTTTGGCTCCCAAGTACAGATGAGTACAATCCTGAAGGGCTCCTAACATAAGCTCCTGCAGTGGGCTACTAAAGTAAGTAAAGAAATAATCTATGACATTTACCTAGACTACAATGTTTCATTTTTACAGGGAATATTTGTACTTTACATTTAAATCATACTGTCAAAATGATGGAAGAATTTTAATTAGCCAAAGCAACCACTGATGTATTAATGAATGAGATCATTAAACTCTGTACTTTAGCAAAAACGAACAGTTATTAAATTTGGTCATTGGACCTAAGGGGTCAATTCATCTGGTTTAGAGAAACTATTTGCTATGCAGTTAAAGAAAAAAAAAAAAAAGCCTAGTGGTTTGCATTGATTAGATTTGTCTAATGAAAACATTACATAGAAAGCAAATCATCCAAGAATAACCTGCAAAGCTGCAGCAAAGAGAGTAAAGGAATTCTGATACTAGCTGCAACTATAAATCTTTTCCCTGCTTTTCCATCCTTGCATCTGCTGCATCTCACCACCTCCAGGCATCAGAAAGCAGACTGATACTTTCTTTATTCAAGGCTCATGGACTGCTCATTTGGTGCTTAACTACATAATGATATTCAAAATTCCTGGCATGTACAAAATGAAAACACATTTATGCTTAATGTACTAAATGTATTAAGGGGCATTATTAGATATTTAAAGACCTTATCTCAATTTTAATTTATGATCTATTCGTTAATAGAAATTTTAACATCATGGTTTTTGCACCCACTCCTATCACTGAATTCTCTGTTCTTGCAGCACCTGCACAATTATAATACATTTATGAGATCTTTTCAGTTTCCAACTAAAAGATTTTTCACTGCTTTTTATTTCGTTTTTTTTTTCATTCTCATTTTCAGAAACTCTACAGAAGTGAAAAATGTGACAAAGTGTATATATTTCTTTAACCACTCTTTAAAAGACAGTCATAGTGAGTAAAGCATTAATTAATCCTGCATGGTAAGTATTTGACAGGGAAGATGTTCTCCCGATTTCCCTGGGTGGCTTTCATGACAGAATCCTATTCTTTCCTTTTTGTTAATAGCATGCCTAGCAAGCCAGGAGTGTGAGAATAAATAAAATAATAATGATGTATGAGTTTTTGAGAAACCTTTCTAGCTTGCTATTCTAGCTTGTAAATTTTTTATGAACTTCCAAGAGGAACTGCAAGCTGGAATCCAGTGCAGCTCAAAATTATGAGAATGAAAGCTCTACTTCTACTCACCTGCAGTTCCTACTTGTACTCCCTGGATGCAATAAAGAGGGAAGCTTCTCCCATTGCCTATTTCATCAACTTTTAGAAGATACTGCATTTCTTGTTTGCAAAGGAGCTCATGTGAGCTTGCTGTTCTCTAGAGCTCACCATTATCAGCTGTTTGGTAGTACACTGCTTCACACTCAGCATAAATATCTTTACATTAAGATTTTATTCTTTCAGCTCCACTGGAGGCATTTTCCCGTTCAAATGTGTCTGAAATTGGCCAATAAGTTGTTGGAAAGGAGAAGTACTGGAAGACCCATGCCCAGAACATGTAGCTAAGATTTATTTCCAGCTCCTCAACAAGAAACCCACGGCAGAGAGAACTGAGATTGCTCTGATTGCTTCTCAATCCAGGGTGGCAGATCTGCTCAACAGCCTTCTACTCTCACTTTATTTCTCTCACTGTCTTCCATCTAATAGATGATGCTCAGCAAGGAAAATCTGTGGAAGCTAGTCACCTACTCTGATAGTTAAGGCAGGAAAAATTCAGCCTTGCTGTCGAGGTATTTTTTAGATCTTCATATTGTTGCTTAGTTCTTTTTAAATGACACAAAATAACAGGAACAGCTAATGGGAACAGGAGCAGTGAGGACAAACCATGAGGTGCCCACAAATTTTAACAAACCAGTGATTGTTTATCTTTTGCCATCTTATACTCCTAGCAAAATGGTAGTTTATCTTAGATATCAAAAATATTTGTAGGAAGAACATAGAAAACCTACAGAAAAACAAGAATGCTAAACAACAGGACACACGTGATGAGAGAGATAAAATACTAGGGAGAAAAACACCAAAGTATTACGTGGCTGTATGGATTCTGCAAAAATGTATGTACTAATGGTTAAAACATAGCAACACGCTGTTGGCCTGTGTTTCTCCATTCATCTCAGAAATGGATCGGATTTAGATGATACTTCTAGGTCTCTCTATGTACTGTAGAATTATATGGACTCTCACGTATATTGAAAACATGTTAGTCTTCATTTTGAGTACTTTCAAAAAGAAAACGATGACAGGAACTTTATGGGTAACAGTCATATTCCCTTTGTTTTCTTCATTTAAATCCCACAAGAGGAATTTAAATGCCATTTCTTGTTCCTTAGAGAAAAACTACTCAATGGATTTAGAAAAATATTGTATTTCCTTTACACTGTACCTAAGAACAAAAAGATGAGGAAGGATCAGAAAACTTGGAGGAGAAATAGAGAAGGAAATCAAGTATTTACTAAGATATGTACAGTTTGGGTTGGATGGGGACTAGCAGTGATCACAATTAGCCCTCTAAAGTCTATATTCTGACCTCTGTGGAACGAGAGAGCTGAAGCAGTTCAATACTGAGGGAAAGAGGTCAGTCCAGGGTTCTGGCAGAAAATTCAGGTCAAATGTCATATTATATTTCCCTCTTCCCCTCTGAGTGGGAATTATTATCCCAGATGTATAAGTAAAACTGATTAAGCCATTACCATTTAAATTGACAGAGAGAGAAGGGCTTAAAGAAGGTTGACACAGAGCACTAGCTGGGGTAGAAAGATAAGCAAGAGGGGGAAAATTGAGTAGCCCTTGTAAACTCCAGGACTACTACTCCAGAAAGCTTTTCCTGGGCAACACATGGTGAAAAGCTACCTTCCATCACCATCACTGCCAGAAATATATTGGTAAACTTATAAGATGCTGTGATCTTCAACAGGCAGAAATAACCAGGGGCACTTACAGTATTACAGTGTATGCCTCTTTACCTTGAGGAGTCAAATGTCTTGGTGGCAAGGAGATGGTGGAGGGCGAAGAGAGTAATAACTCTACTTTATTAAAAAGTGAAAAATTAAAAACAGTTTGTAAAGCTCTCAGAAAGCAAAAGAAGTCTTTTTTTTTTTTTTTTAAAGTGTGCATACTAAGTTTTGCACGCTAAGTTTTAAAATATATCAAAAGTTATACTCTCTAAGGGAACTTGGCCGAAGTATGACTTGAAAGGCATAAGATGTGGGAAGTATTTCTCTAAAAGATCTTCTTCACGTAAAATATTTACTTACTGAAGTTCTATATTTGCATTTATTCCAAGGAAAAATGTTATGAAACAACAAGCAACAGGGAGCAAGAGCAAATGGATCACGTTATTTGAGTAATAAACACAAACAAGAAAAAGAATGTCAATATAAATGCTTTGCTTTTATACTGAGGTAATGTTATATGAGGAGCAGTTCTAAATCAAAAATGAGGATAATCAGCCTAGAAAAATAACAGAGACTAATCTGATATCCTTTGAAACACTAGATCCCAAGGAGTGGGCTTGCTTCTCAAAGTCTGGAAAGTCAACTTTGGCTGTGGCTACCCTGTTCACAATCTGCAATTCAGGGTTGTTGATTAATTTCAAGACTCACTACTTTTAGATAGAAAAGTCTTTTTTTGTTTCTGTGCTTCACCTCCCTGTGTGCTCTCTTTTATGATAAGAAGGATTACCATATTTTCCCGTTTCGTACTTCCCATCAAACAGATGTCATTACAAAATACTGATGAAATCCGCTTAATTGGCGCCCTTCAAACTAATTATGTCTACTTACCTCTCACAATTAATTGGCTTTGGTGCTCCACAGCTGCCGCATCATTTCTAGCTATACAGGTATAATTCCCATTGTGCATCAGCGAAAGATTAGAAATCCGTAAGGAGCTGGTGAAGTCAATGTTGTCAATGGTCACCCCTAGGCTGGCTGGGATGGGCCTGCCGTCCTTTTGCCAGGTGATGGTGATGGGCAGATCTCCAGAGACAACCACGCAGGGAATGAAGACCCGCTGCCCGATGGAGAACCTCGGGAACTCGAAAGGCTGGATAAAAGGAGGAACTGAAACAAAAGAGAAAAGAGGAGCTGTTGCAGGTACGATCTCGCTTCTGAAAATGCTGTAATGGAAGTGATACTTAGTATGTGCAAAACTGAGTATGTGATAGAAATACCATAGGGCTATTGTTTAAGTAATAAAAATTGTATCTTTTGCAGATACCTTTCTGAAATACGCTTTTTCTTGGCTACCAAATGCATTAAGCAGAAATGAGAAGCAGTGAGATCCTGGCTTCTAGAGACAAAAGGTCACCATTGGCAGAATCCTGTGAGAGCAATCAGTCCTTCCTCAAAAAAATCCCACTGACAGGTCATGACTCTGCAGATGTGGGGCTGCCTAAGGTAGTACAGGATGAGCTCACCGGTTTTCACAGTCTGGGGAAAGGGCTTTGCTTAGGGTCACAGAATAGATCTAGAAGAATTTCCAGTTTGCCTATGAAACGTGATGAAAGGGTGTGTAAGATTCTAAAACTCTTCCTGGAACTTCTTTTCTTTCTGTTTCAAAGCACATTTTTTAATAAGACTGTGTGAAGTTATGAAGTAAAAGGTACAAATAGTATTGATAGGACCGTAAACTTTAATTAACACCGATTTCTAAATAGAGGGAAAGTACAAGGTATAAGCTTTCAAGTTGGCATTTAATACTGCTAAGTGTATTTTGCTTGACAATGTTTTTTACTTTTTTTCCTCATTATTTTGTGGTTAAAAAAAAAACAAAATAACATAAAATAGGTACCCCTTTATTTTCCATCATAGGAAATAATTTATCCTTAATGAAAATATTTTGTTCCCAGGTACTTTCAATAAAAACAAATAAAGCAGTCAGTTGGATTTAATAAACAAAACAGGAAGTAATGAAGATGCCCTGCTTTCTCCCAGCTGTTTGAAATATTTGCCAAAAGTCATGCATATCGGGAATCAAATACACAACCAGCCGTGGGAGTCTGAACCTTCTCCCAATCTCAGGGGAGCACTCTAACAACCAGAGCATTGATTGATCTGACAGCTTTCCATCAGTCTCTCCTGAGGGAACTATAAAACCAGCTTTGCAGTCAATACTCAGATACTCATTTATTAAAAGAGAAGACTCTTAGAAGTTATGTATCTTACAAATAGGAGTGCAATTCCTGTTCTTGACTGAGAGATTACTTATATACAGTCCATAGTACACTTGAACACCTTTAATAGGAAAGTTCAAAGGACATCCACAGAGAAACATTTATACCGCTGTATATTAGCTAGCTTCAGAAGAAAATAGAGCTGGTGGCTTTATCTACTTGTGCTTCTTTTGTTCTACCACCCTTTAGCAAAATGAAAGCTTTGTTTTTCCAGAAACTGAAGTATAGAAGAAGCAGAAAAGCTCTCAAAAATGGTTGCAATGTATGCCATCTCATTTACTTTCTTAGCAACATTTTTAGTCCTCTGCCAGTGTGTCCTACTTCTGGATGGCAGGGACAGATATTTGTAACCATTATTACAGTAGTTTGATGCAGTTGCTTTTATCATCGCACCTGTTGGCTGCTCTTCCATTCATGAAAAAAGTGATACCAAGCCCTCTGAACAGCAAAGGCATTGTTCAGCGATGTACACTGGTGTATGTGAGCGTAACAGTGCAAGAGGATGCTAACCCTGCTGTTTCCAGAATAAGCCATGATGCCATTTGAAGAGGAGATGTTATGGCAGTGCATGTCTGTCACAAAGAGGTTAAATCAGGCTTCAGATATACAGATGCAGAGTGTAACAGCTTCTTATAGGTTTTCTGTCACTTCTTTCCTTCTCTCTTGGGACCTAGCGTTACACAGAGTGACAAAATATCTGCCTGCTTCTTCTAATTGCTTTAGTGCACCTCAGACATTCACGTGACAGATCACTGAGTCATTGACAGATCATTTTGCACACCACAGTAACAAGAAGGACATAAAACTGTTAGAGTGTCTAAAGGAGAGCATCCAAAGATAGGGAAGGCTCTGAGGGCAAGGTGTGTGAGGGGAGGCTGAGGCCCCTCGCTGTGCTCAGCGCAGAGCAGAGGAGCTGAGGGGAGGCCTGATGGCGGCTGCAGCTCCTCACAGGGAGCGGAGGGGCAGCGCTGAGCTTACAATGTAAGTAGGAATTTTTAGTACTGGACTGTCAGGAGGTTTTGACACGTTTTCCCTTGCTAAGTGCAGCTATCTGCTCAATGCACCCCCTGCACTGATTGTATTAGCCAGCACATCTCTGCTGCACGTTTCTTTAAATTCTTCTCTCTAGGCATCATTACCAAAGATAAGCTAAAGTTCAGAGCGGAGTAGCAAAGTGCTTCAATATTTTCTGCTGAGCACGTAACAGATTTGAACTTATCTTTCATAGACAAAAATATATCAGGAGTAAGATAACATACTTCTCACGGATTGTTCAGTACATCTTGACCCTCCAGCTCCCCACTGAAGAAAACCACGAGCAAGATCATTAAGCCACATTGAAGTTTTTCCACAAAATATTGATTGGCAAGGTTACACTTACTGACTCTAAAATTCAAGCAACGGTCTGCAGAGCATTTCGTATATTGGCTAAAATATTTATAGGCAGTACATTTTTCCTCTGCCCAGGTTTTTAAGATACTGAGAACACCAACATTTATTTCTGCCTCGTAAGATATAATGTATATTCAAGCTGCAGCAGCTTGCACTCCTGACAAGGAGGTTATTTTGAAAAGCACTGTGTAATTTAAAATCAGTACTTTAAGAAAGTAAGTAGTCAAGGGGTAACTTCAAAGTAAGGAATAATGCTTTTCTGCTACAGTATTTACTATTTTGGGTTGATAATGGCAGTTTCTAGCAGGAAGAGCTAACACAGGTCTTCTTGCTTATCTGAAGATGGGAAAAATCACCAAAAATCACTTATTAAAAGCATAGAAAGAGAACAAAACACGGCTGAAGTCATTTAAATCAAAAGTTGCCATATGTATTTCTGAAGTAAAAAGCTGACATAAACAATAGAAAATATCTGGCTTAATTAACCAGCATATTTTGAGAATTTTTGGTAAAATAAAATCGTATCATTGACAAAAAGCACAAAAAAAGTAGGATGGATGTACACTACTTCAAATCTTAGAGAAAAGTTACCACAGGACAGATATATTAAAATGTATTTTAAATACTTTAAGGTGTATCATAGTATTTTCCTTTTCTATGTGTAGCTTTTGTTTCACCATATTTCAGAGCTTCTATTTGATTTTGTTTGCTAAATTATTTTACTTCATATAACATGTTACATATTATCCATATATAGAAAGGGTTTTATGTGCATGTGTGCTGTCTTTTTGAAAGGGATGTTTCTTCCTTTACTCACAACAGTCAAAAGACAATCTGTGCTCTATGCAATTAAGTGCAATGGCTTGGGGATGCTTTATTGATGAGTGCTTGAATTAAGTGTCTATTTAAAAAGAGGATTATGGGTTAGTTTCATTACTGTTAATGCATAAGATTTAAATGATATTTTTGTGCCCTAGCAACATCTCCTGTGCCTCTGGGAGATCATTGTAAAAGAGGGCTTCCATGATGCTCTCCATTAGCAGAGGAACATCCTTAATTTCTTGCCTTCTGTTTTGTGGGAGTTATGTTGGAAGAAACTGCTCAGATGATTCACTAAAACAGAACATCCTGCATACACCTTGTCCCCTGCAGCAGTTTTGTCAACACACCATTGCTCTCTTGTGGTTCTCCACAGTAAAATAAACATTGTCCTCCTGTTTATCACTAGAAACTGCTCTCTAATGGATTTTCATGCAATAACACTATTGGAGGAGCTGTACCCACACTATGACATAACTTTAGCAATGAATACACACAACATTGGCTGACGCAAATAGCTACAAACTACGTAGGTCACTCTGAACGTAACACCTCTGATTTATTTCCATGGAAACTACAACACATACAAAGAGCACAATAACACACTTTGAGAGTAAATTCTCAGCCTCAGAACACTATTTGTCGGCACAGTCAGCACCATTAGCTGTGCATTTTCACCAGTGATGAACAAGAGCCTGCATGCCACACTCATAACAATCTGCATCAGCAGAGAAGACCTACTGTCACTTTTGCCACTGCTGAAATGTATCACTCACCACCTCACTGTGCTCATCCACTGTTTGGCCTCCATAAACATTCAGCAGGTGTCAGTGAGTGTCAATGGGTGTCATTTTTTCTGCATGCTTTCTGACACATCTTTGCTTCATACACAGTATTTACTTCAGATGCCATTGTGTCAGACTGCCCTTCTGCTGCCATCAGTCACACAATAACAAAATGTAATGGAATACTGATGGGAAGGTTCAGCCTTTACTGCCATCCCACTAACATCCACCTCCGACACTGTAGGCCAGTATCATAAAATAGGAAGGATTACTTTCAGAGCAGTCATAGAAGATTTCAAAGAAGCTATGTAAACCAAGATTTTATGCACTACGACTGCAAAAGCCAAAACTGCTTTGTATTTGTACAGATCCTAGTCATGATTTAGCCAGCCATTGACTGTTTCACCTAAACATCTCCATCCCTTTTGGGATTTTTCTGCTTCTCTCTTTTATTTATTGGGCTTTATCAGTAGGGCACGTCATTCACTCAACTGTCAATGGCATTTACTGATCTGAGACACATAGTGTGTTCCCTCATTGACTGCTAATGCATCCTCTCTCGAAAAGAGCGAATGCTATTATATTCTACAGGCCTAAATGTTTCCATGTACTTGTAGATTCATTAGTTACCAAAACTGATCCAATATCCAAAGTTCTTCAAAATCTTACCACAACAGTATCACAGAGCAAATGCTGCTGTGCACCTTCTCTAGCCTCAGTCCCCACTTCTCCTCTTTGCAATACAATACTGTTCTGAGAGCTGCCTCAAAATAAGAGATCAGTTAAAATGCTATGCAGAAGCCGAGAATGCTTCACCTATCTATCAGATCACCCCATTTTAGTCTCTACTGTGAGGGGAAGGGATCACACCCTGTAAGCCTAGGATGAAGGTAGTTATGTTCTCTGCCCAAGGGGATGCATTTGTTTATGCATTTTTTAAAGAGGAAACATTTTTGTTGTGGCAATAGGGTAAATGCAAGAGTATACATAACATGCTGTTACATTCATTGTTAAAGTGCCCTGTGATAAAAAGCCCATCTTGCAGGCTGTGCATTATCTAGAAGCACTTACCCAGTCCACTACTCTTCATACGCTTTTAGAACTTTGTCCTGAGCTATTGCTCTTATTTAGCCCCTGTGCAATCTAAAGTGATCTCTGTCCTCAGGTAACACTGTGAAAAGCTGAACACAACTAAATCACTGGAGCCAAAAGTTCCAGATTCGAAAGAGAGAGGACTCCAGCAGAAGGACTTTGTGCTTTGAAAATTATTCCAGTAAGTAGTTTAACTGGCTTCATACTAACTTCTTCACCAGTAGTCTATGATTGCACACAAGGAGCTGATTTTACATCACCCTTTTGTTACCACAGTGTTGGTGTCCTCTATTCTGTGCATCCTTTGTACTATGAACTGATTTCAAGTTAGATCAGCATACTCCATACTTCCATTATTGTGCTCATGCACACTGACTGGCTTTCTATACACCCTTACTATCTGGCCTTATGCACATCGCTACACAAACCAATTGAAATAAAGTGATTAGCATTTTAAGAACAATTCTAACAAATGTATATACAAATATTTCAGATATAACTGAATGCAAAAAGAACAAGAGCATGGCTTTTTCCAAACTCAAACTAAAGACAGCTGCATTGTAAGACAGAACAGTGTTAGCTTTGGAAAAACCCAAGTTTAAATATACAGGTAACTCTTATTCAAGTATTAAGGATAATTCCATAGTGTTTTCTGAGGAGGCCTTTTAAGTGGATTTTGCGGGATCTTTTGCGTGACTGGACACCCATTACACAGAATCACAGAATCGTAGGGGTTGGAAGGGACCTCCAGAGATCATCGAGTCCAACCCATTCTCATCACACAGTGTTTTTCTGATTTCTGCAGATGACAATTCCCGTTACTTTGGAAGACCAGATTATTTCTTCCTGAAGGATGTACAAGCTTGGAGGAATTCAAAAAGGTATTGCATTGGAGAGAAAGAAATGCAGGAAGTGTTATAATAAAGAAGTGTCTGAATGACCTCAAAACCAGAAGTTTTTTTCATTCAAACCATTGGCAACATTCAATCAATAATGCATGAGAAGTTATATCTTACATATATGCACAAAGCTGAATTCACACTTCATCTAATCCACACTGTAGATTGCATGAAGCATAAAGAAATTAGCAGATTGTTTGATGACAGCATGCACTATGATCCAAAGGAGCAATAAAAGACTCCCCCTTGGAGATCTTCCCCTCCTGTGTCTGCAGTTTTCAGTACTCAGAAGAGCCGACTTAGAACTGATCTGCAATTCAAATCCACCAATAACATTTTACGTATTAGGAAAAGATGGACACTTTCTGGGAAAAAATGTAAAGAATCTATTCAAATAGTTGAAAAATTAAGCTTTTTTAGAAATAGGTTCTGTTAGGTTTGCATGTTTTCCAAAAAGAAACAGGCTGATACAATTTCTTGCAGTCACAACAGGTGAAGTGCTATCACTTCACCATCAGATAACAAGATACTTTCTAAATCAATGGCATACCATAATCTCTGCAAGATCAGAAACAGCACTTTTGAGCGCCACACTTTTTTTTTTTTTTTTTTTGATGTTGCATCCTTCCTCACAGGGGCTTCTTTATCAATTAATTTATGTCTGAGAACTGTGAATAGCAGCGGGCTGTTTATATGAGAAGAGTGTCTCATGAGACAGATGAAAAGAAAATCATCACTTAATACTGATGGCTTTTACTATAGCTGAGAAAACTATAAATTACATAATAAAAAAAAAAAAAAAAAAAAAAAAGATAATGACTCACTCCTGCTTTTAAAACGTTTCCAGATCCAATAAATGTTGTAGAATTGATGTTGCTATTATTATTTTACCACCTTGCTACTAGAAGGATTGTTTTTCATTGGAAATAGAAACTTACAGATGGAGTGTGTAATATAACCTCTTATTTTGTCTGACAGCAATTCCCATTTTAAGACTACTTTTATTTGCTTGTAATTTGACTTTGTTTGGATTGCACTTTTCCAGGCCAGGTGTCTGCCTCAGGCTGAGTCATTTCAGCTGGAAGGTTGCAGCTACAATGGTCTGGTCACTTCTGAGAATAGGCAGAGAGAGCTGAAATATAAGAATATAGTGCATTTTCATCCTACCTTAAAAGAAAAAAAATAAAAAGCCATTGTAAGAATCTGAGCAGTCCCACCATGGCTTTCATGTTCAGCAGGTGAAGATACAAGCATTAGATGTTCTTGCTGTTCCTATGGAAAGTCATCAAAAGAGTGCCCAAATTTGAATGTACAGAGGAATAGGGGAGATCTTGGGGCCAAGAAAACAGAAAGGAAAACCAGCCTCTCTTACTGGGCATGCAGACAGCAGCAGCAAGCAATGGAGCAGAAACTCAGAACATAGCACAGGATAAGAAAATGGGCTTGCAGAATTGGACTTAGGAAAAGTAGAAGGAAGTCAAAAGTTGGGATCAGGTTTGCAATGGGATTCAAGAGTCTGGTGGGATAGATAACTGTCAATGAGTGAAGACCACACAAAGGAGAGAGAAACTAGAAGCCAGTGGAGATAAAGAATTTGAAGACTGGCAGAAAGTAGGGAGTCTAACTGCAGGCTGAGAGGAATGCAGGGAGCTCTGAAGGGAAAGACCACTTCTGAGTCATAAGAACAAGGCATTAGGAAAATAAAGGCTGAGATGAGGAAGACGTGGAGGGCAGACTGGTTTTGGAATCCAGAGCAGAAGAGTTAGAATTAAGATGAGCTGGAGACAGATCACACTTAGGAGGGATGAACACAAAAGCCCATGTCTTCTGCAGAATATTCTTCTCCTATATATAGGATATCAGCCTGTAATAGTCTTCTGCTGTCAGCAGATGTATAAGAACTTCACTGGCAAACCACTAGAGCTGGGTGAAATAAGGACAGAGAAACTAGTGCTACTAAGAATAATTTTGTTCTTGGCAAGGACCTGTGCTGTATCCTTAGCAAGGCTAGTCTTGATGAGTACTTCTAAGGATGTCAGTAAATGCAGTTTCCATTTACAGAAGAAGAGGGTGCTCAGTTTAGTCTACAAAGAAGCTAAAAGGAAAACTGCATTTAACAGGCCAAAGTAAAACATACTGAAAGGTGTTTACAGGTGCAAAGACAAGCCCCCGATAGGTATGAAATATCAGAAATTCAGTATGAAAGTAGAGCCATAGCCTCAACCATTTATGTATGCATTACAGTGTGGGTAGATTTCATCACTGTTGTCAGAAATCAGAGCTGGCCAATTCATTTGTCTAAATGAAAAAAATAAATGCCAAGATGGCTTGATTTCCAAAATGCTCCTTTAGGACTCAGGCACAGTTCCAACAGTGCTGCGTCTGCCAAGCAGAAACCTGCTTATTTTCCTGCCAGCATATTCAGTCAAATTTCCATCAGTTATCTTACAGGATTGCTAGCTTCCAAGATCCAGATTCAGGGACAGAGACAATGGACAGGCAAGGGATGGAGAGAATGGCATGCCACATATCTCTGGCCCAGTCATTTGGCAACTGCAGGCCTCTAGGGTATGTGCCCATGTGGTCAAGGATATCAGATCTTCCTAAAAATGCTGCAGCAGATTTAATGTAGTCTTGAATTGATTCCCCTGATCAACAGTGCAAAGAAGTACCTGCCTCAAGGTCAAATAATACAGAGATGATATGCCCAGCTTCAAGCTTTTGGCTTCCTGACAGGTCTGCCAGGTGCAGAGCAAAACTCTGGTTCTCTGGCAGCGAGGATTTCATTCTGAAGTTTGTCGTGAAACTTTCTGTTCTATCTGAGATCTTACAGTGATTTCTAAAGAATATCCTCAAGAATTCGCTTTCATTTGGATACTTATAAATATCTCAAAATACTCTACAGAATGGGCAATCCTCTTGTATTTAATTACGTGCTCATGCTGTTGCATATCCTTATTTGAATGGTGCTTTTGATGAAACCTCATTCAAGACAGAAAGAGGATGCTTTATATACTAGAAAATTTGAAAAATGGGTGTAAATGAGGCAGAGGATAGCAGACAAGAATGGCCACTTGTATACATAATGCAGAAAAGTGCTGCCCTGTGTAACCAAATTCTGTATCTACCTTTGTCATAAATCTCTGAGATGATGATAATTAAATGACTTCAGTCCGTCTTTCCCAGTTGGTAACCAGTCTGGATAATGGGACTTGTTTAAGAAAGACAAAGAACTTGGAGAAGCAAATTTATTTCAATGGGAGCTGTGCTTTGTGCATACAAATGCTTTACAAAAGCAAGTAAACTAGAAAGAAAAAAAATCAAGCTATAAGCTTCTGAAATGGAACACAAAAAATATGTAGATAAAGGTTTAGTTTGTGCCACAGCTGCCATTTTCCAAAGAGATCCTAAATGCCCAGGTGGGTTTTGAAAAGGAACTCAATTTTGAAGTATTCTGATGCCACAGATGATCAGTTCAGAAAAACTCATGAGGAAACTGGTAATTATGTCTTCAGAACAGAACATGAAGGAAACAAAATACGAAGTTACAGTTCATTAAGTATCACCTATTCTTAATCACTGGTCTGGGGTCACCCAGTAAGCTTGTAGCAGAAATGAGAACAAACCAAAGGATTGAACACCAGCAATAATCCTCCCTCCATTTTCTCTGGAGATTAAATAAATGGAGTGATAATATGAGAAGTTGAATCACAAAATAAGAAGATTTTGGCACTGACATTAACTCCTCTTACAATGTCATTTCTCACTGTTCTTCTAAACTCCAGTATGCAAGCAGAGCCATAGTTCTTATTTCTTGGAATAAACTGTGTCTGAAAACTCATCACATTCACTTAGGAATTCATAAAAGGAAAATGACAGCATAAACATTAGCAATATTTTGAAGCAAGCCATGGCTGACTAACCGTCCCTGGAGATGTTCAAGAAACGTTCAGATGTTGTACTAAGGGACATGGTTTAGTGGGAAATATTGGTGATAGGTGGATGGCTGGACTGGATGATCTTAGAGTTCTTTTCCGACCTTGGTGATTCTGTGATTCTACAATCTGCTAATAAGTTGGATAAAATCACAGTGCGGTAATGGAACAAAATAGTATATAACTGTTTCAGCAAACATGTACAGTACTAGCATCAGCTACAGAACCTTGATAACTTTTTGGGTTTATTAATACAAAGCTCAGCTTTGATATTTTGGGTTTAGCATGTGAGGTCAGGGAAGTAAACTCTTTAAATAATGTCTTGGCAAGGACAGGGCTTGCTGAAATGCCTAGGACACTCTGCAGCCAACTTTGGCAGCTCCAGAGAAATACATATGATCCCCACTAACACATCTGCTTTGCATGTGCAATTCACATTGCAGTTCACATTCACATTGCAACTTGCACTGTTCCAGTGCATCTGCCTTCAGACCACATGCAGGAGAAGGCCATATCACAGGTGCAGTGGCATCTCACCCACTCTTTGAATGAACCACATTTTTATATTAGTTATTCAGAGCACACAGAGTCACTTCCAGATTTCTGACCTGCCAACGGCTCTGGCAGTTGAATATCCAGAATAAGGCAGAATATCTTCAAGCTGTAGGATGCAACATCACTGATAAAGAGGGGTAATCATTGATGGGACTGACCAACTTGCATTCTAAGGTGGAACTGTCAAGTCTGTAATCTGTAACCTAATGGAAGGAACAACAATACTGCAACTAACATTCCCAGTGACTAGAAACATTTTTATATAACTGCTCAAGCCAAGGATGGACCACTGGATTATTTTACATGGCTACATTAATTTTTACCATCACTTGAAGAAAGGTATCATTTAAGAGGCAGCATTCCTCACCAGATTTACCACAGTAAGCTCTCAGTGCAATAGCAACACAGTTACTAATTCAGGACACATTTCTTCAGCTCCCTCAATAGATCTGCAATATTTTTGTGACATCAAGCAAGATACCAGATGAGTGAAAATAAATGGTTACATTAGTTTTTCATGATACATGATACGATCAGTGATCCTGTTGGTCTCAGGTGTATAAGATGCTACGTCTTTCACAGAACAAATTGCTAGCAGCTTATGGCTAATCCCCTGACCTCTTGAAATAATTAGCAATCACCTCAGTCCAGACTGAAAACAAGAAAGGGCTAAACAAACCAAAGAGAAAGAAAATAAAGGCTCAGATGTCTATAACAAAGCAATTTTACTTGTGATCTCTGTTTCTTATCTGAGAACAGATGCAGAAATTGACTTCTTTCCTCCTCTCTACCACCAAAAGAAAAAGAGCCAAAGGAAAATTCCAAAGAACTTTAAGAATGGTGAAATTACACTTCAATTCTTCCTACAGGCTCTCATGGGGTGGACTGTACAGTGGTCCTGTTGCTCAAAATCAAGTGCAACTGCAGTCAAGTTTTGTGTCTTTTGTGTCCTTGTAAATAGGTTTGACCATTACCAAGATCAGAATAGCCTGAACATAATGCTAGGAAAATTTCTGCTCTCATTTATTTCTGAAGTACTTAAGCTTATCCTCATTTAGGACTATGTTAATAGATTTTAAACATCCTGTTAGAATTTATTTATAGTACTAACTTTCTGCAGCATCAAAGACAGTCAGAAAAACCTGCTTAATAACAATTAATGTTTGTAGGTCCTGTCTCTTGTTTATTGATGGAAAAACATGCTTCAAAATTCTCATCTTGTTTAAAGTTAGAAAGTTATTGACTAATGAAAATGTAGACAGCCACTTAGCAGAAAAAAGAGTCACCAGTGAAATTTAGGTCACAAAGTATTTACTCATTTGCTGACCAAGTTGCTGTCACGAAAACTGCCAACAGAAAGCTTGTTTCCCGTTAAGAAGCAGTCTCCTGTTAAGAAGCAATGATCTCTTAACTGAATAAAGGAGGGTAAAAATCAAGAAAGACCAAGAAATAGTGCCTGATTATCATCTACGTCATCATTAAAAATGAACAGAAATCTGGATTAATCATCTTAAGGATTTGTTATCTAACTGACAAGATAATCTTACGTGTGCTGTCCTGCATTCCTATAAACTACAAGCCATTACTCCAGCTCTAGTTCTCCAAGTTACCCTTACCTTTCACTGTCACGTGAACACTCTGGCTGGTGGACAGCTGGGGCTGAACAAGGACATTACATGTGTATTCACCCTCATCTACCTCCTTCTGCACATCTGAAAGCTTCAATGTCCCATTGTTCTCAAAAGCCACTTGACGATGGTTAAAGGGAAGCAGGTTAGAATTTTTGTACCACTTGATGGAGTAATACGGGTAGCCTATTACACGGCAGTGGATGTAGGTGTCCCGTCCTGCTATTGCTGTGATGTTTTTCATTGGTCGAATGCTTGCTGGCCCTGGGAAGGTAGAAAGGAACTCATGAATATAGGCACATTTGTTTGAGAAAATAGACTTTTTTTTTCTGAATATACCAATGTTAACGACATTTACAAATGCAGCTTGCACAACACTTATTAGTATTTGACAGTTTCTGCTTTTAAGAGCCACTTAAGCAGTTTCCCTAATCTTTGTGTGCTCTAGTTTTTCCTCACCCTGCAGCATACATACTAATTATGAGGGGGTATATGTTTGCATTATCCAACACTTGTCTGATAAAATCTTTGCGGCATTACAAATTAAAAGTCTGAGGATGATTTAATTAATGTGAAATACTAATACTGATACAAAGCTAAAATCCTGTTACACATGAGACACTGACAAAGTTAGCATTTATTTTGACATATAGGAAGTATAATACCATGAGGATGGGTATTATGCCATGTAAAGCTAGAAATGCAAGGTAAAGGATAGTATACATGAATAATTACAATCAATGCTGGACAAGTAAAGGACAAAAGGAAAAGAAAAAAACATGCACAACAGGATTAAAGTAAAGAAAATGTAAATTAGTAATGATGAGTACACAAAAAAGAGATTACAGAACACAAAGAGAATTCTTCCAAAATTTAACCACATCATACACTTTCTGGGTCTGGGAAGGTAGGGTGGGAAAAAAGAGGGAAGGAAGAAAAGGAGAGGGAAAACAGTAAGTTGGTTTTGGCATTCCAAGACTCTTTTCAACACATGCAACAATCTTTTTCTCCACTACAATGAGTTATGTGTGTTTTTTTGAGGAGCTGATTTGACAAGCACCTCTTACGTTTATTCGAGCCTGGTACAGGACGACTCCAGCAGAGTTGTTGGCAGTACAGCGATAAACTCCACCATCTCGGACCTGAGTGTTAGAGATGTTCAGGTAACTGACCACATTCCCTTCAGAGGTGATAATCTGGCTGATACGATGACTGCCATCCTTCACAATGGGATCTTCATCCAGTGTCCAAGTGATGGTAGGCAGGGGGGTCCCCTTCACATTGCACATAAGGGAGACTGGCTCGCCCGGACTCACCACTTTCTCACTGAAGGCAGAAATGATTTTGGGAGTACCATCTGCCAAGGGAGAGAAAAGGAAGAGAAGAATGCTTACATACTCTAAAGCTGTTCCCTCTATCCTGAAGCTTGTCACAAGACAAAATCTTTTTTAGAAGACATGTAAATAACTATATTCCTGGACATAAGTTTACTTATTGAGAGATGGAAACAAACTTTGGTAGGAGATTACTTAAGCAATTCTTTCCTTACTAACAGTTTCTTTATCATCTGCTAAGAAACATGATAGTGACTTCCACTCAGGAAAAAGCACCTGAATGGAAGGATGGGGGCTCTGCAGGGCTATATGAACTGTCAGGTTCTTGCAGAGAGGTATCAGTCATACACAGTTCATCAGTAATGACATGCAACAAACCCCTCACATGCTTTGAATTTTTCTTTCCCTGGTACATTTCAACTCCTTTAAAAGCTAAAGATGAATTTTGTCAATGAGCCAGGCATAACTTGCATAGGCTAATTTCACACAGCTGTGTCAATTCAGTTTAGTCCTGACCCACAATATCCCATTTAGAAAAGTATTGAATTAAGCTTTTCCTGAATAGAGACTGCAAGTAACAATAGTGATGCCAATTTCTTTCTGTCATTTTGTGTTGCAGATAAATAACCTTATGCGATGAGAATGTTCAAATAATTTTTCTTGTTATCCGTGTCACAATGTACTCAGCCTCTACCAGGCAAATGAATAAAGAGAATGCATGGAGACGCAAACTTTGAGGTTTTAAGTAGGAAGCAGGATTAAATAACCACCTACCCAGAGAGCTCAGAGGAATAACATTTAGGAATGATGACACTCTGCTATTAGTCAGAAAGTTCCTTCTGAAATCATGTAATGCATGCTTTCCCTTGAAAATTATACTTTCAAAGCTGTATCTATAAGGGATTTCAATGTAATTGGGGGCAAAAGTGCAAGAGGCCACATGTCAAGAGCAACATGCAGAACACAGCAAGCATGCCAGAAGTTTGGACAACAGTTTTGTTAGCTACTGTCTGGTTTTAAAGAATCAAGAGGCAAGTAAGCTAACTTAACTGTCCTACAGTGTTAGCATCTGCAAGAAACAGAAGGAAAAAGCTATTCATTACCTAGTGAGGGGCCAAAGACACATGAAAACACATCTTGTACATGAAACTCTTTATGGACAACTCCTTTCAGTTTCATGCAGGCCAGAGGTTGCCAGAATAGGATTAACAAATCTCATGCTCTGTTTGAGCACACTATGTACTATATACTGCCTCCTTACAGACACTCTGCTTACCCTCGTATTTGGGGGGTCGAACCACAATAATACCCTTGGAAATCATAATTCTTATATTGCAATTTCAGTACAACATCGCTCTGAGAAAACAGGCATGATAGATACAAAGCCATTCCCACAACATGCTGAGTCACAGTAAAATTAAAAATAGTGCTGAAATATTCCTTTGCTTGCCAAATAGTGAAAATCATAAGGCACTACCATTCTCAGACTGCTGAAAGACCTCAGCATAGGAAGAGGGCATTTTGTTTGGTTTGATTTCATAATTTTCTCCTCTTTCTTCCTCTCCTGTTTCTGTCCCATCAGTTGTGTGACAAGTTTTTATTTATTTATTTATTTATTTATTTCCATCTCTGACTCTCTTCCTTTCCTTTGCTGTGTATTAGATACTGTCATCTCTCAGAAAACAAAACAACAGCAATAGGAAAAAAAGCTTTTTATCCTGAAAGAAAACTGTCACCAGACCAATAAATCTTTGAGTGTGCACACCATGTACCTCTGCCACCACTCCGCTTCTTCTTTTTTTTTTTTTTTAAATTCAAGTGACAAGCTTTTTTTGGAGATGAAAGCAGACACTATTTTCCCAGCAAGACCCAGGTGTCTTTGAAATCTTTCCTGCTGTTACTCTCTGATAACCTGCACTTTCTCGACATTGTGATAGATTATCAATATGCTCTTTAGGCTTTCTTAGTCACAGGAGATGGTTGCCGAGGTAACTTGGTCCAGGCAGGTAATCTCCTCTTTTTTCTGTAAAGACTAAAAATAGTGTCCATGCCACAACTGCACTACATTCTCATTAAGGAACTGGCTCTGTACAAACCGCTTGATTATCATGTGGAACACTGTGTCAGGTACTTAATATGATCTCTAGATCTTCAGCCAATATACCCAACTAGAAATGCCATAACAGGAAGGAAATGTCTGGTCCTGAATAGGGATCTCTTATCACATGCCCTGTTGAAAAGATAGTAAAAAAAAATCAACACCATCCTCTCTAAAAAAAAGGACCGTGAAGTCTGTTCAGGAGGGATATATTTTTCAAATCAATACCTTCCATCAGTTTTCTTCTCTTCAGAGTAGGGAGGCACAATAACCTCTGCTGACAGCTCAAAGGTACCCTCTTCTCTTGTTTAGAGCCTCCTGTACTTCACTTTACAGAAGTGTTGCCGAAGACAACATGTAAAACACGGAGATTAGAATCACTAAACAGGTAGTGACTCACCTTCTAATATTACTTGAACATAGTCTTGAGCGGACATCTTGTCCTTGCGCACAAAGCACTGGTATGCTCCACCATCACTCTTAGCCATGCCATCCATGATAA
Source organism: Phasianus colchicus (assembly GCF_987193195.1). Classification (NCBI taxonomy): domain Eukaryota; kingdom Metazoa; phylum Chordata; class Aves; order Galliformes; family Phasianidae; genus Phasianus; species Phasianus colchicus. The sequence continues at coordinate 110,133,228 of NC_143436.1, forward strand.
GGTTCTCCCGGTTGATCCCAGTGATCCGAACATTGTTACCAGGGTTAATGATTTCACCATTACGGTACCATGAGAGCTCCTGGTCCTCGGTTCCTGTCACACTGCAGGACAAGGACACTTGACTACCAACACTGCTTTTTACTTTCCGTGGGCTGATTGTGGCTTTTAGTGGTTCTGCAGATTTAAACCGAAAGAAGGGAGAGGGAAAAGAAAATAGAGAACATTAAGTATACATCTACATTTACATGAGAGTAACACCTTAACTCTCAAATAAGACAAACAACAAAAATCACATCCATACTCTTCTGGGAAAAAAAAAAAAAAAACAACCCAGCAATAAAACAAATTTTAAAATCCTCACAGATCATTGTGCTTGCTCTGAACAAGCATTTCCCCCATGAACATCCATGACACAAAACATAAGGATCAACCTACTTAACATATGATATAGTCCTCTAGACTATGCCTAAATGAATGGAAGGAACAGATCTATTGAGTAACAGCATTGCTGCTAAGTGGCAATCAATAGTACTATATCTTTTGGAAGAGTAGGATATTACTTTGAATTAGTTCAGTGTGGACTTTCGTACTGGTGTATTAGATGCATTTCTGAATATCATCTTCTGGTTTCATTTCCTCCAAAAGGAACATAGTTAACAATATCTAATGTGAACAATTGTTTTTAACAGTGGATGGTACATACTAAAATGTTAACACCAGATGCAGTCATAAACATCTGTGTGATCTATCCACATGTAAATGCTTCTTTGTGTGGGCTCACTAAATTTTCTGCTTTCACACAGAAAGACTTCAGTATTTTCAAGTCAGTCTTAAAATGGAGTAGAACCTAGGTAATAATATGTGTTTTATATTGCAACAAAAGAGGATGAAAAAAGTTGAAAAAAAAAGTCATAAACATACATATTTATCCCATTTCCTAAAAGTTACCGACACTCCTGAATGCAGAGCTGATCTCATGTTTTGTATATTTTGGTTTAACATCTTTATAAAGATAATGGACTTTGGTGAAATATATATTCATATTTGCTTCTTGTGTAGGTTCAATACTACCTCTACCACTAAGAAAAAAATGTGTAACATATTTCCTTTTTCAGCTGTGGATAATCAACACTGATGTCATCTCTCATAATAAATATGTACTATTCTACTTTTTTTTTTTGCCAACGTACATACACACAAATGCATGTATATTCCTACATAAAAAATCATTCACTTTACAGAACATTTTATAACACAAAAGTTGCAATAAATCTTTACTGCTTCTCCAATATATATTGCCAAAAATTACTGATCCACTGTGAACAGAGGCCTGGAAAAACACACACATGTCAATGACTTCCATCCTTCCAGATCATAGACTCTTATGCAATAGCCTTTTTCTCCAAAAGGGTTCAGAGCAATAACTAATCTGTGATCATATGCACGTTACAAGTCACTGGACATCTCTATATTTACTATACGCAGGTCTGAAAGGCTCAAAACTGTGAACAGCCCATTAGTACCACCAACATCTTAGAGACTAAAGAAAGTGATGAGTATCTTCCGTTACATAAAAGAATAAACACTGTTTTCTCCAAGTTTTTCTTCCTGCCAACCTCATGAAAAGGCTATCTACTTGCTGGCTGATCAGTAAGTCCATACAAAAAACACATCACTAGGATCTGAGGATACTTTCAGTACTACCAGCAACTCCATCACAATGTGTTTCTGAAAGTCTTACTTTTGTGTCATACACGACAAACTGAATTTTAATGAGCATAAGCTCATTAGTTGTAACTCTTAAATTATTGATCTTTAATGTTTGTTTTATTCTGCCCAAATCCATCACGTGTAATTATTGGTGAAGACATTTTAATGGTCTGAACTGTTCTTTCTTTCCAGTTTGCTAGCTGTGCTACACAGGTGGAAATGTTAGTTCACAAAGTGTAATTTCTATTCTGGGAAATAATTTCTTTTTAACAATAGAGGAATAACACTTTTCCAGTGCAGTGCTTCTGAGTAATAATTATCTTTGCTAGAATTTGTGAAACATTCAGAATATTCACACATGAATACTCAACTAAGAGGAGGTATGAGTATTCAATATTACTGAACAGCATGAGTCATGGCAACAAGAATTTGGTAGCTTTATTCATGAGAACATTTGCAATTTCTTTTTAAGCATCCAATTGAAGATTCTAAATTACATATCCTCTGTGTGATAAATTATATAGCTACATTATAAATTGCATCTATTTGCACTTCTGATCGCTCAATTGTCCAACTAACTCATCTCCCTAGAGTCTAATTTCTAACGTTGCAAAATTCTGAGAAGTTTAAGCATTGCTAAGGTAAAGTAACAAAATGGAAGGTACAAAAAGATATAGCAACATCTTCCCACATGCAAATGTCCAGGCAAGAAGCAGTGCAAGAGCTTCAGTCAGTCCAAAACTTACGTTTTACATATAGTCGCCCTATCATCTCGGCAGTACCATAGTTGTTCCACACCTCACAGACATAGTTGCCAGAGTCTGAGGGACGCGTGTTCTCTATCAGCAGACCTGTAACCGTCTGCCGAAACCTGCTGTCAGGCTCCCAGGGAACGTTGTCCTTCAGCCAACGATACTTTGGTGTGGGGTGCCCTGATGCTTTGCAAGGCAGCTCCACTCGCTGTCCTGCCATGGCTTTACGGTGGTCAAACCCATCTAGAATAGATGGAGCTGAATTCGCTGGATCTGAAAGAACAGAGATTTTCAATGGGAACATTCAAATTATTGCATTTACTAAGTACTATGTCAATATTTATTCTCCTGCCTTTTTGACTCTCTAGTCCAGTGTTTTACGTACTACAGCTTGCTACCGTGCCCCAGTCATCAACCTGAAATATCTCAATGGTGATGGATGGGATCCAGCAGCACATACTATTAACACACCTTATGACTACTAGGAAATCTTCCCATTGGATTTTTTCCAGGTGGCAACCATTTCTCTGGTCATCCTTCATATCCACTATGAGAAAAATGAAGCACCAAAAATGTGTTGCCTGACCAATTACTACAGTTATCCTTCCACTACTCAATTAGAGTGAAGCCAACACATTCCCCATATTTCTTGGTTGTCTGAAGGCTTTAAATTAAGGCACAGTTGTTTACATGTATGCGTGACTGCAAACACTTTGTCCTTTTAGTGGTCATTGACTTAACTGGCTCAGGTACTGCTCACAAGGAAGATGCAACAGATCCTTGTCAGGAGATGAAGAGATTAAATGAGCAATCTAGCTATACTGGATAATTGCAGCCTAAGCTAGTTAGTTTAAAATCTTAGCTGTATCTACATGAACTCATTTCACCCATGCATCTTCCACAGACCTGGGAGGATACACATGTGAGCCAAATATCTGTACTGCATTAGTTAGAGGCACTATGCATGTTATTGTATCAATCCAGAAACTCAAATTTTGATGCTAAATGAATGGGCTAAGTAAATTTTATGTGGATAGCTAAGTATAACTCCAAATGCTGAGTTCAATTAAAGAATAACCACAGATTTTTTTCTGTTCTGTAGTTGAGCCATTAAGGGCAACAGCACATTCAGTTTACAGTAACTTACTGCCTGTCTCATCAGAAATATGTCAGCCAGTAGTTAAACAGATGAATTTGCATGCATCAGTAGCCACTGGGTTCATATTTGGCATGGAGGAATTTATTTTTTAGCTTGCCATGCTGTTTACGTCTGGCTTAGTGAAGCAACATGCTGCCAGAATGCTATTGGAAAGGCCAATGTCAATTTGACTAATTGATTAGCCAGCTCCTTTTTCCCCTTTGGGATCATGAGGCATCTATGCTCTCAGTGCACAGATTTCTCTGTGTAGCCTGAGGAATTAACTCCATAAAAATGTAAGTACGCGTGGAATTACAGCTCTGGCTGTTAGGAAGAATACATCTACATAAAGACAGCTTCTTTAGTTGAAAATCACAATTAAATAATGAAAAAGTAAAACTGACTTTTAGAGTTATTGCCTGTACATTACTACTCAAAACTCCCAGTACTGTTGTATTATCCCAACATGTTTTTAACTTCAAAAGACTGTATGGAGGACATATGTGGTCCCATTTGCAAACTCTTAAGTATGAATATATGAAATACCACATGGACTTCAAAACAGGGTAGAGGTCACCAGGGGAAAAACTAAGGTAATACTGAGGAAAAGATGTGGCTAACAAACATCACGTGTTGACAGTTTCCTAGTTTTCTGCAGAGAACCACACTTGCGTCAATGCCAGGCCCAGGTAAAGTGTGTCTATACCTTGAATGAGAAGCTGGTGGTGACAGCAAAGCAGCATGCCTGGCTCCCATCCCTAGGCAGAAGCCAGGAAGGCCAGGAAAGCTGCCTCTGGAGGTGGGGGGCAATGGCAGTAGCTGCCTTGGGAAGCATGTCCTCTCTCTGCAACTACCATTTCTTCCCTTTCAAGAGAAACCCACCCATCCTCAGGTCATCTTTTCCAAATTAATATCATTTTGTTTTTTTCCTTCATAAACTGAACCTGAGCAGGAGTAAGCCAGACTGAATCCCCATTTGCAGAAAAGCTGAACTGACATTTGTGTACATTCTTTCAAAGCTTTGAGATGGATTTTATGGAGAAGATATTTCACATATATTAAGAGAAGCACAAAACGTAACTCAGGTGACTTGCTTTCTTACACTATCTTCTTATATACTTAAATAGATGATTAAAACATCTCTTTAGGATGTCCACGGAAGAGACTTCTGGTTAGAACTCATACATAACATATATTCTAGTTTAGTAAATAAAAAGAAAAAAAGCACTAAAGAAACACCAGGATTCATATACAATTATCTCCAGTGAGGCAAATGCTGAAGTAACATATCCCAATTACAATATCTGATATGGACTGTATTGAATGATTTTTTTTACTGTGCTTCAACACTCAGCAGCAAATGACTTCTGACAAGGACAAAGGGGAAAAAAATGAGGCAAAATACTGTTATGCATGCTAAAATGTTCTCCTTTGCATCTTTTCATAAGGACAAAGCAAGAAATTCATTATGCTTTCAATATTGTGGGGTTGTTTTTTTTTGTTTGTTTGTTTTTGGTTTTGTTTTTTTGTTTTGTTTTGTTTTGTTTTTGTTTTGTTTTGTTTTGTTTTTTGAGGATGGAAGGTTAGAAGGAATTCAAGAGTTCAGAAGCTGGAATTCATGGCTGGACAAAATTATTTTTGGAAATGCACACTATAATGGGCATTAGGGGAATATTCTTTAGCACATTATTTGTCCTAGATTTTATTTTGAAAGACCACATGATTTCAAAGATATGTTCTTACTGCTAATGCAATTTAGAATTCTGCTTTAGACATAGGCATACTAATCATCCAGATTTGTATTTTCTCTTATATACACATTCCCTTCTTCACTCTTTCAAACAGTCAATAAGCTTAATACTTCACTAGAAAATATGGCCAAAAGAATAAAATCAATACCCACAAAAAGATTTAATCTCCAATTAAGCTAAGAATATTTATGGCTGTAAAAGCAGGGAAAAATTTAAGTCTTGTGCAAGTGGACCTTCCACAAGGTCCACTATGTTCATGGATTCTCTGATCTCAGTTCTTTAAGGACTCGCTAATTTAAAACATAATAAATTCCACTGAAGATAACCAAACAAAAAGTGTTAGAGAAGTATTAAGAGTCAAATTCTGCTCATAATTGCTGTACAGAGCTCAGGATAGCTCTAATGGAGAACAATTAATCCCACAGAATTCAAAAAGGCAGCTATTGTACACAGGTAACATTTCTTATTTTGTTTTTGTCTGTTGAAGGGACCAGAAGAGGCAAGTCCGGAGAGGGCAAGTCTTTTAGAGTGCTTATTATGAATTATAAACAATACTGAGCTTTCAGTTTTTTCCTTTTGTTCAGTGAAATAACTAAAATTTTCCTATGGTAACCATGGTACAAGCCTAATTTTATTTATGTTACCACTGGCTCAGCCTTAGTATGATTTCATACAGAAGCAGACCATATTATGGAGCCAGCTAGAAGGACAGGATCCTGCCTATTCTTATAAGACCAAAGCAGGAAGACTACTGTGCAGAAAAATAAAATAAAATAAAATAAAATAAAATAAAATAAAATAAAATAAAATAAAATAAAATAAAATAAAATAAAATAAAATAAAATAATTCTTTATCTGACTGCGAAAAGGAAAAGCCAGAGTTTTGGCCACCGGAGACAGAAATCAAGGAAGAAAGGATCTGAATGGTAAGTGATTCTAACCTGATCAATCACACTATTTTTAGCATTAGCATCTTTAAGTACTAATTTATGTGTTCAGAAGACTCCAAAATATTTTGGCAACGTTCATACTGGAGGAGGGCAGGAGGTATATTACTTATACAAGTCCTTGTGCTCACCTCTGACTCCCTTAGGGCTCTCAAGCAGAGAATAGAGAATTGAGACCTAATTGCCGGGTTTGTTTGTTTTCTGATAAAAAGACTAAAAAATAAGAGGATAACATCAAAAGGAGAATGCTGCAGCGTTAGGTTATGAAGGTCCTCAGTTCAAGAAAGACAGGGAACCTCCTAGACAAACTCCAATGGAGGGCCACGAATACGATTAGGGGTTCTGGAGCACCTCCCTTGGGAGGATGGGGTGAGAGATCTGGGACTGTTCAGACTAGGGAAGAGAGGGCTGACGGGATCTTATCAATGCTTGTAAATATCTAATGGGTGGGAGCCAAGTGGCTGGGGCCAGGCTCTCTTCATTGGCAGCCAGCCATAGGACAGTGAGCTCAAACTGGAGTATAGGAAGTTCAATCTGAACTTGTGACAAGAAAAAAATTTACTTTGAGGGTCTCAGAACACTGGAACAAGCTGCCCAGAGAGGTTGTGGAGTCTCCTTCTCTGGAGATTCTAAAAAACCACCTGGATAATTTCCAGTGCTAGCTATTTTAGGGAACCTACTTCAGCAGGTGATTGGCCTTAATGATGTCCAGAGGTCCCTTCCAATCCCTAAAATTCTGTGATGCTGTGATATTCTGGCAGAGCAGTAGGATTTAGTTATAGTGAAAAGGAGAAAAACCTCTGTGAGGCATTCAGTATGATGGTGAACTTGTCTTCTATAATGGAAAAGAGAGAGGAGAGAGTATACTGTCAGCTGACTTTGTGGATCAGAGAATGAAAATATGCAAATACCTGTCACAGGCATCTAGCAGATGTGGAAGATGGAGAGAAAAGCTATTTCTATACAGATGTATTTGAGAGTAAGTTGCAAACTCATGCCTAGGGGCTGCTTCTCCTTCTCACCTCACCCACAAATGGCACCTTCTCTCACTAAGAAAAAATGAGGAGAAGGGAAAATTGAAGAAATATCATATTGACAACTCAAGTGTTTTGCTATGGGAGGGACAGGGTGATCCTTCTTCACACATACAACAATCGGTAGATGATTTAAATTTAGAAGAAAATATGAAAACCCCTCAGTTACCTTCAAATTTTCCTGTTGCACTAGGCCATTTGCCTCCCACCAGCCCTCCTGTTTATCTGCAGCACCCTGAGTGTCCTGGGCCTAGTCACATTTCTCTTTAGGCTGGAGACTCCTGGCAGCAGGAGAAAACACTATTTGCACTGAGGAAGGAGCATTTGAAATGAAAAGGAAGGCTGAAATGCACCTCAGCTAACCTGAGATGCCTGCAGCAGAAATACCTACAGCTGAGCTAAATGACCTGAGCTCCAGCTGTGGTTAACAGAGAGAGATAGGCATCATGGGGTGATTCATCTCACCCCAATATGGGCAGCTGAAGCAGGCCAGACACATTACCACTTAAAGTGTCTGTGTGCCTGTGCATCCCCTTCTGTTTCAAAAGGGAGGCTAAGGGGACTAGATACTTTCACAGTGAATGTCTACCTTTAATGGGATAAATCCCATCCACAGTCCTTTCACAAAGCACTCTAACCCTACTAAAATTCACTGTACTAAGTGCCAAAGTGAAGCCGTACACAACCTGCCCTCTGGAAATACCTACTAACAGTAGGAAAACAGAAAAAGAAAAGGATTTTAAAACCGAGAGAAGCAATAACCTCACAGTGGTCCAATTTACCTTCCATTTGATAGAAAACTTGGTTGCTGGTGCATATGGGCACAAGATCATGCTTTGCCAGTTCAGCACACTAGAGATAGGCATATACAGTACTTATTTCAACACAATATTTATAAGGCAGTACCTGATACAAAAAGTCTTGCACTGTTGCTTTGTCGTGTTTCTCCAGTGTATCTGTGCCTTGTGATACATCGGTAGTTGTACAGTCCATCTTCATTCTGTACGTCTAAAATATACAAGGCTCCCGTGGATGTGATGAGAAATCTAGGTCCTGAAAGACACAAAAATTTGCAGCATTTAAAATATCTGCAAGTTGTTAATGTGTTCTGCTTCCTCACACTGGAGGAGGGAAGATGCAGGCTAGAGCATTCTGAAGATTTTGTTGACAGAGTCTAGAAGCAAGAAAAGCCTACTAGGTCTGCTCACTGCAAATGCATATAGAGATATGAATACCCATACTTCTTACTAAAAAGAAAAGGATCTGTAAGGAAAATGTGAGGAATGAAAAAAAAGAAGGGTATGAAAAAAAGAAGGGTATTCGGGTACATATCGCAATTACAAAACAGCATCCAAGAGGTATCTGAAATATAATATAAAGAATTGAAGCCACCTTAATTTAACACAGTAGAGTGACATGGTAATTCACTATAAGAAATGTACACACTAGAAGAGTTGCAGTTTGTAATTAGAGTAACACAATGTAAGCAGGTACAGAGGCTCTGCATCTCAAAGAAGGGCTTTAAAAAACCATACAATCATGGAATGTGTTATCTAATAATATAGGATTTTATTTTACTTCTGTTGTTGTTGTTGTTTGTTTGTTTAAATTCTACACAGAGAGGTTTATTTCGGGAAGAAAAATAAGTCCAGGAAGACAGTTACTTTTTAAAACTGAACAAGGCTGATATGTTCAGGGCCAGCATTTTTCCCAGTGTTCATTCATAATGAAAATAACGTACCTGAAATTCTCAGCAAATACGTATTTTTTATGACTGACTCCAGAACATGTGGAAAATGTCATGGTACATATGTATACACTTGCAGTTTTGATCATTTGACAGCTGCACAGGTACATCTGTTCTGTTGTAGATGCTTGTTCTAAGGTCAAGGACACAAAAAAGCCAACCTCTACATTTGCTCTAAAGCTTCTCCCATAGTAGGACACGTGGAAAATAATGTGGTTGGAATGTATTGCAAACTTAAGCTTCACAACTGACCACTTCTTTCTTTTAAAAAATACTGAAGTCTAAGCTATGTATGGTTTTCTAAAACTCTCGCACTAAAGAAAATATACAAAAGGGAAAAATGGAAGAAAAGATAACAATATCTTAGTTATTTTTCTCTAAGTATCTGATAGCTGTTAAAACATATATACCCATACATATGTATTATAAAATATCCGTCTCCCAAACTGAGGGAGAGAATACACAAAGATGAAACACATATTCAGTAATATGCAGTAAGCAATATTTCTTTTTCTTCAGTGCTCCATTTGAGCAATGACTTCTTAATAATTAAGTGTAGTCAAGGTGCTTGCTGACAATTGCGTCAGTGGGAAAGTAATCTGGCAGATAAAAGACAGAAAGGAAATGGCATCATTATGGAAAGCAATCTGCTTTAAATCACTATCTAAAAGACGTGGAAAAAAGCCTGCTTAGGACAAGACTGACCCTTAAAACACAGAATACTGAATAAAGCAACCTCACCCACCTCTCTCATTGTATGCATACTGAATTACAAAATAGCCATGCCTGTGACTTATCTTGGCTGATCCTCTTCTCCTCAAAGTCAAAGCGCAAGCATGGAAGCAGTCAGGTCCTACCTTTGGAAAAGCACATGCCACGCTGCACATATTCTTTTAAAGTACCTGCTTTGTTCTAACAGCCTGTACCATTAATAAGAAATGTATGAATAAAACAAATCCCTGGTATGAAGGAATGAAGACGCTGAGCTACTAAGTGCTACCAAGGGGCTGAGGTGGGTAAGGACAGACCTGAAGGAAGACTTGAAGGCAACTGCGCTTTCCCCAACCATGAGCTGTCAGTGGATAGTAATACTGTATTCCTGCCTAGGGGAGTGAGTTACTGGCTGGGAGGTTGTTTCCTCTTATATACAGACCATATTGATATAATTTGCCCTGAAAATTTGAGTGCTTGCATACCAAAAGCTTGTGTTTCAGCATATTACTTGGAAATAAATGTTTGGTTGAGCATAGCAGGAAAAGCATGTGAGTAGATAATATTATTTGTTTCACAGCCAGGTGTCTGAAGTGCAGCATTGTAGAGGTGCCCACACATGAGAAAAGCAAAGCTATCCTGCATCTTAGAATATGCTCTGTTGTTATATTTCGAGGAAACAGTATGTGCCATAAATGGGTTTATTCAACAAAATGTTCTACCAAGCTTCTGAATTACTAACAAGTTATTTATTTTCTAGTCTGAAAAATAGCTTGGCTTGACCAAAAATATTAATCACATTTTCTACAAATAACTGGCAGCTAACAGCTACTAGCAACCAGAAAACATCTGGACCACAAGATTGCAGACAATTGGCCAGTGCATCCCACAGCCATCATAGGAATGCTCTTAACCCTCTAATAGTCATACAGCTCAGTTTCAAATCCACAGCTGATGGTAATTCTACCTCCTCTTAAGGAGGCAGCATTGTGTCAATTAACAAAGAGGTAATACTACCTGATAGTCAGAGAACACGTTTATTTTTTGTGATTCTTACAGTACAAGTCCTAAATATAGCAAACCTTGCGCAGAGTGTTTCTTAGTTTTCCCTTCACAGTTTCCAATTACTCAAACATAATCACTCGGCCTATTTCACCTCTTCTCCTCATCACATACGTACCCTCCATCTGTATCCTTTACAAGGTTTACCTTCACCACCAGTTCTATGTAAGAAATAATATTTGGAGCTGTGGTGTGAAAACCCTGGATTATTTGATTCATGTGTCACATGCAGATTCTACACAGCTAAAATATTCAAAAAGCAAATCTACCTTTGCCAAGAAACATATTACAAGGACTAAAGGTAATTAAAACATAGTTGTCCCCCTTGGTCTGCAGGCAGCACAAAATCACAGTTTCTGGAGACAGGAATCACAATTAAGGACTTTACTAGGGGTTAATGCTAGGTATGCAGCAAAGGCAATCTCTTCTTGCTTCTCCTTCCAGCTGTGTGAGCATTACACAGCACTGTATTTCAGACAGCACAGCCATGTCAAATGTGTGCTTGCCCACAGCAATGCCACTTGCCTGGCAGGGCTGCCGAACAGGAGCTGTACACACGGTGCAGACATCCTCTGGAGCCCAATCAAGACTCAGATCAGATTTTTTAAGCTGGGGTGGATATGAGTAGAGAGGCTACACAGGTGATTTAACATCACAGGACCAGGAAGACATGTAAGTTAAGAAGCTGCTAGTGAGATGATTGCAATATGTCTGGTCCCTCCAGTAAACCTGCACAGATTGTGCATTTGTACCAAGCAACTGGAAACAAAACAGCTGGGAAGTAGAAATGAGCATATTGTACAATGGCTTCACATAACTTTCTTTTCCTGGGCTCCAATTTCAGCTTTGCTAAATAAACATAATTCCAGTTCTACAAAGAGTCACACTAATGGAGACCACTAGTAAGCACAAGTTTAAGATGGCACAAACATGTCCAAAGCTTAAGAATGAATTCCATTCTCCACACTTTCCTAAAACTTGCAAAATTTTCAGTTTTGTGCTATACAGGCTATCACTCTTAGGATAAGCTTCTCACAAAGGATCATAACTTCCCTTTTAAATGCCAAAAGTACACTTCCTCAGTACCTCAACACAGCAAACATTGCTCTCACTAATGCATGCAGTGGAATCTGAGCTAAGGAAACACATGGAGTGGCTACTGCCATGCTGAAGGCTGTACACAGAATTGTGGGTTACCTCTAGCTCACATAATACTGCCTCACATTTGCAGGTTTCCAGGCGGCAAGCTCCCTCAGGTGCAATTACATATCTGATTCTCTGGGTCAACCAGTGCTGGTACACTTACTAAAAGTTTGCCACATATTAAAAGTGGTTTGTGAAAGCAATGCAGAGCCAAGAACTTGTTCATTGTAACCCTTCCATGTTTTCTAGAGAAGTTAGGAATGTACTTCAGCTATCTAACACTGCTTAGATCGTTTTTTTTCTGTTGGAAATTACTCAGGCAATTGTATAATAAAACCTTCACTTAATGCATTAGCTACAGAATTTGTCTCACCCTCTTTAAAGATAACTGAAAATAAATAGTTATTGCCACATGCCAGATGTTATTCTACAGTGTACATTTCTCACAAACACACATTATATATAATTGCAGGGCTACAGCATTTTCTTTTCCTCTCTTCTTAATATATTTTGCATACTTATGTAATGCTTTAATAACCAACTCCTACTGTAAAAATGCTAGACAGAAAAGATGACAGAAAAATAAAAGGAGAAATGCATGTAATTTCTGTCATCTTCTAAACGGAGAGTATTTTCATTAAAAACGACAGGCTGTCAACTGTGACAAAGCTGAAATGTTGAGCGCTCTGTGTTCTGTACTTCAAGAAGTGTTTAGAAAAGCACCAGGATGGGGATCGACAAGCTTTTATTACCCTGTTGATCTATGGGAGTGTTCTGTTCTTGAAGCGCATTTAATTTAATTGCTCTCCCTTTGCTGTAACAAAGTCTAATTTTTTTGACTTACCTACTTAGTATGCCAAATAAGGATTTTTTTTTAGTGGAACATCCTTTCAGATAAACTGAACTTTCCATTTGTTTGGCTGTAGGCAGACTTCAAGGGTGGAAGACAGAGAAGCCTCCTTCACAACAAGTAAAATGAACAGTGTCAAAATATCTCTCATAATTCCCATTTATTACTCTCTCTCATAAATGTTTATATTAATGCTTTGAAAACTTGATTATAATAATTTCAGAATCTGATTTCCAGATGTGCTGAGAGCTTACATCTCTTTTGGTTTTCATTGTTCGGTGTCTTTGAAGACCTGGCTCTAAATCTGCAATGTCTTTCATTTAATGGCTTCAAAGGCCATTAAGTGCCCTTAAGACCTTTTGCCTTGCCTAGACTAGCATAGTAACACATTATTTTTTAAAATTCAAAGGTTTTACAAAGAAGCTTATTGAGATAAATACATCGATGGAATCCATCATTCTTTCTCCAAGGTCCCATGTGTCAGTAATACATAAAGTTGCCTTGTTGTGAGACTAAAAAAATTTACAGATCCAAAGACTAAAAAGAACCATTAAAGTCATTTACTCTCACATTTCATGCTTCACCCATTAACTCCTGCATCAAATCCATATCTGAAAGTTAAGCTGTATCTTTTTTAATAAGACACTGGTCATGATTAAAGACTTCTCGTAGTGGAGAGCATGTGATACTCCTGGCTAAATTATTCCAGTGGTTAATTATTCTCACTTTTCAAAGTTAGAGTACTGTTTGTGGTCTGTTCGACTTTGACCCCAGCTATTGGATCTTACCACGTTTTCATTAAAGATTTTACAGTCAGAAATCTTCTGCCCATTTAAATACATGAGGAAATTACGTCTTACACCATATTTCTCCTTAATTAGTTATATAAATTGAACTGAATGTGAATAATTCATATATTGAAATATTCCTGCAGTTTTTGCCCAGCACCTTAACAAGTTTTTGATGTTCTTTTCAGGTTTGGATTAGTTTAATTAACAGTTCTGATAATAATGAATGCAAAATGTCACTGTTCTCTTACACAGAGATTTCCTTTCATTTATGCATGTAGGAATTGTGTTAGTCCTCTTGTTGATGTTAACTTGCTTGAACTATTTATCAAAAACTTGGGTTTTTTTTCAGACTTACAAGACAGATTTCCTCCAATCTGCAGATACAACCTACTGTCTTCCTTTCTTGATACTAGTATTGACTGTATGAAAAGCTATGTGTTCAAATAAGACATCTTTATCATACAATCCAATCTTCCTACTTAAGTCAATAAACCATACGTTGATTTACCATTACAACAACATTTGTGCAATTAGTGTACTTTATCAACCAGTATTTTCTTAACTATTTCCTTTACTTTTTGCTGAGTAAATAACTGGCTGGATGACCAGGCCCACAAAGTGGTGATGAATGGAGTTAAATCCAGCTGGCAACTGATCACGAATGTTATTGTCAGTAGGATGAAGTTCAACAAGACCCAGTGCTGAGTCCTGCAGTTTGGCCACAACACCAGGCAACTCCACAGGATTGGGGCAGAGAGGCTGGAAGACTGTGTGGAAGAAATGGACCTGAGGATGTTGGTCAATGCTCGGCTGAACACAAGCCAGCAGTGTGTCCAGATGGCCAGGAAGGCCAACTGCATTCTGCCTTGTATCAGAAATAGTGCTGCAAGAAGGAGTAGGGAAGTGATCATCCCTTTGTACACAGCTCTGGTGAAGCCACAACTCAAGGGCTGTGCCTCTCACTACAAGAAAGACATGAAGGCCCTGGTGCATGTCCAGAGAAGGGCAACAAAGCTGTGAAGGGTCTGAAGCGCAAATCTGATGGAGAGAAGCTGAAGGGATTGGGATTGTTTAGTCTGGAGGAGGCTCAGGGGAGACCTGTGATCAGCCTCTTCCCCCATGTAACTAGCAATAGGACAAGAGAGAATGCCCTCAAATTATGCCAGGGGAAATTCAGGTTGGACATCAGGAAAAATTTCTTCTCCAAAAGAGTGGTTAGGTGCTGGAATGGGCTGCCCAAAGAGGTGGTGGAGTCATTGTCTCTGGAAGTGTTCAAAAAATGTTCAGATGTTGTACTAAGGGACATGTTTAGTGGGGAAATATTAGTGGTAGGTGGAGAGTTGGATTGTATGATCTTAGACGCCTTTTCCAATCTTGGTGATTCTATGATTTGAAATTACATTCATTAAATGAAATTTTATGTTTTCATCTGAGATATTATAAGATAATTTTGTTTTGAAGATATATATTTCAAAGCAGTAAAACTCTGAAGAGAAGAAAGAGGGAAAAGAAGGAAACTGGGTCATATCTAGGATTGATCAACCTCAACCAAGGGCCCCAAATCCTATGACATTTTAGAGGCATACCTCTCATTTTACTATCTGCTGACTAGCACTCTAAATAACTTAGTGACTTCATTAAAGTTCAGTTGCATTTGTAAATCATGTATTCATTTCTCTAAGTGAGAAGAGGTCACATTAACAATTATGAAATTGCTCTTATGTAAGGTTTTAATGCCTTCCATTAAACTGTATGATATCAGAGATTAAAATAAAATTTTACAGGTCTTAACAATAAGTTAAAATAATTCTGTTTAGGTTTTCTATGTGAAATTGTTCTCATGTATAATTCATAAGAAAATGTGAACGCTTTCCTGTAGAATGAGTGTAAAATATTCTTGTATGAAATTGATAATATTTTGAAAATTGTAACATTAATTATTTTTCTATCGTGCTTTTTTTTTTCCCCCCCCCCAGCTCGCTGTTAGTCTTTAAACAGAAGCAATGGTATCCTTGAGATGGTTTTAAAAATTGTATTTGATTTTCATTTTGTTGGAAATGCATCTTATGGCATTATGTTATTGCTGCCTAAATTAGGTTGATAAAAATTAACAGAACAGATGGCTGTTCCAATCTTGTGCAAAATGATAATATAGAACAAATAAACTTTTATCAGCTGTACTTGTCTCCCCCACTGGATAGAACTGCTTCTGCTGGCAAGTTTCTAGCATGACCTGTGCAAGCAAGGGGAGAAACCTTCCCACAGAACCAAAACAGAGAGTAACCTACCACAGTTTTATAGCACTGCTGCAACATCATTCTCAAAGCAAAACAATCTGCTGCTTTGGGCATGGAAAATGTGCTATAAGCATCCATCCTGAAACAGTATGCTGAAGTCACTGACCTGCCAGTGTTCTACATAAATAAACAAACCAAAGTTCAGATGAAGAAATAGACATGTGTAGGGAAGGAGGAAGGTAAGGATTTCAGTTTTCCAAGTACCACTCACATAATGTTTTCAGCCTACATGAAACACCTGGAGTGTTGCTCACAGTAGGTGGTATAGATGGTTCAACCATGGCTACACTCCTCCGTGCAGGACAGCCTTCCCTTTTAGAGATGTAGCCAAGCTTACAGGCCCCACTAGCAGACATTGCAGAGAATAAAACTAATTTTTCTGTCCCCTCATATTCTCTCAGGTCTGGGGTCTACAGAGTCCCCATTAGGGACACAATCTGCAGTTAACTTTCAGTAGAACAGGAGCAGGAGAGAAACTGCAGTATAGCCCTGCAGCCCGGGGCCAATTAACTTCCTTAACGAATTACACTGACTTAGACCTCTGTGTTAGCACCTTTGCCCCTCAGGCATACCTGTTGAATTAAGAAATACTTATTTGCACTACATGGCCTAGTTCTTAACTCTCACAGATCTGGATTTTGGTAACTGGAGATGCCACCATGACTGCAACTCACTTTCCGGATGAAAAAGTCAGTCACAAAGTTTCTCAGGTGCCACCAGAGGGAGATGTCACTCATGGGGAATTAAGGTCTTTGATTCCCCAATCTATCCTGATACAAGGAAAAAAAGAAAAGCATAAAAGCCATGAGAATTGGCTGCTGGCACATTAGAATTGCTGTTCCAGACACCTTAAAGTTCTTGGAAATACATTCATGTCATTAGACTGAGCCTGTAGGTCCGAAGCTTTCTTCAATTCCACAGCAGTAAGCATTTCCCCTTTTCCTTATGTCAACCTTCCCCCTCAGAATTAAACTCGAGTATTTATAAAGCAAGTTAGAAGCCTCAAACGAGTCATTTTTTTTCTCTTTTTTGTGGGCAAATAAGCTTTTGTGTTCAATAAAAAATATCTGAGGTTAACTTTCCGCAAAAAGTTGAGGACATTTATGAAAGTTTCCAACATCATGGCTGACACGGTTCTAATTGTAAGACAGACTGATTCTTAACTTTCCAAAATCTGTGTAGCTCAAAAAATATTATTTAAATATATACATATTTAAATATGTAAATTATTTAAAAATATGTATTTTTTTTTCTTACACCATTGCTTTCTTACACCTCCTTTCACCCCCCTCATGCCCTCTACCTCAGACAGATCCCCACTCAGGAAACCTCTATTATATCGGCAGCTCAATCTACTTCAGAAGATGCAAATAAATCAGTTACTGATCTGCTATCCCACCCCTCAGTAAGTGGAGGCCAGAGATGCTCAAAATATGGAAGATCTAACACCATCATCATCACCATTTCTCTAAAATACCACAAGACAAAAGGAACAAAGTCATAAAATATTTTCTATTGCATACTGAAAGTAGAAAAGCTAAAAGAGGTAAAGTTAACATACAAGTTATTATTATTACTTTGGCACCTACACTTTTCATGACTATTAGGGACCAAAATTCTATCTTTGCATATCTCTTAAGAAAATGGATTTAGTCATATCTTGATATCATGGCTTTTACTTCTCCATTCCAAAATGATTTACTGTCTTTTATACTTGAGATTGCTCTATAGCTACATTTTTCTAATCTCACTTAAACTTCTGCATGCAGAATTACAATTCTAGGACAATAAACTTACCTATTTCTTTAATATAAAGTGAGATAAAATTTAAGTGAAAGAGAGAGATTGAGAAAGAAAAAAAAATAAAGAAAGCAGCAGAAGAAATAAAGCAAAAAATAAAAGGAGGGAAGAAAGGAGAAGAAGAAAGAGGGAAATAAAGCTCTAGTTATGGATTTATAAACTGAGCTGAGATGGTTTATCTGCTGACTCCATTACAGAACTGCCATAGGAACCATGGTTGTTCGACACTGGATTCAACGCTGGATTCAAATTCAGACAGGATGAAACCTAAACACAATGTTCAAAAATCGAAACTGGTTCTGCAAGTTGTTGGTATCATTATTCATGGTTTCAGTTGCTTTAAATGCAACTGTAGTACGAGTTCATTTGTGTTTCTGTAACCAGAGAACAAGGAAAGACATATAAGCATTAGTGTTATTATATGCACAATGGTATCATTTTCTGAATAAGTTTAGATGTTCACATAATGGCCATTCTGAAAACCAAATTCTTAGATTACACACATCAGAACACAGAGAGGATCATTTTATTGCTCCCTGCATGTATCCGAGGCTCCAAAATCATATTTCATGCCAACTGTCAGTACCAATTTCACTTATATTATGTATGCAGTGTTCAAGTTTTATGAAGGAGAAATAAACATAATCTTTTCTTTTAAGCAAAAATATTTACAGGAGCTGTATTTTTGTATACACAGACTATGTTTTGTTACTTGTTACTACTTAACAATTGAATAGAATAAGCGTGACTGATCACATAATGTTTAATTGTTCACCTTCTTGATCTATTATGAATATATTAGGCATGAGAAGCTACAGTTCTCTGCCCACTGTTGTTAACTGTCAGCTCTCCAGGATATTAAATAAAACTGCCATAATCTTTAATAAAGTTTTAGGTATGCACACATTGCTATAGAAGCTACTTTTCTCATTTCAGCTGGAAAGAAAGCAGATAATTTTAAATCACTAGCTAGCATTAAGCGCTCTGATTAAAGAGGTTTCAGTTTTGCTTGTGATATATAGAGTTGTCTAGAAGATAAAAATTTTTCTCTCAGGTTTTTGCTCGTGCATCCCGAATAAACATTGGCCTGCAGCTGACCAGAGGCTTAGCACTGATAAACACATGCTTTACTCTTTTCAACATCGAGAAACAACCTATCTCTCCTTCTAGCTGCACATAAATATAAACACAATAAAGAATTTGCTTTGTAAATAAAAGGAAAACCTCTGTCTTCTCTGGTCTGAACAGCAGTTAGTTTATGTCACCATCATCAAGTGTGCACCTTAATAGTTTATAGCTTTGAAGTCATTGTATATGCAGAATTCATACTGCTATAGACAATATGATCAGAATAAATCACAGCCTTGCATGCTCAGAATTACAGTTGCCACCAGCAGAAGAATTATTTTAACTAACTGCAAATAATCAATATTATGCTACATTAGTTAGAGCAGCTGTAGCTTTTTGGCTCCACATATTTAACCACTTTTATTCTCCAGGTAACTGGAGGTAATGAAGCATCTCAACTTGAAGGAACAGCTTTATGAGACAGTCAGAACAGTACTGGCTTCCCTTCCTGAAGAACTCTATTCAGAGATTCAGACATCTGAGTACTGAGAATTTTTATTTAAGGTGTTTGCTGTAACTAACAGACAAAGCTTCTATCCTAGTGTTTTATTACCCTATGACTTAAAATTAGGGAAACCCATACAGGTTAATTTGCCTTTAGGATAACTGTGCAGGAAAGAGCTATTTTATTTCTTTCTCAATTTGAAAATGAAAAATCATGTTGTCCTTCAGATAAAAATTATTGAAAATATTCGCTGTGGGAGGAAGTAACTTCACTAGGAATTCAATCTAAATTAAATAATTCCCTCCTGAGGCCCTTGGCCAGTCCCCTGGGGACAGCAGCCCAGTGTTCAGTAAATCATTTTTAAAAGGAAGAAAAAGCAATTAAGGATGCACATTTCTATCTTTCTCAACAAGATGCCAGAGTTAAGTCTATACAGCTACATTTCAACAGCTCTTTAAAATTATTATTATTTTTTTTAATTCCCTTACCATTGGCTGCATACTATTCTTTCTCTAGAAACTTGTCCCCTCTCACACACGTTGATTTTCACTCTGAGCACACTGTGCCACAGAATACAAGGGAAACCCGATTTTGTGATGGGTTTACCCTTATATAGGCAAAGCACAGAGCTTTATTTGATTTATGTACTTAACTTCATCCAGTTCTGAGTATTGCTGATACACTTGCATCTTTAAAATTGTCTCCTGTCAAGCTAGTCCCTTCTTTTAGAACTTGATATACATTTTCCTCAGTATAAAACGATACAGGAAATTTGCAGAGTCCCTGTAAAGCATAACATGTTAATTCCTGGTGAAGCAATGTTTTAAACAGAAGAGGCACAGAACCAAGATCACAATAACAGCAGCAGAAGCATGTAAATTCTGCTCCATATTGTATTCTGAAACAAAAGGACTCCTGCTGACTGTGATTCAATGAAATTACCACATAACGGAACATTAGAAAATCAGCAACTAAGTATTATACTAGATAAACCACACATACAATCGATAGGAAGGGAGAAAAAAAATCACCATTGAATTTGTATTGAAATAAATGCAAACAATTTCTACAGAATTTGATTCCAGGCTGTATTACATCAGGGTACAGGGACTTTATGCACAGAAACCTTACTTTTTGTGGATTACAAAGCTGTTAAAATGAGTGTGGCCAGCAGGTCGAGGGAGGTGATCCTACCCCTCTACTCTTCCCTGCTGAGGCCACATATGGAATACCAGGTCCAGTTTTGGGCTCCCCAGTTCAAAAAAGACAGGGATCTCCTGGAAAGCATCCAGTGGAGAGCCACAAAGATGATAAAGGGCTTGGAGCATCTCCCATATGAGGAAAGGCTGAGCAACACAAGTCTGTTGATCCTGGGGAGAAGACAACTGAGAAGGGATCTGATAAATGTTTATAAATATCTAAAGGGAGGTGGGAGGCAAATGGATGAGGCCAGGCTCTTCTCAGTGATTTGTAGCAATAGGACAAGGGTAATGACATAAAACTTAAGCATAGGAAGTTCCATACTAACACACAGAAGAACTTCTTTACAGTAAAGGTGATGGAGCACTGGAACTGGCTGCCCAGAGAGGTTGTGGATTCTCCTTCTACGGAGATATTCAAGACCTGTATAGACGCCTATATGTGACCTATTACAGGGTACTTGCTTTAGGAGGGGGTTGGACTCAATGATCTCCTAAAGTCCATTTCAACCTCTGCAAGTCTGCGATTCTTACAACATTTCCATAATCAAAGAGACTTTCACTGTAAATTTTAATGTAAGAAGGTAGGGTTATCATGCTGTTTATTTTCTGATCTTTGTCAGTTTAGTCTCTTTGCTAACATCTTTGGCAAAGTAACTTTTTAACAAGAGAAGAGTCCAAAGGCATACATTTTCAGTATGGATTAAATTCACAGTGTGGCTTATGCTGAGTATCAACTCAAGACTTCTGTGCTATATCAATCCAACTTAATTTCAAAGATATGTATAAGATAAAAATAGGAAGGATATACAGTTCCAGACATTCTCACAAAGATAACTTTGATTCTGTTTTATTACTTTCCTTAGACTGGCATCACAGAGAAAAATATCACTATAAGCGCAACATACATCATTCCTTAAGAATAAATAGTAGAGAGTTTTTAATTACTTTTATATTTTATGACCTGTTTAGAGAATCATGACTTGGAAGCCTTTATAGGCATCAGAATCTTTATCCAAACGTGCTTAAACACATTTCTCAGGTAATTTTCATCATTTGCATATTTTTAATTGATTGGGAAATGGAGACGGAATAAAACTGATTAATACGCTCAAAGTTTGTGGCAGATTTGGGAATCCTGTATCCCAGTACTGAGCTCTGAGCACTGAAGCCTCCTTTCTTACTTCTGATTTTACATGCTCTGCCCTGGCACCTGCCAGATACCTGTCAACCCTTTGTGTAGGATACCAGTTTAAATATGTGAAACTATGTTTGAGCTAAATATTACTACTATTCTACTATCTCAGTTGTCAGGATATTTGCAAGTACACTGTGCTCTTCTTGTTAGTGCTATTGTTCCTTTTGTATAAAGACCTCAAATCCAGACTTTTGCTAAAGTATTGTTTCAAGCAAGTTTGCATTAAACCTTCTTCTGCTTTTCCTTAGCTTAAAGATAGAATTAGTACTACAAATGATGATTTTTTAACTCATGGCTCTGGTTTACAAGTGCACATCACCATGATGTCATGAGATTACTTGCATCTTTTAAAAGGTGAGTATTAAGAACACAGTGGCATTTCGGCCAAATTACTACAAACTATATCCTAAATATTAGACCTTGTCTAAGAGTCATATATAGCATATAATGTTATTCAACTTATCAAATGGGTATTACAAAAAAAAATTTTAAAAAGATAATCATTAAAACAAAGGAAGATGAGCACTGCCTGGACCCTAAACAGTCTTCTTGAGCAGTCATTCTCTCTTTCATTATTTCCACAGATCATTAAAAAAATGTTGATTCAGAGTAGCCTTGCTTGTGTGCATCATACTATATTAGCACACATGGCCTTGATCATGCTAATAGCATTTATATATGAAGATCCGTATGGTTAATATTTCTCACATTCCCAGAACATGTGAACAGCAGAGAAGCTGCCTGAACAGAACTGACCTGAAAGAAATGCCTGCAAATGTACAGCATGTTCAGTCAGTCCTAGATGTGCAGAATCTAAAGTGCATCCTTTGCACTTGCGCTTGATGTAGTACAACTGCTGAAGTGTACAAATTAGGAAGCAGACACATCCATGACCAGCTCCACAACTCTACATATAGAACAATAAAGATCAAGTGCATACATGGAATTTCTTTTATGAAGGGTTAACTCATTTGGATAAAATACAGCTTTACGTAACAGAGCATTATGAAAACTGTGAAGCATGTTTATGTGACACTTGCAACATCGGAACAGGGCTTTAAAAGTGATTTAAAGTGATGAATCTGTGATTTGTTCTTATCTGTGCACAGTGGTTTACACACATAAGGTCTATAAGTACTCTTTTTTGGACAAAGGCATCTAACATAGGAGTATTTACCTATATTATTTCAATGATTTTCTTTGTATTGAAAACACATACTGCAGTTTTGTGGACTTGACATTTTAAGTGATCATTTGAAAAATGCTGGTGTCCCTGAAATGAGAATGTTTAAAATAATTATCCCTGTTTTTCAAAATCAGACAGCGAAAAAGTAATGATGAAAGAGCTCTGAACTAAACCTATTTTTCTTCTCTTTTCTTGATATTCAACTATAATCTGGATATAGTCTTTCATGCAGCCAATGGCTTAAAGATGTGAACAGCCATAAATGAATCTCATAAAGAGAAAATTAATGTAGCAAAATCTGACAGCTGCATGACATTCATTCTAAGCAAATTCTGCACTGGTTCAATCTTTTGAGCAACTGTTATTTGGGTCAGCATTATTACTTTCACGGTTCACAGTCTTTATCTTCAAGGAGAAAGTCAGTTTTTCTTCATTTAAATTCTCTTAGGCAAAGCTCCAAGAGTTTATATCACTGACCCTAGGGTTTTCATTTCACACCACACCCACAGTTGAGATGTGGTATCTCCTCCCTAGAGCATTTCCATTAAAAAAGTGTAACATATATGCAATCCCTGTAAATTAAGTCCCATTGACTTGTGTTCCTTTTGGAGCAAGGGGGCCACAGTAAAAAGCACAGCAACTTGCAGAGCAAAGAACGTAGAAGATGATAGGATAATAAACAAATAAATAATATCCCAAAGATTCAAAAGTCAATATACTGTGCTTCATTTCTTTTTTCTTTCTGACAGGAGCATTGGCCCAAGAGTCTCGTAAGGATCAGTTCAATAATAACGATTTAAGGCTGGTCTTCAATAGGGACTCGGCAGCTGACAGCTTTTCAGTTCAAATTGACAACAGCACAAGGAAAGGCCTGAATAATTAATTGTAAGTGATTGAATGAGATCTGATTGTGAACAATCTGTTACACTGACTTCCTTCAATGTGATCATTCAAAATGAGATATTAAAACTGAAACAGTTCTACACTTTTTCCTATTACCTGGCTAGTTACCAGGCCAGTACCTACCTACTATCTACCTTCTTCTGTGGCACAGCTGCAGACTAATCTCATGTGACAACACAAAGTGAATCACAGAATCATGGAATGGCCGGGGTTGAAAAGGACCACAAAGATCATCTAGTTTCAACCCCCCTGCTATGTGCAGGGTCGCCAACCAGCAGACCAGGCTGCCCAGAGCCACATCCAGCCTGGCTTTGAATGCCTGCAGGGATGGGGCATCCACAGCCTCCTTGGGCAACCTGTTCCAGTGCGTCACACCACCCTCCGTGTGAAAAACTTCCTCCTACCATCTAACCTAATTTTTCCTGTCTTAGTTTAAAACCATTCCCCCTTGTCCTATCACTATTAACACATGTAAACAGTCATACTCCCTCTTGTTTATACGCTCCCTTCAAGTAGTGGAAGGCCACAATGAGGTCTCCCTGGAGCCTTTTTTTCTCCAAGCTAAACAAGCACAGACCTGATTGTGCTTGGATGACTAGGACTCTGTATTACAGGCCTACCTAGAGTTTATAAATCTACTTTCAAATTCTGTTATGCAGATGCAGCCATCCAAACACAGTCAGGTAAAGAAAGTACATTATCAAAAGTAAAACTATGCACTAACAAATATTTTCTTGCCTTGAAAAACCACTCAAAAAAAGCTACCCTTTCTCATGAAATTTCTGAGATATTTTTTATGTAAGATTTCCAAGAAACATTTCCCACTTAAACAGAAAATGCAAGTATTTGAACATTTGGGACAAGTGATGTGATTAACCTCATTTCAAATATCATCTGCACTTCTTTTTTTAGGGCCCTAAGATATTAAAAATGGAAATCTGCAACTCAGGATCTGCAATTCAGATGATGCTTTCTTAAGACCCAGGCATATCTTCCCCTTTATTGAGACAAAACTAACACTGAATTTTATTCTGCACAGGAAAGAACTGCACATTGCTAATTTGTCTTCTGAATGACAGACATTGCTTACATGAAATATAATGCAATTGTTCAGGACTACTATAGTAATCTGTTTTCTAGTTCTGACTTAACAATGCATCATAGCACATAAATGAAATAGAACCATAGAATCATAGAATGGTTTGGGTTGGAAGGGACCTCTAGTTCCATCCCCTGCTACAGGCAGGTACACCTCCCTCTAGACCAGGTTGCTCAAAGCCCCATCCAATGGACTCCAGTGCCTAATGCTTAAATAAATAAAATCTTGTCTCTTTAAAAAAAATATAACTTTAAGCCCAATGGCATATCTTAAAAGATGCTGAGTTTTGAACAAGAATTTGGAATATCTGGAAATAGAACTTGCTTTTATTAAGATGATAAAATTTTAAATGATCTTAATTCTTTCCCACATATAAAATACTATCTTGTGGAGATGCATTACCTATTTCTTACAAGATTATGCCTTATGGTACATATTACATAAATTAGGGGGTAAAAAACTTTAAAGAGCAATATTTGCTTAGACTATAACCTCTGTTAAATATTTATACATTAATAAGAGTATTTAGGTAAGAAAGTATCACATGTATGCATGTGTGCACATGAATGTCTTCATGCAGGTAATAAATAATAGAAGGTCCTTCTTTATGGTAAATTATAGATGAGATGTATAATATATGAACTAGAGCTAATGACAGGAAAATCACTGGTCCACAAGAAGCTTGTGGCAGAGCTTGTTGAAGACCTGCTGCCTGCTGGAAAGAGGTGCCATATGAATAAAATGTAAGTTCAAAACAGTAGCTCTGAACTGTGCAATTACCTGTGCTCCACTTTGGGGAATAAATAAATAAATAAATAAACAAATGGAAAAAAATATAAAAAAAATAAAATTCACAAAACTGAAATTATATTGAATATTTGTCAGGATTCAGGAAAGACCTACAAAAAGGGTTTCCTTAAGGAAGGAAAACTTCTGCATGTGACGTCAGCTAACAATTCAAAGGCACGTGCTTTTCATTTTTAATTTGACTTAAAAAAAACTTCTGAATGAAATTATTTCTCTGAGTATTGTCATTCACATCTGTCTCCCTCCGCAGTAACAATTCTCTGCGCAAAGAAACTCTCAAGACACATGGGCAGCCATTTATCTAACTTTATCATTACTTCTGTGTTCTTGACCAGATCAAATGCATTGAATTCACAGAAGAATATCAGAATATAGAATATAAAATATTCTATATATAAACAGTGAGGCAGGGGCTTGAAAGATGTATTGAAAGTGTCTGTCAGTAAATGAACAGAGCAAATATTTAAAATACTTACAGCAGGAAATTAGCTCACACAGAACAAGAACTGTTCTCAATAGCTGCTGATCCAAATGTAACGCGCTCAAAGATAAAGCAAAATTCTTTATGAGACTTGGAGGGGCAGAGCTGAGGATGGTGAATTAATTTTAGATCTAGATCTTCATACTCTTCCTTTTAATTTCTTTAGTTTCTGCTTACAGTCTGGATTAGGAGCAAATCTATGCTACAAAATTAGCAGATATACTTGGGATTTCCTATTACTCATCCTTTGAAAATGATGAAAGAACAAATTTTCTCTTTTTTCAATTTCAAATTGATTTTCAGGTAAACATAGAAGCCATAATTTGCTCAGAAGACAACCTAATATTCTTCACATTAATCTATGATTCTAAGACTAAACAGATAAAGAGTTTTGATAGACAAAGACAAGAATTGAATAAGATGTAGATAAGAGTTCTTGTAGAATATCATCTGTAATTCAGGTTGATTTTGTTCACAAAGGACGTCTGAAATAAAAATAACAAGAAAGCTATATATCCCTTGGTAAAAAGAGAACCTATTATTTTAGAAGTGAACTTAATAGCCTGTTTTATTTACATTACTAAATAAAAAGCAATAATAAATGTGAAAAAATAATTTTATAGTAAAATAAATGCACATACATATGTTTGGGAGTATATACACCAAGGAAAGAGGGAGAAGAATTACTGAATTTAAAGAGCATTACTGGAATGAGATTTAATGGCTTTGAATTAGTCATGAATAAAACTGAGTCTAGACATTTGGAGAAGATTAGATAAAGATTTGGAACCTCCCAAACAGAGCAGCAGGGAAAACTTGTTTTAATATGGAGCCTGAGAAGGAGATGGAAACCACTAACACAATCTGCGATTTTGGAACGGAGAGCTTCTGAAGAAGAGCTTTGAACATTCAATTCAAGCAAACTGGCATTTGTTAATCTTTCTCAGCATCTACTAAATCACATTTTGTTGATCCTATGTATCTGATCTTCTAATAATTATCTGTAGGCTTTGAGGGTATTTGTTCTTCCAGACTGTACTGTGATGAGTCTATTGTCTTCTGATCACGCAGTACAGTGATGGGATACCGGGCAGAAAATAATATTTTAAGTGCTTAGAAAACTCAAAGTGCTTCGTTGGCATCTGTTGTTTGCATGCTCAGGATTGCTGAAAGTCTCCTAATTTGGGATCAATACAGAATAATGATACAAACCAGACTGGCAAGAGAATATGGGTGAACTACTTTCCTCTGCATTACTTGGAAGTTTTTTGTGAGAGAACTATCCTGACACCGGGGAGTTAGAGAACATTGCTTTTTCAACCCTGCTCTCCACTGTGCCATATTATTGATTTTTTTACATATATAATTTTAGATTCTGTACATCAAAGGTTTTAAGTTCATTTTCTGGGGTTTTTCTTTTTTTTCCTTTTTTTTTTTTTTTTTTTTTTTGGAGGGGGGAGAGGGATGAGATGGAATAAGAATAGATGTTCTGTGAACTCTTCAGTATTATGTATTTATGATCCTGCAACAGAACTTGATGACCCAGGTCATTTTTTTCCTAAATTCTAATGGCAACCATAGCTACTTTTTGCTTTTATATCCCCTTTTCAAAAGAATTTCTGACCATGGAAGGTTTCTTAGCTGGGAAAAAAAGCAAAGATCAATCTTCTTTCTCTTTTTCTCTCTCTTTTTTTTTTTTTTTTTTTTTTTGCCGTTGTTTTTTGTTTTCTTTCGAACTCTGCACAAGGAGTTACAAGGACAAAACACTTTGCAGCACATGGAACTTATCTGAGCTTCACTTCCTAGCAGAAAATGTCTCAGTGTCTAATTTGACATATTTGGAGTTGCATTTATTTGGAGTCAGTTAAAGGCGAAACAGACAGAGAACAGAAAATCAGTCCATCTATCATTTCTTGAAAATAAGACAACATGATTGCTATATTTTGAGATGTGTGTACAAAGAATAGAAGATAATAATGAATATAACTATTCATGCACCATGTTATACTTTGCAAAACTATAGGGTTAGTCAAAGCCACTAAAAGAGCCCATACACAGTGAAAACATTTGCCTCTGTTCCCGTTTACAGTTTGGATACTGTGGCTATTCATGCCACAGCACGTTTGTGAAAATCGCCACTGGAAGATTTTGGATGGACAGGTATTCGGCTTACTCTTCTTACCACTGTCTTAATAGAGAGACAGCCTTAAGGATCAGTTTAAACACTGTTAGTAATTTACGTGTGAGAGGCTAAGATGCAGAACTGTCCTGGAAAAACTATAGCAAATATATAAAACTAACAGTTTGGCCTCCAAACTCTTCAAAAGATAGAATTTTGGAGTATAATACCACCACTTCATTATATCTACCAACAGCAGCACTAATAAAAACCAACAAGCTCATGAAAGATTTTTGACTTTGAAGATCTAAGTCACATACAACGGATGTACACTGTTCTGGTGGTTTGCCATTATAAGAGGCTGTTACAGTGAAGAAGTGTGGAAAACAAAATAAAATAATTTACTATTTATTTTGTATTACAGGGCAGAAGGGAAATTCTGGAGGAGTGAACAAGTAGGAGAGTAGCCAGATTCCCAGGATATGTTTATAGGACAGGGTAACATAGTTCAGATATTTGAGGGTACAGTGGTGTAAGAGCAACTTAGACTGGCTGAACATGCACCTGTAGAGTAATACAGAATAATATAGTGAAGGGTTATTTGTATGCATTTAGTCCACAAGAGCACTAAGGATTCTTCTATGATTTTTATTGAAGCTCTCTCTTTATAAAATATTTTGCCAAAAACTAGTACTCAAACTCTCAAGCTACTGATATGGTGAAATTAATAGAACATAAAAATGATAGTTTTATATATATATAAAACAACCAGTTTTATCACCAGAGAAACTTAACACATTTTCAGTCTGTTTACCATCCTTCTATTAATAACTATTGGTTAGTAATAACTAATGTCTTTGCATCTGCTGGAAATGGAGGTGAACATGAGATCACCAAAAAAAATTAGATTGAATAAGATCTTCAAGATCATCAAGTCCAACCACCAACCTGATCTACTGAGTACCATCATCAAACCACAGCCCTTAGTGACACATCTACACATCTCTTAAATATTCATCTGAGGATGGGGACCCTTCCTTAGGTAATTTGTTCCAGTGCTTGACCACCATTCCCAAAAAGTATTTATATCTTATACCCAATCTAAATCTCTCTTGGTCTAGAGCACATTTAATGAAACAGAAGTCAGAGTGTATGCACCCTTTCACCAACCCATAAACATGAATCTAAGGAAAATATAACAAAACAGATGCTCTTTTTGGAGCTACAGAGACACAGAGAATGTGTAGTAGACAGTAAATTACCTATTTATCCATTCAAGCCAATAGCACAAATTGTTGGCAGGAGTATTCCTGAAGTTTTCTAAGAGATTCTTGGACAACAATAGTTGTTTTTGTCTCTCACTCAAAATTATTCACAATACACTCCCTTTCAGTGTAGAAAACTGAAATCTACAGTGGAGCCTCCCAACTTCAGCTTTTGAGAAAAAGGCAGTCTACTGAGAGACTTTACTCTGCAGGAAGGCATTTCGTCAATCTCACAATCAGCAGCAAAACAAAACTGTAAATCTTGCAAAATGAATGAAAGACCATTAGAAGATTTAAATCCTATGAGGTGCTAACCAAAATTAATACGTAATGTCTCTGCAGTCCATCATCTAAATAAGCTGGGGACAGAAAGATCTCACAAAGCTAGACTGTCTCGTACTGATTTTTAAAGAAAGGTAATGGATCCAAAAATTCTCAGGTGAGTAAATAATCTGCTTCGTTCACTGGCAATACTCCAACATGCTAATTGCTGCTACTTAAAAAAATCTTCTACACATTAGAAATTAAAATATTATTACATACTGTGTGCAATACCATAGCTTGTATTACAGGACTGTTCCCCAAACAATTTGCTACAGGTAATATAGTACTCACCAGTCTCTCTAATAATATTCTTAGCAACAGGGAATTTAGAAAGCTAAAACTGAGAGCAAAGCATGATAGGAAATAATACATACAATTAAGTTGATCACCTGTTGAGCATTCTGCTTTTCTAAAAATCCTTTTTGAGTATTTTGAAGCAGAAGTGTTAAAAAATCAATACTACTTTAAATATTCTTGACCATGGAATACAAAGTCTGATTTTGTATTAGGTTTTCAGATACTCCAATAAGCTTTGCTGAGAATGTAAGTGAATAGAAAGAGAGAAAAAGCACTTCTCAGATCTCCCATGGTGGAATAAAGGTGAGGATTCTACTTTTAAGAGACTAGGGCTATCCACTAAGTCTACTGTCTGGCAGCAGAAGAGAAGTACATGAAAAATCTTGGAAACTGCACCCATATTCAGGGAAGCAAAAATCTGTGCTGCTCCTAAGAGCCCATTTGCTAGGTTACACTGTTTTATTCCTAAATATTGGTCATGAATTCAGATTTGGTAGGTTTTGAGGCTTATCACACCAACTGTAAACAGAAAATGGATTCAACAAGAATTCATAAATAGCATCCAAATCTTAGGGGAAAATTACAGTCATTACTTTTCTATATAAAGCTTATTCCTTTAATCTGATTTGTTTTTCCTTCTAGATATTATGATTATCTTGACTAAGCATGCAGTTCTCTGCTTCCTTTTGTTTTATTGTTTTCAATGTTTTGAACTTACTGGGAGGTGGAGAAAGATATTGGCATTTACAAAGCGATTGACTGTGCAGCCTGATCATTTGCTAAGCATTATTAAAAGCTCCCTGAAATCACTCCAGTGCTTTGCCCTTTACAAGCCATCAGCCATCAATTCAGACCGTCAAATGTGATTACTAGCATTCTTCCTGAAGCCACTTCCAAGCCATTAGTCTGATCGAAAAGCTGTGTCTCTTTTTCCCAAGTGCATGTAAATCTACCAGACCAGTGCTTCTGTGTTTATGTGGTGACTCATTACACTTCTGGATAGCATTTATGATGTTAAATCTCCAAGACAAGACAGAATATAACTTTCCAAAAATCACCATTAAGGAAACATTTTTAAAGATATGCTCACATGTACATATTTCTAGTATGCACACCTATCAATAATGTATATCTAGTGTACATTTTCTGCTAGCATGTGCAAGAGAGATTTTCTGGCAGCTGCTTAGAAAAGTTCAGTTAGACAGGAAACAAACTGCCATCAGAAGTTGCTGCTGGGGTGTGTACTGTGACTTCTTCTATACTTTTATCTGACCAGGCATGGATGAGATGGATCCTAAACAACATTCACCTCAGACTAGATGAATTCTTTTTAGAGAAGCAGTAAATGCTTTATATTTGCCACATATTGATTTTGGGAAATCAAACTCTGCATGAATATAATTTTCTGCACATAATTATAATCGAACCTAAGAGTTGACTCTCCTTCCCGCCCAGCCTTCACTTCAAGCACACATAACATTACAAATACAAAAAGCTCAGAAAGGAACATTGAGAGGTACTGAGCTGAGGAAGTCAGGACTAGCCACCAAACCTCAAATGCGTTTTTGGGTTTCACACTTATCAAGGTAAATGTGCTGAGAGATTAAAATTACCATAGAAAATATTTAAGTCCTTATCAGAACCCAACACCTGGAAAATATCCAGAGGATGCAAGATTCAAGATGCACTATTATCCATTCACAAAGTGGAAGAGGAACAAATCAGGAAACTCCCAGTTGCTTAGTTTCCACTAGGCTAAAAAAGTAGGAAACAGAAATTTATGAATATACTGCTAGAAATTCAGCTCTCAGTCCAGTTACCATCTCCCCCTATTGTACAATTGAACAAACGATCAACTTCTCATTTGTGTAGGAAGTGTCTTCAATCTAGTTTTTCATTTTATAATTGGAACATAATATGCCAAGAGTATTTATCTTCACCTGATTGAGAAACCAGAACAAATCTTCATAAAATGAAGAGGTCTTGTACCAACAACCACCATAAAAATGATTATAAATGCAAGACAGCCAGATGAGCCACTAGAAGATGCACCATTCCCCACAAATAATTTACAACAAATCATTTATTTATCCAATTTCATTGTTTTTTTCCCTGCTCACAATACGTTAGCAAGATCTGATAGTCCTAGAATCTACTTTTCACTTCAAATTATTCATGATTTTTCCCCTTTAAAGATGAAAAGGTTTCTCTCCTTTCTTTTTCAAAAAGATTTTATCAAGTTTGAAAATGATGTAGAATTAGATTTAAACTTTAAGTTTAAACAACTTTATTTGACTAAACAACTTCGGAGTGCTGAAAACTTATCTAGATTTTAATTCTGTGGCACAGTTATTCTGCCCTGAATTTTTTAAAGGATACTTCTTCAAGCTACATACTTTAGTAATCCTAAGTAATTTAACATTCATTTCACTGTGATTTTAAGCAAGTAAATTGTCTAGATAGCACATATCTCTAAGGCATGAAAAAAATATTGGTCATTAGGTATCTTCTCTATTGACATTCAATTTAAATGTCTTTCTTCATTGTCTTCTGCTCTGTTCCCTAATTTATATTTTGCCACACACCACATCCTATGTAGCTGTGTCCAAAGTGAGTTGCCTACAGAGCAACAGTGAGCAAGCTCTTTCTGTTCACGTACAGGCATAGTGTCTCTTGGGCTGGCTAAGATTTAGCTTGGGACTACAAGCAGAACCGTCTTCCAGTATGGTCAAAGGTGTCACTCACAGTTTTTAGCAACACAAATGGAAATAATCTCACTCTACTGTAAAGTTGAAAGTCAGATACTTTCAATATATAAAATCAGTTTTTTTTCAACTGAGAGTAATAGCTGCTTCCACATGTAAACTTTTCCTCACACAAAGGAATGCCTCTGAGAAAAAAAACCATTTTCCTAAAATGCATTATGCAAGTAAGTATAGATCATTTTGGGTATCATTTGGAAGGACAGTGGACATTAACCATAGGGACTGCCATTCAGTATTGCTATTTTGACTCTGGGACAAAGCATCATATTTAGGCTGTGCATCACGTGTCTAAATCAAACAGCACACCCAACTTCTCTGCAGTTGACTGTGGAGAGTTTTACCAGCCATGACTTGGTAACATTCTTCAGCTGCTTAATGCCAGTACCTAATTTAATTACATCCCAGTAGTTACAACACCTAATTAAGGCAATATGAACATCAAATCCAGATATTTCGTATTTAAGAACACACTTATTTACATACATCCCTTTGTATGAGTAGTTATCACAGCTGGACAGTGGCATGGAGAACAAATCAGGCAATGCAGAGCCTGAAACAGAAGGATCCAACTCTCAAAATCTCAGGGCTACACAGCAAAAAATGACAAGGACAGATGACTTTTAGCAAATGTTTAGTCAGTGATTTCTTCTGAAGTAGTATTAAAAGTAGTTGCAATACTAATAATTTGAGTTCCTCAACAATAGAATATCTTCTATCATGCCTGTGGCACAAAATACTATTGTCAACATTTTGACTTTGGTATTAGAATACTTATTGAAAGACATATAAAATTCATGACATTCTGCAATATATATGAAGGGTATAAAACCATACATATTCAGCCACCATGTCATTACAGATAACATCATATTCAGATCGTTCTCTTATGCATTTTTTTAATCGACTCTCAGTGTTTCCTTTTTTCTCCTACATATGCTAAGCTACAATATTTTACAAAACACATCTTTGCCAAACAACATCTTTCTCTCAGAAATGCTGCACATGATGAGAAAGTGAACGAAGCACATATTAAATCAACATACACTACCAAAGAAAAACAGAAGTGAAAAAATACGCAGGCATGATTTGGAGTCAATGCCACCAGGTTATGTATCTGGACATTGGGGCTCAGAAAGACTTTCATCACTACTGAACCGCTTTATTTCTAGATAATCCTAATCAGTCATTAACCTTTCAATATTTTTTCCATCTTACGTCTTTTTTTCTAAGCCCAGCTTTTACATTAAAAGTCAGAAGAATTTAAGATGCGGAAGGCGCTTTGTAAAACCCAAATGCAAGAGTCTTCATTAGAGTCCATCAGTGCGTGGAGACAGTCCTATTTTAGCATGTAGCCACATAGAAAATGAAATGACTGGAAAGCTGGAGCTGAAGATCCTGGCAAGCTCAGATGCAGTATAGGAACCGCACTGGTCACTGACATTAAAGGGATGCTAATTCTGGACATGTAACAGAAATGAATTTGGATGTTTGGAGATCTGCGCAGGTCAAAACTTAGGGATCTTTCATATATAATGTAACTACAGGCTCAATCAAGAAAAAATTGTTCTATTTTTATTTCAGTCACCAAAATGTCCACGGAAAGCTGGACTGCAGTTTTGCTGGATTTCTTATTTGTCTGAGGCCTTGATAAAAATGCAACTTTGTGATGTGAAGTACATGTGTATAAATTGCAGATTTCATATCTTAGGGACATCAGGAGAGTATTTCAGAGGTGGGTCTGAAACACAGACAACTTAATGATCTGAAGACTACCATACCCACAGTCTGTCTATGTGGTACATTATACACTGAAGAAAGTATTGCATATCATCTAAGATATATGAACTTCCATTGCTTCTGTGTGATTTTTCTGAGCTTGGATACAAAGTTCTGCAGAGTGATTAAGGATTTTAGATTAGACTCAACACTATGCAAACACAGCAAGTGATTGGCTTATACATGAGAGTTTTATTGCCTTTACACATACATGATTTTAGGGCATTCTGTTCAGAGAAAAAGTGAGCTCTCAACTACATGCCTGTCAGTTGAGAGCTCATGTCATATATATGTACTCCTAAACTACATATTTACCTAAACTGTTGTGTATATATATGTACATACATACACATAGGTATATGTATATACGTATATATACACACAATATTTATTATAGGCCTACGCTAGATTTATAGTGTGTATATATATAGTGTATATATAGTCTCAGTCTCTAATCCTAAGATTCTTTCTACCCCAACTATGCTCTGCCTTTTCTCCAGTCTGAGTTCTAACACAGAAGACTTTGGGATTCATTGATATGAAATAAAGCTAATCACTGTGTGATGAGATATTCTAAAGAGGGTTCCTTTATTAGACTATTTTAATAAAATTACTGTTTCAGTGTGTTAAATCACATACATTGCTTCTCATAGAACTAATTTTTTATTTTTTTTTTTGCATACTTGACATGTCTTCTAAGCATGTACAAGGCTACACAAGACTTCATCTACTTAAATGTAACACTGCTCACTGCATTCCCTGAGATCTCATTCATAATTCTAGCTGACATAACTAGTGTTCTCATGTTGATGTATTTCTGATTAATGAGGCATTTGTTCTGTATCAGGTAGCAATTTCAGAATAGTCTATTTCCAATGAGTTATGAATATGACTTAATTATTACCATTTGACCTACTCTTGGGTTGAAATGATTTGTGGATGTATTTTCCCAGAGGACTGACTGAACATCACTGCCTTGAGATAGTATTGTTATGTTCCAGTAATTAAATGAGGATTTGAAAAACCACAAAATCATGGTAGTCATGGAATAAGTGCATGTTAATCAGCATCCTGAAATATTGTATGCTTATAAGAGAATTTCCTTAACATGCATAAAAATATACAACATAAAAATTCTGCAGCTCTTAGCCTAATGAAAAACACAGGTGCTTCAATCTTCCAATCACTTGAAAATACCTCAAGTTATCTCCCTTACTGCATTTACACCAACCTAATGAAAAATCCACTGATACCACAGGAATTCTGGTCTTTGTCAACGGACTTTAAATATCCTGAATAGATAATTATATGACATCATACCAAACATCTTTACAATAAAAGGAAAAAAGACTCAGATTAATTCTGAGTATCTTAAGTCATTTGTTTAGTGAGTAACACATCAATAGAGAATGTTAACATTAAGAGAAATCACTGAATAATTGTTACAGAAGTGTTTATTTATTGGAACTGATAAAGCTCAAAGGCAACAAAGGAAAGAAATGACATCTGGAGAACAGATAAATCTTCTGAAGAAAATTAGAGCAAATTCTAATGTAAGAGCCTATAAAGTAGCCTCGTATTTGCAAACTGATTAGATACTGCTAGAGAGTCTATATGAATCTTCCTTTAGAGAACTACAACAAAATAAATGAGAAACTCAAAAAAATGTATCTGATCTACAGAAAATGAGGTTCAGTATCAGTGATTTATAACAGTGAATGTTGGAATTCTTCTGTATTTCATTTGTGGAGCTTACTGGCTAAGATAGGGAGAAATAGAGCTGAAGCTAACTCCTGGAGAAAAACTGTTATTTGTTCTTGTGCAATTCATATAAGGAATTAAACATTCTCTTCACAGTGCCCTCAATGGTGCTACAAAGTATACTACCAACTGGCTATACTGCAGTTTCAAATAGCTCTGGTAATACTTTGAGTATTGATGGTTTACAGTTCTATAGAAAATTAAACATGAACGACATTATGGTAACAAGTGTAAATCTTTCAAATGTTGTTGAATTAAAATAAACTATATCATCTTAGGAGACATATTCTGTTTTTCCAGATAAATTTTTCACTTTATAAAAAAAATACAAATTTTCTCTCCTATTAGCTGAGTTATTAAAATATACTTCATACTCTGCTGTGAAGGAAAACAGAGATACTACATAAGATGACATTTTCTACCTTATTTTCCACTAAAGTAATACACAATCTCTTTCATTCTTTTCTTGTACTGGTATTTAAGGAATTTAGCACATTAGTTATGTTGGTTTTGCTTCAAAAGTAAAAATGCCTCAGAATCTCACAAAAAAAAAAAAAAAAAAATCAGACATTCAAAGACTAAATATAAGCTGGTAAGTCTAATTCCAAAATCTTTTAATTTTTAAGTTTTCCATAAATATATTATATAACAAATGAGAATTCATTCTAGAAAAGAAGACTTGATAAAGGCCATGAAATGATTAAAGTATACTATAAATATTTAAAAATATATAAAGATGATTTTACTGACACTTTAACCTTTAAATGGCAATCTGACACAGATGATTTATCATCCTCAGATCAACTTCCCAATTGTTTGAAACTATGCTAAAATGCCTGGAAAAGGATGAAATGAGTAACGATGCACTTATCTATATCCTGAGCAGTTCTTTTATCATCTCCCATCTCTCGCTAGCTGTGACCCAGCTGTAATTATTTGCCATGATTTTATATTTACCTTCATTATATCTATGACTTCCTCCGTTTTTCTCATGATAATGTGGATAGCTCTGTTATTTATTATATGATAACAAAATTACAGTTATTATCCCTTAAACAGATATTCAGAAGTATATGGGCTTGAGTACATGGACACAGAAAAAGAAGCCTTGTGTGATTTTGTCATTTTATGGGATGACCAAAGCATAATACTAACAGTAATATTGACATTTTATTAAAATATTGAGGTAGTAATAGTATGGAAAATATTAGCTGCACATATGTTGTAATATGACATCTGTAAAATGGAAGTACCATGCTGTATAGAAAAAAATGACAAAAAGCAAGTACCTTCTTCTTTTAAATTCTCTTTCCTTTGTAAGTTGATGTATAATTTGGCACACTTTGTTCACTCATCTTTATCAAAACAGTACCTGAATTTGAGTGCTAACACAGATGCTCCTAAATTTCCCCCTTTCTCCAGCTTGTTTATCCACAACCAAAGGCAGACGTTTTCTAAAGGCCTGTTCTGTTCACTGTTTGTTTATTCTGACACAAAAGAGCATCAGACTACAACCTGCCATCCCAATGTGGAATAAAATAAACTTAGAAAGAAACAATTGCAACCATCAACTCTACAGCCAGCAAGAAAACCATAACAGCAATTTAAACTGAAAAGTCTGTGGGGGCAAATTTGCTCGTGACAAGAAGGTTCTGATTTGTGAGTAGAGCTTCTGGATGTCCTTCAGGACGTTCCACTGCTTTTGCAGACTGGGGAGAGCTCTGTGTGGTTAGAGGCTGGTGGAGGAAAATCATACACATGACACCGGCCTGCGGGCTAACAGTTTTACTTCATCTGTTCTGAAAGTACAACTTCATACAGGAATCAGGCGCAACACATTACCAATTACATGCACCTTCTGGGACCTAAATGCACTGGCACTGCTCTGGCTGTGGGGTGTGCCCCAAGGACAGCCACACAGACCCCCAAAAGTAGGGAACCTGGGCAAGCGTTGAGCTTCAGCATGAGATGAGGCTGTGAGTAAGGAGCACTGTCATTTAATAAGGTCTGCTCTCAGTAATTACAGCGACACAATTTGATCAGCGAGGACTAAGTATCTTCTTCTGAAAGGGATCGGATGAAATTAGTGCTGATGTAATAAGTGCCATTTGTCACCATTAGCTGGAGAGGTGTTGACAGGCCCCTGCCGTTGCCACGGTAACGTTGCAGTGCCATTTCTCCTTCTATGAGGTGGAGCTCCAGCAAGTTACTAAAGTTGAGAGCATGCCATCACAGTCACCAAGTTAAGCTCCTCCCCAGCTTGGTTCAGTTGGGAACATCTAATGCTACTGATGGACTCCTACCAGCTATCTTGAGGCTGCATCCCCAGGGATGCACCCTCCAGACATCACTGACTGCGGCATTTGAGCCTTTCATGTGGCTGGAACCAGAAGTTGTTCTTTCCAGGAGACCCCTGTTCACACGAGAGCCCACAGAGGAAACTTGTGTCTCCAGCACAAGCACAGCTCTTTCCAACAGTAAAATTCCAATCATAGGCAGTGAGATTATTCACAGTTAGGTTACATACCGTAACAATATCTTCCACTGACACTTTCCACAATGTGAACTAAAATGGTGAGAGTTACTCCTAGCAGTGTGAAATACCACAAGACAGAAAAAGAGAGATTGCCTTGATCAGATACTCATTATCAATGCACAGAGCCAAAATGCGATCTTAATTACTATCAGTGGGTGGAAGTTTCTTGAATGTTAAATTACCTGCAGCAATTACAAACTACCGAGTAACCTGTTTACAGCTTCCTGAAATTATCATCACTTAATTTGGCAATCTGCCATATTTTATTTCATTAAAAACTTAATGTACCATAACATAATAGCAATAATAAAGCTGTCAAGGGCCACTCATTGCTATTTGCTTAGGTATAATCTGTTTATTATTTCTCAAAAACAATAACCAAGGAGAAAGGAAACTTGGAGACGTAGAGGTCACTTGAGGAATGTGAAGAACTGCCTTGTTGTGTTGTACATCCTCAACATGCATACTCATCCTACTTGTGTCACAGTCAAAATTACATGTAGAAAATATCTAATAATATGGTTTTTAAGTGCTTAAACTCTTGCTAAAGTATGATGCATTGAGATGGGACCAAACATAATTTGCCAAAACCAAGTGGTGTATTAGTGGTGTCTTACATTATACAAAAACATTAAAATGCTGATGAATTCTATCATGATCTTCAAGCAGCCAAGTGGAATAAGTACTTAAGATACTTGTTAAGATACCTTTACAATTAAATACTGAAGAATCTGAAGAAATTGTAGTAGCTGGAACAAATGTAAAATAAAAAAGATAAGTGACTATCACAAACACTACCAATTATCTCTCCACACCCACCAAAAGGAGGGGAGATAGGTGCTGCGCTCTTATCAGGCACTGTTTCTCCGAGGTTTTATAACTGAAGTCTAAAACCAAAACTGTTCATTCTAATCTCTAAATTCAGTTCCAGTTCCAGTTCCAAAAGTAGTATTGATTTTCTTCTGTAGCTACCTACTCAAGTACTGATATGCACCAAGTCTGCTTAAGTTTTGAAGTGTGTGAAGTACGAAGAGACACAGGTTGCTGGAAACAAGCGTGTATTGCTTACATACAGGTGGTACCAAAAAACAGTAGAGCTAGATATGAGTAGTAAGACAACAGCACTGGCAGAGATGAGATCCAAAACACTTTGATTCTTATGGATTTAATGTACTAATCTCCTCTACATTCCTGACAAATGCTGAAGTAGTTTAACATATACTAATATTAAAAGTGGATTTACTAAGTAGTAAATTAGCTAGCATACTTTGCTCACTTGGGATTTTGGGTTTGGTTTTTTTTTGGTTGGTCTTTTGTTGTTTTTGTTTTTGTTTTGTTTTGCTTTGCTTTGTTATCAAGAAAGGTGATAAAATGTCTTCACATTACGTGTTTTTTTTGTGCATCACTAAGTTACTGAAATCACATTGATGGAGCATTTTATTTGCAAAACATTCAATGAAAATTCCACAAATGGGGAAAATAAATCAAAATATGATGAGTTAAATTTTCAAGTCGTGAGGGATAAATTAACGCCATGTTTCACCACTCACAGACAGCCTACAGAAGCAGTAGTTGATGTTGTCTAGGTAATTCACAGTTTTAAT
Organism: Phasianus colchicus; assembly: GCF_987193195.1. Lineage (NCBI taxonomy): Eukaryota > Metazoa > Chordata > Aves > Galliformes > Phasianidae > Phasianus > Phasianus colchicus. Next base: position 110,173,854 of record NC_143436.1, read on the forward strand.
CTTTGAGCTTTCAAGTAGGGAAAAAACTGCTGGATGTACCCTATTTACACACAGTATGTCTCTGAGCTTTAGATTAATGCATCAAATATAAAACAATCAACATTTGTACATACTGAAGAAATCTGAAAGGAATCTGCAGTGAAATAAAACCCCCACAGAAAAAAAGGTGCTTTTCATTAAAACAATTCCACTGGCACCATTTTTCCCCTGGGTTGTACATTAACCATAAGTGTGATTTACAATGATTGTTCTGGTTACAAGCTCTGCATAGCTACTCTCGTACATATTTCCATGGACAAAGAAGCACAGTAGTGTGTTCTTCTCAGTTTCAAGCTAAGAGCAACTGTATATGCCACAGTACCTTTAACAGGGAATGTTAGTAATAAGAAAATATTCATTTGTCATTCAAATTCATATCAAAACATATCTTCTGACAAAAAAATTACACCAGTTAAAACCAATATCCTCACACAATTTTATTTACAATATCAGATCCATATCAGTTATTTATTGGAATATAGGTACAGGTTTTTCCCCTTTGCCTTTAAGTGTAATCTAAGAGGACAAAAGAAGAGGGAAGAACAAAGGCTGTTATCCTTCATTTGAAGCACATCACACAGAAACTACACAACTACTAGAAGGGGAAGGAAGGTTTTTAAATTAGACACCTGAACTATGGAACAACATCTGAAATTTAAAATTCATATTTTAGACTAAGATGTAGTCTAAAATGATGGTATAAGGGACTTTCAATCCCAATTCTTGTCTAGAGTCAATGGTGTTACCGGAACAACCGCAATTCAGTTGAATGAGTTTGTAATAAGGAAATTTACCTAGTTACTGCAGTGGGAATTAAACAATGATGCTACATTATTCCAATTGAATCTAGTTAGTAACCTATAATTTTTACCTAAAGTACAGCATATAAAACCTGAAACTAAATTCTCATATTAGAGACCTGAATTCTGTAATTCCCTTTATTTTATTCCATCTTCTGTTTACGTAGGCCCATTGCAGAAAATCTGTCAATGTGTCAATAAAATACACCTTTATCTGGTCTTTACACTTGGTAAAACAACTTCCTCATCGCTATGAGTGTGTCTACACAGCACTGTGTGCTGCTCTGTAATTGAATTCATCCGGATGTTGGAAAGAGTACTTGAGAAAAGGATGAAAAATTAGCCCAGGCGAAATGCCAAGCTCAGAATGCTGTAGTGCTTCTAGTATCTGGACTAGGTTACTCAACCCTAAATGTTACTGAACTGGGCAATGTAGATTTAACCTTACAAGCCATGATCTTAGCAGCATTACAAGTAGCAAATCATCCAGAAAGCCAGCACTGGACTACCTTCGTTCTTCAGGTGTCTATCGGTACATCCATAACAGATTTTAATAGGATGATTTACTAGCTGTGCAGGCCTGCAAATACCTGGATACCAGTATACATGCATGACAGCTGCTGCTCTCACCTTAATTTTCTGCTTCTTACTTGTTATGACAATGATGCCGTGAACAGCTGGAATCCTTGATGGATTTTCACCACAACACTTTTTCAAGATTTAAGATTTTCAGCTAACATCTTTTAACAAATTAATTGTAAGCAACTTATTAAAATGCATCCTCAGAGACAGTTCAGAAATGATTACGTCATCCCATCCTTCATACCACTATTAGAAGGGATGTGTTATCATTAGAGCCTGAAATTCTGAAAAGGCTTAAGAAAAGAACCACAAAAGGACATCAACACTTACAAACATGCTTTGGCAATAATTTTAGCTTTTACAAAGGCTTAATTTAATCTGAAACTTGTACTTAAAGGGAAAAGGCTCAAAATAGTAGCTGCTCATAGCACAGCAGATGGTCCAGACAATAAAAAGCAGAATTATTTGAGGAACGTGAGTTGTTCACTGATTCAAATAGAAACGATTAGGAACTGTGCAGAGAAAAATGCTATTTCACTGGAATAGACTAATTTGTAAAACAAACGTTGAAAGCTTGATATGGATTAATGTATCTAGTCCAGCCTTATAGATATCTTATTATAGGATGAGAAAAAAAAAAAAAAAAAAAAAAACTTTCAATTGTTGTTTTTCTAGGAAATAAAAAATATTTCTTACCAAAATATATTTCAGATGAATGTTCAGTGTAGCCACAGAAAGCAGAAAAATGATCACAACAGAGAGTAACATAGATCCAATTGAAAAATCATAAATACTGAAGTTATCTGGTGTGTATGTGTGTATGTGAAGAGGTTGTTCTATTTTGTTTTGGCATGGGGTATTTTTTTGCATACAAAGTTATATTCCATGTCTGTAAGCCATTTAGGAAGTCTCCTCATGTAAGAAACATATAAATGACAGCTTAATTTGGAACAGTTGTGAAGTTTACTAATTAAATAATTACATAATCTGCATTTATCACATTTCCTATTATTTCCATTATTTTAACTATTCATTTATCTTTTATGTATTTACCGTATTCTCTCTCACATTTAAAATGAAGAACATGTCTTATTTAACCTGAAATACATTTTGGTTATTATAGTACACTTTCATTTTTTTTTCACACAACAATTCTTTAATGATTATACAGAAGACAGAAATCTGAAGGAACTTCCCTTTGTAACTCACCATTGCCCTCTGCTCTAGTAGGCAAACACATCAGATAATCTAATTCACAGACTAAGGAAATACCATACAGAACTCTTTTGTGTCAGCACTACTTTCTCTTGAAAGGCTTTTCAAAACTTAATATCTGCTTAATACCTGGCAGCTTTCTTCCTTCTCCAGGCTCGATGCATTTGGGATCAACTTATGCTGATGTTTTCCTTTAGCTTAAAAGTGTTTCTCCCTCTCTGAGACTACCACATTGCTGTTTAGAGAAGACAACAGTATTACCCCTTTATCTGCAATATTTGTTGTAATAAATTCAATCAGCCCCACTCTTAACATTGTTTCCTAATAAACAATCTTTATCCCTAAGTCCCATCAGTAGTTCTTCTCTACATTTACCTCTATTCGAATTCATCTCTGTTGATGACCAATCCTGAACATAATATTCCAAATTAAATTATATACTGCTTCACATACCAATAGTACAGCTTCCATCTCTTTATGAAATACAGCATTTACCAGTTACTCTCTGTGTTTTGGATGCTAACCTACTGATTTTCTGAATATCTATCAATCCAGGCTATCCCTCACAGATAAAAAAAGACTCCGTGCACATGCAGGAATACCCAGTTTACATCTTTGAAATCAACAGAATACACCCTGATAGATTCAATGATATCAATGGATATGTGGACTTCTAAGTTCAATGACAGATCAATGGATATATATTACAAAGCTAATCTGATGATACTTGAGGTACATCAGCACAACAGTTGTTGAAGGCAAAAGCAGATTGGCTATCCAGGACATGAAGAGCAGTGTAATTAACTAGACTTACTTCATTTTTGCTCAACAAGGATCACATCTGCTTCTTCCACAGTCTCACACAAACAGGTTGCTGATAGCTAATTTGCAATTTGAATGTACATTCCACTGTAATTGTGAATTCCTCGTATTTTCAATGAGTGGGAACACATCAGAATGAAATTACAATGTAAATGACTTTGTTCCTTTTCTTCATCCCTTTTATCTGCAAGTTACTGTCTCCTCTTGATCCAGTTTTGCCTATATAATGCCCTCATTGATTTCAGAATGGATAGTGCCTCCCAATGTTATTTCATGAGCTAGCCATGCTAAAATCCTCTGCAGGTGATAGCTGCCTGCGTAAGCAAAGCTAATTCCATAGGGAACATACAAGAGCAATATTACCTGAGAAAGAATTAATACACCAAAATATATAACATCTGATTTAAGAGAATTAGGAAAAAGAGGTTGGAACAAAGGGATTTCTGGAGTTGCATTTTACCAGAAGATTATCCCTTATGGAATTGAATTGCCTTTTCCCATCAGAAGCCTGGAAATTATCCTTACTATTCTCTGATGACTGCCTGGTACTCACTGAAGCATGCTGTACCTCTTCCGTAGGCCCAAAGACTGTGAGACTGTGACAAAGAAATCACCACTTTCCATGATTTCACAGGAAGCTTCAGCATTTGCTGGCTCCTTGGTTTTGGCTAGCAGTTGAAATGCTCAATAATTCTTGCTGCTAATGAGAAAGCAATCATCAGGACAAGGAATTTCTGTGCTTCCACATTAACAGTTACCATTACATGCTAATCACATTTTAATTGCCAACCAGACGTTACCAAAAAAGAACAGGCTACAAAAGCAGAAAATAAAATTGATGGAGCAGAAGTTTCAGTTTATCACTTCTTCCATGTTTAATTTCTATTAGTTACTATCTGACCAGTGTCTGTGTGAAATAATACACTAGGTTACATAAGAATCAAACAAACAAACAAACAAAGGAATTTTACCCTTATCAGCAATGAGCACATTAAGACAAAGCAACAAAACAACAGAAAGCATTCTGTCACATACACGAATGAAGAGAGGAACAAGTATTATTAGGGGTTATCCCAGATCCTAGGAGATGATGCTCCTGTCTCTCATTGACAGGATATTGCTTGCAAAACACAGCCTTGCATTTGTATTTACATGTTACATATGTATGAAATTTCCAGGTTCAGTTATGCTGGAAGAGGACGTAATCTATTACCTGCCTTACACTGAAGATCTAACATTTTCTTAAATTTCTCACAAGCTTTCCAACCATCTCTCTCTGATTCTTACTGGCATCTAGTGGTACTGCACCATTTTTATAAAAAATGCAGATTCCTTACTGGTCAAAACAGGAATTGCTCAGTAATAAAATGCAGTCTCTGAGCTCTAGAGGGTTAAGAGAATTGGAGTTAAGCCTGAGTTTATAGGTCTGATGGTGTCACTAGGCAACAAGTAACTTGCTGCAGCCAGCTCTTTTCAAGCTTCTTGTTTCCTAATAAAGCCTGGTCTGCAATTGATTTGGAGACAATAATAAAACAGAGTGTTTATTCTCTCTTCTTGCTCTCCACAGAAAAAAATAGAACAAACCCCTGCCCAGACATGAAGGTGATGCTGCAGCTACAATTACACTAAACTGGAAGCAGAGGAGTTAAAAGAGATAGCTATTGTGTGGTGAGGAGGGCTACTCCTACATTTTTTTCCAAGTTGCAAGAGCTAAGCCCAGGAAAGGGGCTGTAAGACCAGGAGAAAAGGAAAAACAACAAAACCAAATCCAAAAATCAACCAATCAAAGAACAACAACAACTAAAAAAACAAAAAAAGAGAGAGAAAAAAAAAAAGAAAAAAAAAGTGAAAGAAGTGAAAAAGAAGAAAAATTTAATTAACTATTTTGAACAGTTTTAAGCTATTAATTACATCGCAGGGCTTTTCTGAAGTCCCACTAAAATACTTTTAAAAGCTGTTCACATCATTTAAATTGAAAATTTAGGCTTGTTATGTTTCTGTGGCTTGGTTGTTTGTGTCACGCATTCTTACCTGTTCTAAAGGACTAAAACATGAGTCTGATCTAAATAGCTAATTCTGTTGTACTGTCTTATAAACACTATATTATTTCCACTCACACAAAAAAATACACTGTGATGAACTGACACAAAATCTCTCTGTAGACTGTTTTGCAAAACATTTAACTACACAAAATCTCTTATAAAAATAAAAAGAAAGAATGACTCTTAAATTCCACAGAAATTATGGAGAATTTGAATTCAATGTGATGGAAATTAATCAGTGCCACACAATCATCATCAAGCTGTCTATTTTTTACAATAAGAGTGGTGATCCTCTGAAAGAGGCTGCCCAGAATGGTGGTAGATTCCATTCCTGGAGATGTTCAAGCTCAGCCTGGACAGGGCTCTGAGCAACCTGATCTAGCTGTACGTGTCCCTGTTCAGTTTAACAGAGTTGGACTAGGAGTCCCTTCCAACTCAAATGATCCTATGATTCTATTAACCTGTGAAAGAAAACAACATCACATGTCTTTTATTTGTGTGGTCTAAAAAATGATCAGAGAATCATGCAGTGGACTGAGTTGGAAAAGACCATAAAGACCACAAAGTTCCATCTCCCTGTTATGGGCAGGGCTGCCCCCCACCAGCTCAGGCTGCCCAGGGCCCCATCCAATCTGGCCTTGAGCATCTGCAGGGATGGGGCACCACAGCTTCTCTGGGCAGCTGTGCCAGCGTCTCACTGCCCTCTGAGGAAAGAATTTCATCCTAATATTTAATCCAAATCCCCTCTCTTAGTTTAAAATCATTCTCTCTTATCAGTGTCTGCCTACGTAAAAAGCCAGTACGTGTTCTTGTATTTGATATTTCCTGTTCTTTATCACATATCTCAATTTTGCTATCATAAATAGCACACCCCAACCACCTTTACAACCCTGAAGTTTTTGACAAATTAAGATATTTATTTTGCTTGAAGTCAGATTCCTGTACATCCAGTAAACTTACTATCTCACAGCAAATACAAAAATATGAGCACGCTGCATTACATTGTCAGAACGGCGGCACTGCATAGTTATGAATACACACAAGATGACCTGTGCCCTGCTAGTTTGCAATTGCAGCACATTTTCCCTAGAGGTAAAATTCAGATTCACTACAGCTAATTTGACACCACATGTCTGCAATGTAAAACTAGTCACTCTGTTGTAATGGCTAAGACATAGCATGTTCTCTTTTCTTTTTTCAAAGCATATTACAGATTTAGTTAATATGGCCTCCCTCAGAAAAGAGATTGAGATTTCCCATTGAGGTCCTATTCAATTTTTCCCGTAGTTTTTACAATTCTGAGTAAGCTCAGCACTATTGGCTCTTTACTGAAAGTTGGTTTTTATTTCTGCAGACAGTATGACTAATTTCCTCCTTTTTAGCCAGTCTGCTAAATATCTTTTTAGCCAGTCTGCTTTCATGCCCACTGTTTTCCAGATTTAGTCCTGCCTTCTTACTGGGATTGTTCAGCCTAGGGAGCAGAAGGCTTTGGGGATACCTTATAGCAGCTTTCCAGTATCTAAAGGGAATCTACAGGAAAGCTGAGGAGGAAGTCTTTATAAGGCTGTGCAGTGACATGACAAGGGATAATAATGGCTTTAAACTAAAAAGATTATATATTAAGAAGACATTCTCTACTACGAGGTGAGGCACTGGCACAGGCTGCCCATCCCTAGCACTGTTCAAGGTTGGACTGGATGGGGCACTAGGCAATTTGGTCTAATGGGAGGTATCCCTGCCTATAGCTGGCAGATTGGAACCAGATCGTATCTATGGTCTTTTCCAGTTCATACCTTTTTGCATTATGATTTTATGATTATGTTGGACAAGCAGAAAGATCTTAATCTGCTCCAGAGAACAATAGGTACCCATGCGTTCACTAGAGCCTAGAAGAGCCAAAACTGAGATAACAAAGGAACAAAGATGCAGATACAATATATGGAGCTGAAATGAATTTCAGTCTCAAAGAAATATGTATTCTCAGTTTGGTGATCTCTCCTTGCAGCCAGAAAGCAAGTAATCAGGTTCACAGAGAAAGAATAGTTACACTGATTCTGTAATGAGGAGGTCACACACAGCTCTCCAATCTCTTCTTAAGATGATGGAGAGCAAAAAGCAACAAAATTAGATCAATCATCCACCTAGAAATCGATTAATTGCATGAATGCCATGTAGAAAAGAAGAAAAACCAAAACTTTTCTTAGAGATATGGTTTGTAGCCATGACAGCTTGCCTTGTGTAGGAGGGAGGCTACTGATGTTCACAACAGCAGAAAGCCTCTCAGTGACTGACAGTAAACTTACGCCTGAAGCAGTATATAATAATTCAATACAGTATAGTTACAATGTTGTAAACTGGAGGTGCTAAAGCGGTGCTTCACCAAGGAATGGTGGCAACTTCCCATGGATGGAAAGGTACTTGCTCTGGCAGGGATGGCATCAAAGACCATGGAGAACTACTACACTCAGCTGGTTCAGGCTGCCATTGGGAAACCACAGAATTAGCCCCACAATAAGGGAATTACAGCCAAAATAACATCACCACATCTATAGCTAAGCCCTCTTCGAGAAAGAAAATGCAAGCCCTCCCACTTAGTATACTGACTGTGCCCACTAAACAAAAACTAGCTGCTTTGAGGAAGGAACTAGGCTTCTCAAATAGAAAACTCATTGCTTATGTGCAAATTTCATACTGAGCACTGTCACCTGAATAGCAAATGCTGCAAAGAAGGATGGCAGTAATTTTTTAACCACCTGCAACAGAAGACATCTGTGACTGTCCTGATCACAGGGCTGACAACTTACCAGGTACAACATCATCTCTTCTTGTGAAGAAGGGATAGATCAGAGGGAGCATGACACAGGCTATAGTGTTTTTCTCCCCAGCTCAATTAGGAAACTGCTGTCTTTTATTCTCAGTAAGCTCATTTTATTTTGTCTTATTTTGGAGTGTTTTTCCTCTCATCCCCCTTTCCCTTTCCCACTTCAGTACTGAATCTAAATGCCAATGAGACAGTGTGTGTCACCCCAGGTGGTTACTCAGGTTCTAAGAGTACTTGACCCACAAAATGCTGTTACCCAAAATGGCCCCAGGTGCTGTGTTGACAAAACCTGGATCACAAAAGAAATAAACATTGCACACAAACAAGTACAGCCTCCCCTGTGGAGAAGAACAAAACCACTACCATGATTCTTAATAGAAAAAGGACTAAGAAAAGGTATTTGCTTTCAAAATGCAGTGTTTCTTGCTTGCTTCTCAGAAGTCTACAGTAATTAAGGATAAGTAGCGACTTAAATGTATTTTGTGTTATTTGCAACACTGAAAGCTACAATTTCCTTTCACTGAGAGGGAACGATATGTTTCTTTCCAGTAGGGAGGAAATTGTTCTGTGTTTATAATGACATTATGCTGCCTCTCATGGATAGCAGCAAATCTAGGAGCTTAAGAAAGAGAAAGGGCACATGAAGTACATTTTAGATGCTTAAGTAAAAATTCATATATACATACATACACAAAAAGTAAGGAGTGAAGAAACTTTCTTTTTTCTTTTTAATAATCAGTCAACTCTTAGTCAAAACACTTGTAAGATCTGGGACTTGCAGAAATATGTGTGATTTTTTTTAGATTCTATTTTCTTTCTAGTAAAGTAGCAATAAGCCAAAACAAGAAAATGATGGATCCAAATACTTTATGAAGAAAATGAAGATGACAATAGTGCTCAAAATTTACAGTGCAATTCCACCACCATATTTCTTACAGTACAAGTTGTTATTACAAGAGAACTTCTTTTCATGTCACTTGTAGAATTAAAATATTGAAGTGAAAAAACACACATTTGTTCCCAAAAATTTGGGTTTGTTTCATGAAAAATTAAAATTAGTGTCCTCAGCTATGCTCCATAGTTGTGTAAGTATTAGTACAACAGTATTAGTAAGCCCTATTTAGATTTTCAGATCTTTGGAACAGAGACCATTACGTTCCTACATTTTGGATCCCCTTTGAACTCAGTTTAAAGGAGCAACCATTCATAACCTTTGCTGAAGAGTAAGCACTCTGTGCAGCCCATCATCTCAGTGGGATGTACAGGGAGACCTCTCACAGAGGAAAAACAAGAATGCACCCAATTTCCTCCTCCTGTCCCCTCCCTGGCTGCAGCAAGACCTCCTAAGGACTTAAAGGTCATCTGCCCTTTCCTTCTAGCACTAGTCATCTTTGTGATTCAGGTCCCTCTTCTTTAGGGCAGTATAATTCAGTTCTACCGGCTTTAACGTGATGCCAAAAGCTTCCTCCAAGCTAAGCTGATACACAAAGCAGGTACTGCTTTGAGCTCTTTTTCCTAGGAGTCTGGCTGCCTTGTTGTCATTCTCAAATGTGGAAAATAAAACTTGCTTACAAAAGACTGCAGCAAAGCCTCAACCACCAAGGAATTGCTGGATATCATTACTCAAAACAACACTGCAGAAGCACTGATGTTCTTTGCACATCACTGTTATTTGGAAAATGCTTTTACTACAGAGAATTGAATAGTACACATGTATATCATAAAATTCTGTTTACACAGTACTAAAGGAATTGCTTCATGCCTGAAGTTCTAACACTTGTAAGAGAAAGGGTTTTTGTCAGGTAGTAGTCAAAATATTACCCTATCACATGTGGCTAAAAATAACTAGCTCTACAAATATTTTTTGGTGAACTTATTATTGATCAAAAACAGACTTCAGATTACTCATAATGCAAAGACAAACTACACTCTTTTATTTTGATGTCTACCACAAGTATTACAAGTTCAGATATTGTCCTAGTAAGAATCTCAAACATACCATAAAATACTCTCTGGTACCACCTTCCTCTCTAGCTCCTCCTTGCCCAAACTCAGAAATCTGCTAGGGAAAATCTGAGTTTTAAAACTGTAATGTCAAAAATCGATAAAATGTTCAGACAATAAGGGAAACTGATGAGTAGTCATTGATAATATCCAGAAGGTTGTATCTCTGTATTCAGAAGCTTTGCATATCAGTGTCACCAGGAGAGCGCAGTAACCCCTCATACTGCCAAGAAATGAACAACTTAGCTGTGACGTATGAGAAACAGCACAGTCAAGGAACAAATCAGCTCTAACAAAACTTAGAGAGCTGGCATCACATTTTTCCCAGTCAATAAATCACCTGCAGGCAGGTAACTACACCTCCAGCAGCTATATTAGATGCCACGTTGCAAGGTTGGCAGCTCCAAGCAAACCACAGAATGGCAGAGGTTGGAAGAGACCTCTGGAGATCATATGTTCCAGCCCTCTGCCCAAGCAGGGCCACTTAGAGCAGCGTGTCCAGGACCATGTCTAGACTTACAAAGTACGATATCCTAAAGTACAATATCCAAGTTTTGAGGCAGCTTAGATTTAGATGACCACAGAAAAGCTGAACTGGGTGTGAAACTCAGACCTTTCTCACCAAGCACAGATGTGAGAACGCAGTTCATTCTGCATCTGCAACTGGTTCTTCTAAAGCAGCCCAGGCTATAATTAAACCTTCAAGTTGCAAATCTAATACTTGAAATGTTGTCATGCTTCTGCATGAAAGAGTGCAAATACCTTTTCAGATACTGTTTCTGGTTGCCATGACTGTTGAGGTTGTCTACTGTAGTGCCAGCCTGGTCATCTTCAGGATCACCCTTGCTCAGGTGTCACAATGATTACATGTATGGCAAATTTTCACTCAGTTAGTGGTGATGGAAAACATAAGATTTCCTAAATATCTGCTATGAGAACCTGATGAAAATGAACCAGGAGAGGCATTTCTTGAATGTGTGAATGTGTTACAGGCACTAATGTAAATATAATTTTCAAAAAATCACAGCATAACCGTCTGCAAAGGGTGTGATAAATATTTCTGGAACAGTTTACTGATGGTCCTGACAGGCATGAAATTCCATAATAAACCAGTGAAAATATACCTATGTGCACTCAAGCTATTCAATTCTGTTAGATTTTTCTGTTCATTTTTGCCAGCAAAGGAAGGAAAAATAAAATCAGAAATTCCTGGCAGTCACTATCACCAGCCTTTTCTTATCTGCAGCTCAGATTGTGGCATCCAATGAACAGAGAACAATCAGTCCATGGAGATCTGCCTTCAGGATCCTGGCATATGCATTCCTAAAACCTAATTTTTAAAATGCGATCCAGCTATCTTCTGCAACTTCTAACTGAACTATATGCTGTCAAATAATTCCAGTTTGGTGCAAAGATTTAAAGATATTATGGCTCTTCTGTCTCCCTAGGGTGTATCATGATTTCCAAATAAGACAGAATCCATACCGAAGTGCAGAAACAAAAGGGAAAATTTGTGTGTGGTGAGGTGCTGTCCAGAGAGACTGTGAATGCTCCGTCCCTGGAGGTGTTTAAGGCCAGGTTGGATGGGGCCCTGGGCAATCTGATCTAGTACTTAATCTATCAGCTGGCAACCCTGCCTGGGGTAGGGGGATTGGAATCTGACAGTCCATGAGGTCCCTTCCAATCCAAGCCAGTCTGTGATTCTATCATTCTGTGAAAACACAGAAAAACAAGGTATGCTTTTTAAAAACTGTTTCTAGCACAGCTTAATTCAAATAAGGCCAAATACTAAACTCATAAAACTACACCAATTTACTACATTTTGAGTTTTTAATTGTAAACCATCATATCAAAGTTCAAATTTCAATCAAGATCATTACATCTGATCTTTTTAAAGCCTGGGAATGATTTGTTACTTAAGCAAATGGTTCTTTTTGGTGCTTTTTAAAGCTCCTACCGTCAGTTTGATATAATTACAGGATGAATAAGGATAAACATGTAGGAAGGCACCCCTCCTTGCAAATCAGCTGGAAGCCAGTTGTTATGATCTAAAACATTTCCATGCTTCTGCTCTAGCAATGTTTACGCATTTGTAAACATCCTAAAATGCCACGTAGGAAGGGAAGTAAGAGCAAAAACAGGGAACACAGAAAACAATTTCAATCAAAGACCTAGAGAAGGAAAAAATGGCATGACTGCACACATTGAGAGATCCTCGGATATCTCATCTTTTCCATTTCTAGTTATCACTGTAACTCAAATCATTATAACATAGGTGAAAAAAAAACCAAACCACTTTATTCTTCCTCCCTTCTCAAAATACCCTGGCTTTTTTTGGATAATAATAATATATTTCCCAATATTATTTGGAACACAAACTACTGTTAAGTACTTATTAATGTACTGAACTAATGTAGAACTTCATAATTTTATACTTTTAATAGTTGGACATCCTATTCATAGTAACAAGCGCTGGGTTCAAATTTTCTACTCTAGCATCAAGATGATATGAGCCTAATTTCCATGAGTTTAATTAACATATATGTCATCAGAGAATTTTCCAAAATACAAAAGAAGTAAACTATGACAAAAAATAAATGATATGCTAGCTTTAGAGCTTTTTTGCTGTTTCTCTTAAGAAACCCGAACTTGAACTCAAACTCTTCCAGAGGAAAGGTAAAGATCCAGATTTTCAATAAGAAAATCACTGCTAACCTAGGTCATCCTAGAATCTGTCATTTCTGGCTTCAGGCAATGAAAAGAAAGGTACGCTATACAGTAAGTTGGAAACACATCCAGTCTTAGAGTTGATGATTTCTTATATGAGCATCAAAGCCAATAAAGTTTCTTACTTTTGCAGTAGAGCTGGCTTTTCTGGTGCTGTATAGAACACAAACACTGACTGAAGATCTCCCCATCATTGAGGTATTCACAGTAACTATTGCCCATTCAGAACCTTGTGAACCTTGTAAGAGCTGAACTCAGAGTTCTCTCACTAGGAACACTGGTTATGGCTTCGGTCCTTGTTTGCACTTTCTCAAAACTTGTAGGGCTGTATCTTTGGGATCGTATACATTTGTCAAATGTAGCAGAACCTATTGGTCAGCATGTACCGCAGCTGTTGGGCCTGGAAGGAAGAGCAAGGAAGGAGAGTATGGGCAGAGATGGTAAAATCAGCAACAAGATTGGATAAGTCTTGTTTTCTTGAGAAGTCAGTATTATTCTTTTGCCTTTGACACAGGCTGGGCTGAGCTTTCACTTTGGTGAAAGAAATTAATTTCATAGTCCAAGTTCAGTGTAGGAAATGGTAACAAACCATATTAAGCATGCAGTCTCTGTGGTACTTAATCATATCCAGACAGGTGGCAACACAAGAAAAATATGCATTTGTGCATGAATGATGAGCTACATTTGCATTATCTGAAAAACTGGTCATAAATACGCCACAGTAATCATGGATAAAAATGACCATCTGTCTGCTACATCTAGAACAGGAAAAATCTGTGATAACTTTACACATTTTACCCATGTTCCACAGTGCATTGCAATTAAGTGATTAATATGAAAAAATAAGTACCAAATCAAGAATTTACTTTGCTTCATCACTGTACTTCTAGAGTTTTAAGTCAAACAAAGAAAAAATCTGAAAAAATCTAAAAAATGGAAATTCCTGTAATCTATTTGCCTATATCTTATGCCTATAACAGGAGATACGAAAGTTGATTTCTACATTTTATGATAAAATTAGCCATACTCTCTATCTGTGAAAATGTTATTTGCACATACTGTGCCTTTTGGTGTTCTCAGTCACCAGCTGTAAGCTGCAGCTCGAATTGAACATTTTCATTTAGGTTGCATTTGTTAGTTGAACGGTGATGACTGCATATAGAATCCGAGTGACATTCCAAACCAGCTCTGACATTTCAAGTTTGTTCTTGTCATCTAATGTTAAACACCACAACTACTTCCCCAGTTTATTTCAATTTTACAGTATTTCTTTAAAAAAAAAATCATAGCCATGTGACCTTTCTCTTTGTAGTGACCACTGAATCATCAAGGAATGCACACACCTTCTTCTTTAGGATGAAAGCACTTTTGAGAAGGTGAAGGGGAAACATTAGAAAAGCTTGGCTCTGTCCTGTCATGTTGTCTTAGTGTGACATGAAATTCTGTGACGTGTGACATTAAAAAAGGTCACTTTGACAACCTGACTACTAGAATGCCAGCATATTTTTCACTACTGCTGGCAAATGAATGCCAGATTATGTGATGTCTGCAACTAAAAGTAAAAATATTTTCTTCTTTTTTTTTGCAGTTTATGCAGGTTTATGAGTTTGTGGAGCATTCTGGAGCACTACAGAACTTCACCATTCTCTCCACTCCTCTTATTTCTTCCCTGCAATTAAGAATGTTCTTAGTTGTAATGAGGTTAGGATTTTTATTTGTTTGTTTGTTTTTATGAGGGATTTCTTTAATGTGTGAATGGTTTCATTATCCCTTCATACTTCATCAGTTAGGAAAAGAAGCAGAATGGCATTTTTAGTATTGTTTCAAATTTAGAAGGAGTCTGTGAAAGAGGTGTCAGACATCCCCAAATCCTTCCTTTGGTGAATAACCAGAATTTCTGAAAATCATCTGGGAGCCACCAGATTTGTTCTGAAACAACATAAGCTCAATTGATGCCACGTCAGCCAACTACCCTTGTATTAAAGCTTTAGCTGTTAAAAAAAGAATGACATTCTCAACATATGACGTGATAGTTCCTAACCTACACACAGAATCTGTAGCAATTTGTAGGGAACAAATATGAGGAAGCTTTGCTGGAGATCAGAAATAGCCTATATTTTTCTTGATTTTCCTTGTACTTACCATAACATATACAGGGGGCATTGCAGGATATGTACCATCAGCTTTTTACATTTTAAAAATGTCTGGTTGTTTTTGGTGGGGGTGACAGAGTGCCAAACAGGGGAAAATATCTTAGGTGCTGTGTAGACGTGTTGGATCACTACTACATTCTATAGGCAGAGGCTACCAATCTGATGCAGTGATATACAGATGGTGTTTGTTTACTGAGTTCACTATCGATGTGGGATTCCAGATGGTGACATATAAGGACTTTTCTTAAGGGCTTAGATCAGTCTTGCTGAAATTTGTCTGCTTAAATTGTATAGATTTCTTAGAAGACAGTACTCAACAACAGTTAAAACACGTGGCTTTAGAGCTTTGCTCAAGAGGCTTTTACACACAGAAAATACTCCTCTAGCAGAGGCTATAAAGCTGTGTTGTCTAACTTCACATGATTTAAAATTTTATCTTAGAAGCACTCAGGTAAGATACGAGAAAGACAAATCACATTTGTCAAGGTCAAAGAAAAATAAAAGAATATATGAAATGATGTAATGAAAGTGATTTGAATCCCAGTTTCATAATGAGTATTTAAAAAACAAACTCATCCATTCTCTTTTACTACAAAAGATTTACAGTTCTATAGCAATTTTTAAAAATTCCTCACTCCGGTAAGTTTAAAAAAAAATATTAGTAGCTTTCCTCATATCAAAACAGAGTACCTCTGAGAGAAATCTTTTCCTTGTCTGCTGCTTTCACCACACAACCTTTCTCTCTTCACTCCTCCACTGGCTTTCCCTTTCTCAATCACATCAAGCAAAAGTTACTTGTCATTCCCACTGAGGTGTTTTATTTCTTACCCACATGTTCCTCATCTCCGCTCACTCATGGAAGCGTGATTTGGCATCCCTTGCCCTGCAGTCCCAACTTCCTGCACTTTTCACAAATTCACACCTGGAAGGAGTTCCTCAGCCATCTCCAAACACCATATTCCTTCACACATCCTTGTAGGACTCTCTTCTTCTCTGATGCTCATGGAAACTTAAGAGCTTCTGTTACACCTTGCACCATGCTGGCAAGTGCTATCTCACTGCTTCCTTGTTCACCACATTGGTCTGAAATCATCTGCTCTGCCTTGGCTTATCATAGAAACATCTGAGTTGGAAGGGACCTTTAAAGGTCACCTAGCCAAACTCCCCTGCAATGAACAGGGACACCTACAGCTACATCATGTTGCTCAGAGCACTGTCCAGTCACTGTTCTGCTGTATGCTTGTACAGAACCTCAGAGAACCAGATGTGGTAATTTCTTTTTAAATCTATTGAAGAGAATGGAAGAAACAGGCTAACTTTCAAGTACTTCTTCAGGCCTATCATTTTTCTTCTTTTAGCCTAAAGGAAAACCTCTGCTTTTACAAATATTGCATCTCTGATACTCTTAAAGAGAAATAGATGAAAGACCACCACCGTAACTGTAAGAAGAATATGCAGCAAATGAATCATCCTTAGGCTGAAAATCCCAAACACCACCCCAAATAAAATAAAATAAAATAAATAATAATAATTAAAAAAATAAAAAGAGTGATCAAATCTGGAAAAAGGTAGTGAATTTGCTTCTGATGAAAACATTACTTGGGAGTGAGAGATCAATTAATTAATAGCTATAGCTATTGTTTTACATTCTTACTTACAGAGACACCTATGATTCTCAAAGTCACATGTTACTTTCAGTTTCTGGATAAAATTAGCATTATTAGACAGGTTAATCTTGACCCCCACGGTAGGACACTACTGTTAGAGCTTATCCACAACAAAGGTCAGGGCAGTTTCAGCATTTCTTGTGTTCCCAGACCAGATTACCTATTAATGCTCATCCCAGAGAAGATTTGAACATGGAACAGGAGAAATGACTGCAGGGGAATTCCCTTCAAGTATATGGAGTTACCAGCAAAGCATTTTTTACAGACAAGAATCAATTTATTGTGACACGCAAAATGTACTGTCTTAGAAGATGTGTGAGTTCTCAATGGGTTAACAAATAAAGAGGCATTAGTGAGTGACTGAAATTAATATTGCATCTGTGGCTCACTACTTGTTCTTTTGGACTGGAAGTCAGTCAGAGCGTTACTGTAAAAAATGAAAAATACCTTTGATTTTCTTTCTCCTCTGAATGCCAGTTATTTCTCAGTACTCTATTGAAGTCTACACCAATCTTCCTTATATACTTCCTACAGAACTTTAAATTAACATCAATTGTACTATTGTTGCTTTTTTCCCATCAGAAGAAAACTGCCAAAGTATGTCCACACATGATGTGCAAGAGGAGAGAGAGACCAAAAGTTTTTCCTGCACAAAGGGAAATAAAATCCACAGATTTTCAAGCAGGAAAGCTGCTACCAGCACTTTGCTTATCAGGTTCTGGATTACTATTTTATTCCATTCTTTGAAGACAAGCATTGGCAATAAAATAATAGAGCATATCTGTCACTTCAGTTCTGCCATGAACTTCACTAGAAGCACAGAATCACCAAGGTTGGAAAAGACCTCCAAGATCATACAGTCCAACTGTCTACCTGTCACCAATATTTCCCTACTAAACCATGCCCAATATCTAAACATTTATTGAACATCTACATGGATGGTGACTCCACCATCTCCCTGGGCAGCCCATTCTAGCACCTGACCATTCTTTCAGAAAATATTTTTTTTCCTAACATCCAACCTGAATTTCCCCTGGTGCAACTTGAGGCCATTCCCTCTTATTCTGTCTCTACCTGGGGGGGGGAGAAGGGGTTGATACCCCCCTCGCAACAACCTCCTTTCAAGTGGTTGTAGAGAGCAATAAGGTCTCCTCTGAGACTCCTCTTCTCCAGACTGAACAATGCTAGTTCCCTTAGCCATAATAAAACTTCCAATAATGCTAGGTCAGACTGAACAATATTCTGTTCAGCTTTCAGAACACAAACAAATCTTACAGCTGTGCATAAGCTGAATGTCAGTCATGAGGATGAACAAAGGTTGCATAATATTTGAAATGCTCAAAATGAAAGTGCTATATATTTTTAATCATTGTTATTATTATCTCAGCTGTTCTTTTGGAGATATAAAACCAAGAAAAACACTGATGCTCAGCTAACATTTTAGCCAATGAATATAACAATTTCACTGCATCCCTTGTGTTCAGAAAGCAAACTGAGCGAAGAATTTGCACTGAAATATCTCCTAGAATGAACATTTCTGAAAGAATTAAAGCAAATTTCTATGCAAACCCCAAAAGGAAAAAGCTTACTGAATTCCAGAATCTGTTCTTCATGTTTATATTCAGTTCATTGCACTAGCATATTTTTTTTCTATTCTTTAGACTTTCATCAAGACAATTCCTAATTGTTAACATAACTGCCTAAAGCCTTTTAGGTGTAAATCAGTAAGCGATGAAGTGAGGTGGAAAAGTAGCTTCCCTCTGACAGATGCTTTCTTGAAAATGAGGTGATAATAGGTAAAATGGAATTAAGAAGACTAATGACATACAATAACAAGCCTGACTAATTGTGAAGATTTAATTAAAGTGGAGCTGCTGTGATGCTGATATAATTATTAAAAGAATATCTTGCTTTCTGTGTTAGATCAAGCTGCCATTTCAATATAATGTAATCTAGATCTTTTAAAAGGTCTAGATCTTAGTAAATCATAGAATACTTCACTCAATTGCTTTGGGTTTAGAGTATATCAACAGATTCTGGCAAAAAAAAAAAAAAAAAAAAAAAAAAAAGGTCTGCCTGAGATGCTTCTGAAATGCATTATGTGTTAAGTCTTGCCATTCTGCAATACACTTACTGCCTGCAATTTTTATAAACAAAATGTTATGGATGATAAAAAAAGCTGGATGAGTGCTAGACTGCAAAACACACGACAACATAAGTTTAGGTGGCTTGTGGCAGTTTTAAAGGTGCTCTCAGCCCTTTTATATTGAATTATATTTTCAACCACAACTAGCACCAGATGCTATTTGGCATTACTGGATATGTATTGAGCACTTCCACTGTTACTGAAAAGCTACTTACTATCTTAGATTAGTAATTTAGAGCAGAAGTCCAGCTTATCTCAAGAAATCCTGATCTGGATATGTAAGCAGTTCGTAAGAATTGTTAATTATTCCTCCTTCCAGTCCAGTCCCAATGTCCAAATGTTCAAAGTGATCAAACGTTAAGTCATGAGTGTGGAAAACAAAACACATAGCTGAACTCATTTTTCAGAACATTTTGTTTAAAAACTCTTAGCTTTTTCAAAAAAGGATTTATCTTGCATCTGCTTACATTTATACATATTAATGCTATCTTACACTCCTATTTCAGCATGTGCACGTTCTCCTTTTTATTCTCTTCTCAATATCCATTCACTGCCTTGGTCTCTGTTTCACAGTGACCTTAATAACTATGATGTTCAAGGAACTCAGCATCTGTCCTTAGAAAGTGTTGGAATGTGCAAGATGTATTTGTTATACCGTGACTCAAGTTTTTGCATGACCCTTTCCTTCCCCTCAGCTGACTTTCCTTATTCATATGTAGTGAGTTTTTGCACCCTGTCTAAACCCTTCAATATATTCATGCTCTGGGAGATTCTGACTACCAGTTACATCCAGATTTAAGACCTACATGTTATGCAGGGACAGTGCACAGATTGAATTCCACAAGCTTCTGCAGTAGGAGAGCCTAGGTGTGCTGAGTATCTTTCTACAAGTCCAAAAATCTCATGTCATGCGGGCAGATAAGTTGTGGAAAAGCAAGCATACAACAGCTCAGCTCAGCTCAATGCAGTTTTCTGTCTACTACTTTAAAAATTGCATGTTCATGTTGACGTTGCTCTATGGATGAACTAGCACCCAACAGTATGGAGAGCAAGCAGAATCATGAGGTATGGCACACCTGCACCCACACTCAGCCTGCCAATTACCTTGCAAAACAGGTGCTCTGTTTGCTTTGCAGCATCTCCATGTAATAGCTCAAAGGCTCCAAGGACAGAATGGGGTTTCATAAAAGGATCTCAGACTGATTTAAATTATCCCAAATGCAACTACTTATCAGGTAATATGAATTCTCTTATTGTCTAATTTAAATTAAGCAGAATTTCCCAGTGGAGGGAAAGCTTCTTTTCCCTGTACAAAGCAATAATAAAAATTAACAGCAGATGGTATGTGATCTATGAGGCATTCAGATAGTCATTCAATTTTTCTAAATCCTCTCACATGCAGTCTTCACTCTTCTTCCTTCCAGTCACAGATATGCCTACCAGAAGAAAAATATCTCAAATTTGACCCTGCAAACACCACAGAATCACAGAATTGTAGAGACTGAATACGATATCAAGAGATTATCTAGTCCAATCCACTGCTAAAGCAAGTACCCTACACTATCTCCATAGAATATCTCCATAGAAGGAAACTCCACAACCTTTCTTGGCAACCTGTTCCAGTGCTCTGTCACTCTCACTCTGAAGATTTTCCTTTTGTTCATTTGGTACTTCCTGTGTTGTAGTTTGTGTCCATTGCCTATTGCCCTGCTACAGCAAAATTCTGGAAAGAGGTTGGCCACATCCACTTGATATCCACCCTTTAGATATTTATGAGCATTGATAAGGTCCCCCCTCAGCCATCTCTTTTCCAAGCTGAAGAGTTTCAAGTCACTCAGCCTTCCTCATATGTGAAATGTTCCTGACCCTGCATTATCTTTGTGACTCTCCATTGCTCTCTCTCTAGAAGATCCCTGTCTTTTTGAACTGTGGAGTCCAGAATTGGACACAGTGTTCCAGATCACCAGGGCAGAGCAGAAGGGGAGAATTATTTCACCTGACCTGCTGGCCATGGTCTTTGTAATGCACCCCATCATACACCCTAGTAGGCAAGGAGAGAAATGGACAAAAATTGCATTTTAGATAGGCTAGATAAGTGATAGGAGGCTTGAGATGGTAGCCTGCAAGCAGTGGGATTCATGCCTGCTAACCAGGAGATTTTCTCTGATACATTCTGTTTTCCCTGGGTTTGTATTAACTGATCCAACACATCAGGAAGTACGTCCGCCTAAGGTTTCCTCCATTTTCAGCTTGTCAAATATTGTTCTGCTTTCACGCACCATTTTGCAGACACCCTCTCCTCACCCCTTCAACACTACATGTAAGATCTGTACATCCAAATTTATTTTAGTGCTGTTTTATGTTGAAACATCTTATCTTCAGCATCAGTAATGATACCTCTGAGGAGACTGTGATTCAAAGACTGGTCTTGAGCATGAAAATATTGAACAAATTAAGTTTCATGAGTTCCAGAAACAACAACAGATTTTCCTTATTATTTAGAGAATCCATTTTCAGCAGCAGAATTAAATAAAAATCACAAAAATCTACAAATGCCCATTTTAGAAGAATTTTGCTCTTGCTCTGCTCATCATCTTTTCAACATGTACATTTTAAACTTGAATGAAGTCTCTATCTATTTTTCCCCCAAATCTCTTTAACTTGCTTTCCTCCTTTCTAGCTCATTTGTTCTTGTTTCTAAAAACAAAACTGAGAGGCTTTGCTCTCAGTACATTCACTTCTTTTAGAAAGCATTTAAATCCTTTCTAACTCGCTGAAGTCATGAAAAGAATTTATATGCATATATATGCACATGCATATTTGGTTGTCACGGCCTTTAAACTCTACTGATGGCAGGACTTGCTCCATTCCTACTGGGTCATGTTAATTGCCACCAAAGTTGATCATATGTTCGTGCTTATGGAATGAGTAAAATATTAAAAGCTGACAGTGAAAAAGAACTTTCTTCCAGAAATTTGCTTGACATGTCTGGGTTCAAGAAGGACTGAAAATTGTTGAATAAAGATCAGTCACAATGTGCTGAAACTTCTGAATGTCTGAGGACGGTTCCTGTTTCCTGTCTGTTCTGCCAATAGTACGAGTGCATTAACAGACTTAACTCTCTGTTAAACACTGTCTTAGGATATCTATCACAAATGGAGTATCAGGGCAAAAAAAAAGTAGCAGTTATCTTTCCTGAGGTCCACAGGTGAGCTAATGAAGAAATATACTCTGCAGTTTTAACTAAACACTGATTGTTTGTCCTCAAAGTACTTCTTTGTTGAAGAAAGTCACAATCCATTTGCTTTCCAGACAGGAAACATGGTTGAAAATATAAAACATTATCAAAATTCCCAGAAGACACTGGTAAACTGCAAAGCCATAAAGAGGCTTGTGGATTCCCAAAGACCTTAAAACACATCTGACAGCAGAGGGCATCACAGAATCCAGGACATCTGTTGCTTTAATAGCAGGTAATTTCTTTCTAATCCCTTAAGAGCTGAGGAGTACAGTCAGTCATAACCTGATTAAGCAAAAGGAAAGGGGGGAACTCAAAGCTTCTGGGCTTACTTCTCTCACATTTACAAAAGGAAGAGGTCTTAAAATAAAACAAAAAGCATGCTCTCCGTCCAAGTAAAATCACACTGTAATTTAAAATTTCAGAAAGAAATCAAAATGAAAGAATAAATATTCAGTATATATATATTCAGAAATAAACTATTCAGTTTTTTTCCACTTTACCTCCCTGTTCCAAATGAGATCAGTTGTGCTTCAATTTATCAAGGAAAAGAAAGGAAGGAACTATTTCTGTACAGTCTGCAAGTGCCCTTTTCATAGACGGCATTAAAAAAAGCAGAATACTTACATAAGATAGATGTGTGATAAAATATCTCTCCTGATCAACTCATATTTAAATAGTTTTTCCATACAAATATAGACATTCTGCCTATCTCAGGCAACCACTCAGGCAACCATTTCAAACAGAAAATGGAAAGACAGAATTAGAGAGATGGAAATAAATCTGGACATGGAAAAGGAAATGAAAGATGCAAAATAAAGTAATGGAGAAATTGCAATCTCTCTTTTTTATTTTTTTTTCCCTTTTTTCTTTTATTGTTACATGAAGAATGTCAAAGAATAACTTGCCCACATTTTTTTTTTGTTATGTGAAGTCTATTTTTTTCCATGGCATTCTCTGTCTGTAAGACAGGTTATACAAACAGAACATGCTTGTATTGTTAGTGACTTCTATAGGCAAGGAAAAATATGTCCCTATTGAAATAATCCATTCATTAATTTATTGTCTTACTATTCCTCAGTATTCAAACATAGCTAAACTAACAGCCTGATCCTGCAAATCCTTATATGGAGGAGCATCTATACTCACTGCAAGACTTCTCATCACAAAGTAACAGTCTGGTGTGACAACTGTTAAGGAACAAGTAGACAAATGGCAGCTTGAGGCAATATTACTATGGTACCAGACCATCCTGTCCTACTCCTTTGTATTACTTGTGAGCTCTGCTATCTTAGTGCACTGACTGGGATTTGACCTGGAAGAATGCTCCAATCCACAAGGCAACCCCAGAGGGATCTTATGTATAAATGATGTTACAGTGTGCACATAATGCAATGGAGGAGAGAAATCTCTGTATGCATTCACAGCTCTCAATTATGTTAATTGGGATCTGTGCCATGTGCCCAACCAATGTATTTCTTTAAAGTACTTTAAAGAGTCCTATGCCCTAGTATACTGACTATCCTCATTCCTTCCACTGCAGCCTTTCCAGCTTCTCCACGTACACCTCCATAGCTGTTTTCAAGCTGTGTTCTCACCAAAAGTAGCCAGAGGATAAACTCTGCTCATTCTGCTGTTGATGCTGCTGGTAGGTGGACGGTTGGACTAGATGATCTTGGAGGTCTTGTTCAACCTTGGTGATTCTATGATTCTATGATCCTCCTAACATAGCTCAGTGTTTGGTTTTATTTATTCACAGTGAAAGTTCAATTTGGAGTTCAAGGAGTGTTTTTTTCAAGGGAAGAATTTTTTTCACAATTTTCATTTTAGAAAATATTCCAAGTTTATAAAGCTTTAGAGTAGAAAACCAGAGTGTGTTATCTTGCATTCTGATACCATATTTAGTGACTTAGTTTGTTTCTCCTCAGATCGTTGCCGCTGTTTTTAATTATTTGGGGTCCCCTGTTTCCCTTTTCTGGAAGCGCAGATCTGCAGATCCCTCCATCCCACTAGTCATGGAACCGGGCCAGACCAGCCCTTAAACTGTTGACATCCATGAAAGAATTTACTCAAACTTCAGGATTCTGCTCCACACAACTAATTTATTTTTTTTTATTTTTCCCCCCTCCTCATCATGTACAACACCAATCACCCTAGGTGCAAGTTGTAACTTGCAAGCCTCTTCTCTAATGGAATTTTTTTTTCTGTCACCTAAGTGACCCAATTTCAAGCAGAACTATAGATCACGCCTTAAATTCTGACATTCATCCAAATGAGGTCTAGTGAATACTGAGTAGACAGGAATAGTCACTTCCCTCCATGTGTTGGCTGTTCC
The DNA here is from genome assembly GCF_987193195.1 of Phasianus colchicus. NCBI lineage: Eukaryota > Metazoa > Chordata > Aves > Galliformes > Phasianidae > Phasianus > Phasianus colchicus. The sequence goes on from NC_143436.1 coordinate 110,198,445, forward strand.
TGTTCATGATGCCCAGGGTGCGGCTGGATCTCTTTTTGTGCAGTGGCCTCCTGTCCAGCTTCTTGCCTTCTGGCACTTTAAGGGCCTTTCTATCAGCTAGGCAGTTTAATGAACTTGGATCCTTTAACATTAACATAAACACTTCCCCTCTTATTAAAGCATAGTGTCAGTTCAATGGCCATTTCTACTAAGAGGACTCCACTGACTTTGGTGAAGTTACTTCTCATTTAAGAAAAAAAAATTCAATAACAGAGTAGCACAGCAGTGGACCAGGTTGACCAAGAAGGCTAGGAAATCCCAACATGCAATTATAAGCAATGTGTAGATCGATTTCTTTGGAAAAGTGTCCTTAGGGTCATTTGTGGGAACAATAACAAAAAGAATGTTGTTTTTTTTTATATGCCTGTAGGATTCCTTTTTAAATTATAAAAAAAAAATCTCAATATTCAAGAATCATTTTGCAGAAAAGTAATTTGCAATTATAATTTGTCCCTATATTGCTATACAAGATTGTTTGTAGGCAGACAAATAGAACAGAATGAACTATAAATTTCCTTCCTTGTTATGAATGATCAAAATCCTGCAAAGGCATTATGCTTGATATAAATATGTGAAATATAGTCTTTCACTATGGAATTTAAGTGAGTTCAGTTTAATAAAGAGCAAGCTGAAAAAGTCTTTGAGAACACAGAAAACTTCAAGCCCTGCTGCAGGTTAGAAAATAGCCAAGATGGCAAAAAACATGAGTGACAGCATTTCTTGAGAAGTATTGCTGATCATCTTGAATCCTGAATGGTTCAGGAGAATGCCACAGCAAAAGAAGCATATTTCACACTTGTTTATATTTCTGTCTCTCTTCTCCTTTTTCCTTTCCCAAATGAAGAGAAATAATGCATGTGATATGAGCATTTATATTAACAAAAATAAAAATAAAAAAAATTATAGCCACTAGAATAATTTTATACTGAGGTAATTGCTTTGTATGATCTGCTGCTAACAGTGATTTTACTCATGTTTTGCTAATTCTTTTCCTCAAAATATTTTGTTACTTCATCATAATTATTTATTTATTTATTTATTTTTGGTTCAACAAACATGTCAAAAATATGAAGTGGTTTTCTTTTATAAACACTGAAGCCTACAACAGATAAAATTAATGTAACATTTTGTACTGTTGGATTTAAAATTTCTTCTGCACTATGTTATTTCCTGTTATTAGAGTTCCATCTCTAATTTCATCACTCCATTTTGAAAACTCTGTTCATCAAAAAAGGAAAAAAAAACCTAATTTTCTGTAATTTAATGCACTTAGATCCTGTACTGTCAGTTTTAGCATAAATTTTTGCTTTTAAATAATGAAGCCAACATTTTCAGTGCCAGCTCACTACTCATTTGTACTGCTACAACTCCACTGACTGCAGGGAAGTCATTCCTGATCAAAAGAAGTGTAAATACCACAATCACGTTACACACTGCAATGCTACGCTATTGACCGAAGGAGTAAGGTTTCATGTGAAATGGGACAACACAGAGCACAATACTGCAGAACTCTGAAGAAATGGCATATGAACATGGTTCTTACTCTAGGCTTTGAAATTTGCAAGTTTGTTTCTCAGGTAAGACTTCTCAGCAGCTTTGTCAATCGACCACTGGGCAGGAGCATCCTCATTAATGTGAATAAACATTACTTAATCATTAAGACTGAGAAACAGCACTTGACTGCCTCTACAACACTTTGTTTATTCAGTGTTACAATCATTACTATAGCAACTTATCATAAAGTTATTACCGAAGTGGTAATACTGAAATATTGCTTGGTCCCTTTATTAAGTGACAAGTGAAGATGAGCAACTGCCATTCCCTTCCTTAGTAAAATGATATTCTGGCAATATTCCCTTCAAGAAGGAGTCTCTCTGGTTCACACACATCAATTTAACAAGAACTTTCCTTTGGACAAATATTCTATCATCGTTCTCCAAAAGAGACTTCAAAAAACATAACCATAACCACATTTAAACGTATTTTGAACATATGTTAAAGCAAGATATCCACATATGCTAGCTAAAACAACTGGGATTATTTTTATTTCTGATTGTAAAAGGAAAGCAAAATAATGCATACATAGTATATTTTTTTTCACTAACTAAACCATTTAACATACATGTCTCTTACAAGCATCCTCTGAAGACTGAGCTGTTGTACCACTCTGTAACTGAAACTTAAACAAGGGAGCTTTGCTACCAGTAGCAAAGGAGTCAGCATTTCATCATCTCAAAATACAGGTAAATTATGACATGAAGAAGAATTAAAAAAATAAAAAAGGCTGCAGAGCATCAAGCTATACAGTGTATACAAGCCAAGAGGTGTTATACCCCTAGGTTTTTATATACCTGCAGATGCGTTAAATGATGCAAGAAACCATGTTATGCCCTTTAAAGTCTACCACATGCCATTCTTTCTCACCCAGTGCCTTAAACATCACCAGTAAACTGAGGCCTCATGCAAATAATTTTCTCCTTCAGCATAATTGTACTGTAGCAGATTATGTTAGTCTTTTTGTGGGGAGGAAATGAGCTTACACTCATTTTTGTAAATTATTATTATTATTATTATATTATTATAGTAAATTATTATATATGTGTGTATGTATAGTAATATAGTAAATTATTATTATAACCATTATCATCCATGCTGTACAAAGATATACATAATCTGTTATAGAATCTCTTTCAGAGAGTTTGCAATTTGAAAGGAAAAGACAGAGACAGAAAAAGGACAGAAACATAGAAAATGACTTCGCCATGATCACACACATCTCTCCAGTCAGTGTTTTGACACATCTAAGCCATTACTGGGAGGCTACCAAAAATTTCTACATTTGTTAAGACCCAGCCTACAGTTCCGTGCATGGAAACACACTGCTAAACAGCTTCCTAACTCACTGAAAATAGCAACATAGGGTAGGGTTAATTTCTGGAATACAGCCTGGCAAGTTATCAAAGAAACAGGAAAAGCAGTGAGCAGCTAAGTGTTAAGATGCTGAACAATAGCATTAACCTTCTCATGCAGATTTACAAGTGAATTTCTTTAACATAGCAAGAAGAGTCTCTTGAGTTGTTGCCAACATTAACAAAGTCTCATTAATGATCTTCTTATTCCACATTACGCCTACATTTGTAACTGCTCTGAAGAAGGGTGCAAAAGAATGAAAAGGGTAAAAGAATAGAGTTAGTATTTCTGTCTTCAATAACTAGTGGTCAAAACAGTGAAACACTCAAAATATTTCAGTAAAGCAAGAAAGCTGATAGCAACTGCAACATGAAAACAAGCTGCAGGAATTTGTAAAAGGGTTTATTGTTCTATTACTATAATCATCAAAGGAGAGATTCAGAGTCTTGAACAAACCAGTTTTAGAGGGAATATAATTTCTGGCAAAATCTTATTGCAAATACAGGTCGAAATAGCCATTGTAATATGATTTAAATTGAGGGCAACAGAACAGAGCAGAGGAACAAGAAATCCTTTTCAACAGCAATAAAAATGTTTCTTAGAATAATTGCTTGTAGCATATTTTATTATTTATCTAAAGAAGAAGATGGAAGTGTGGATCATAAAATATAATTTGCTCTATATAAAGTAAGAGGTAACAACACTGTCAGCTCTGTGGTTTTGGATTACACTATGCAATACACACAGGGGAAACACTAATAAATTGACAAGGGGAAAATAATTTTATCTGCTGTCCAGAAAAAATACCACAAACATAAAGATTCATGTTTATGACAGCAACGATAGCTTTAAGAGTAGGGTTTTCTGTCACAGATCAAATGAATGAGCAGGGAGTGAAAACCCTTCATTCTGTGCAAAGTAGTAGGTGAGGTTCATATGTATATTTTCTGATTAAAGATAATGAATCCAAACTCTTAATATAAGGAGCGGTGTGCTCCTCATATGTATTCATCATATGTTTCATCATATGTATGATGAAAATAACATGATTATTTTCTACTAAGCTAGGGTTAGGATTGTGAAGTCCTTGGGATAACCAAATAACAAATATCATCACTTCAGTTTCTGAAGTTTCAGCTTCAACTCTCCTGTTTATCTAAATTAAAGTCTAACACACTTCTTGCCTTTCTACTTTGCTTGAGAAGATGAAGTAATACATTAGAAAAATAACATGTATTGATATTTGCATTACTTTAAGTTACTGAAACTTCTGCTTAGGCCAACTGTTGCATATGATTTTCAGAATGAATTAAAACTCAAAATGTTCCAAATTAAGAAATCTGAACACCCTGAGAATGCAATGCAGATGTAAAGCTAATCATTTCAATAACATATTAGAATAATGTATTGGAGTATTACTAATGAACAGCACTTCATTTAAAAGACATTATGCAGAGCATATGGGAATAAAAATCAAGGCCAGCAATTCATAAGATAGGTCTGACAGTCTTATGTGTCTCCTGACAAACATAATGTCTATTTTGACACCTACTCTTTCACCGTAACCCAGGAAATGTAGTGTTTTGAATTTAGCTGATTATTTTCTCATTTGGAAACATGGACTCATACTAGGACCCTTATCATTCATTGGCCTTTATACGGCTAGTCATTAGTTTTCGCTCTAAAATGTGCCTGACATGTGATGCATCCAATAGTTCTTATCACATATGTCCACAGCGTGTGAAAATAGCATGCCTTTGTTTCCTCTCCTCCATTTTCTCTGTGCCATTTGCCACCTTCCTTCGTCTCAGGGGACATGACTTTTCAGATGGTTATGGGTAAATCAAAGGCCATCTGTCTGTGTTTTCATCAAGCTGAAGAAGAACCTAATATAGCTTGGAGGATGTCTATGCACATTAAAAGGAGAACAATGTTAAAAAAAATTCTTTCTACCCCACAGACCATGAGATTGCTTCCATTAACCAGAGAGCAACGTTACACGCAAAATACTAGATGGTAGTGAAAAATTTCTTATGCAATTATGCGTCATCTTCACAGTGAATATTTATTATGAAATATATCTCTATTAAGTTAAGGTCTTAAGTGTCACTTTACTGGTTTTTATTCCTAATTGTACTGCCATATGTAAAAGTCATGTTACAAATAGGAATTAGATCACCTGTTTTCTCTTTACCCTCTTGATGCATCAGCCTAATGACTGGTTTGTGTTGATCCATACTGCTGTGCACGGTCTCATTTAGTTCAGTGACTTTTCCATAATAATCAACAACTTATTTCCTAGCCAGTGTACTGGATGATTGGTTTCTTTTTCCTAAACTAATTATTCTATGTAACCATTCTACATTTACTACCTGTTGGCCAGTTACCTAAATGATTCAAATCCACTTCAGTGTGATTGCAGTTTCTCATAACTGTGTTTAACTTAGATTTCTTTGACATCCAGACGCCACGACTGCTTAATTTCCATTCTACATCCATTTATCAGTAGATCTTAAGACAGCAAGTCCCTCAACCAATCTAGAGGGACAGATCCCACAGAATAATGTTCTGAAATAGATGCACAGAATAATTACTCATTTCAATTATATTTAATGATTACAGCAGTCCATATATTTGAATCTTCTGTCTTACATTCAGATTAGGTCTAAATACTTATTCTTTCATCTCTCCAACCCATTCCTCACATATAAGGATTTCAGAAATATTTTAAAACAATTGTGAAGCTGTCATTGCGACTAATTTCTCTAATACTAACAGAAAGATGGCCAGCACACAAGACTGCTCATGATCTAGGACAGTGCTGACATTTAGTCCCTTTTCTGATATACTACAAAGATTAAACATTTCATTTTCTACAGTTGAAAAAGAGTTTCCAAAGAATATCATATATTTTATATGAGAATGGCTGTGATAGCAGCTCAAGATGCTACAGTAAAACTTCAGTAAGTAATAGTGGCTTTAAATATTACTACATAAGATATTAACACAGGTTTTTGGGTTTTTTCTTTCTGAGAATTGCGATGGAGCAGGGTTTCTAAGAGATAATAAAAATTGTTTTCTTACTTTGATTTTTAAATAAGTGAGAGAAATCAGAGGGAATGGTATTTGTGACGAGAGAGTTAAAAGGCTGGAGGGTTTTTAGGGTGAGGGATTTGGAGTTTGCTCTAATTGCCTGCTTATTCCTTCATTATGGTTGAAGGGTTCTGGTAATTCACCATTATTAAATATTCAAGGACTGGTCTAGAGGAAGCGTTCTTTGGGGATTGCTCTCATCACTCCAGTGCCAGTTGAAAATCCTGCTTTGTGCCTGTTCATGTGTGCAAATAAAGCTCTGCTTTTCTCTTTTTATTGACTTCCTTTGCCGAAAAGGCTTCAAGCGCTGTGGTAATGTGAGATTATTTAGAAAATTAATGCTTGTGAATCTTTCATGGAACTTTCTTCATATTAGCAAGAGCAATGCATTTACATATTGGAAGAAGAGAGTAAAAACGTTCCTCCACCTGTGTGTATACGTACACCTGAGCACCTCTGACACCTGAGAACACTCAACCATCTCATAGTACTAGGAACTAGTATAGAGGTTATTCTCACTTCTAAGAAAGATTTTTACTGAGGTCTGAATTATGCTGTAGGACCAATGCACCAAGTCCCTTAAATGCTGCAGAGAGAGATCACAACTGCTGCATTGTTCAAAAGGGTTGTCACTAACAAGGACTTTCTGAGAAGGCTCAAGAGCCACCCTTGGAATTACCCTGACATGACAGTCTCACATTTGCACTTCAGTGACCAGCTCTGTACATCAGTGTTCGCCTTATTTCAGCAGCTTCAAAGAAGCATACAAAATATATGTGAATGCAAATGTTTTGTGTTTGGTATACAGAAGATAAAAGAGAAGTGATATCTTCTTTTACGACAGATCCTTGTGTATGATTCCAGTCATATCGAACCTAATTTGTCAGGAAATAATTCTGATTTTGACGAATTTTGTTCAGGCTAAGGCAGGAGAGTCAATAAAGCCATGGCAAATATCCCTGAGTAGGCTGAGGTTTGTTCATCAAAAATTGTATTTATTTTGTCTTTCAAGTGAAGCCAAATTCTGCTTTCATTTACATTTTGATAACATAAGGCACAATATGAAGAAAATGAAGTTATAAAACCTTGCATTGATGATATACAAGCATACAAAAACCACTTAACAACTTGATGACAAATTCAAACCATGGAATTAGTATTAAAGTCATGACCTTTAATTCTGAGATCTACACAATCTTTTCTAAGTTTTGAAAATTTTAGATGCTAAAGGAATTTTCCATGTTGTTATTACAGCTATACCAGAACAGTAATTGAAACTTTGTCTTTGAATTCCTGACAGAAATGCTGTAAGCAGATTTGATTTTTTCTAGTTTGTGTAACTGATTCAATGAAGGTGATAATTCTTTCACATCTGCAATAAGCATCCTATTACTGCCTTTTTTTCTCTCTCTCTCTTTTTTTTTTAAATAAGGTGGCCCTTTCTTCAGGCCAATCTTAAAATATTTAAGGAGCAACAGAAGCGAAGCGAAGCGAAGAGAAGAGAGGGAATGGTTTTCTGGTCTGACTGTTTCCAAAATAATTTAGGATGATTTCAGGGGCACAACTTTCTAGTAGTCAGTAGCTTGCGGAGCTTCTCATGGCATCTTTGTATTTAACAGTAAGATGTTTCCTGACATTAATTTGTCCAACCACTTTTTAAATCCATGTACATTTGTAGGATCTTTTTCATCCTGTGCAATAAGATTCTCATCTGCACTACAAATGGTGTAAGGAAGCATATCCCATTGCTCATTCAAACCTACCATCGGGTAATGCAATCTGATGGGTTGTTCTTATGGGGAAGCAGGAGGGAGTAGAGAGAAAGAGAACAATCATTTGCTACCACATCTCTTCCATGGCCTCGGTGATTTTACAGTCTTCTGTCATGTGACCCCCCTCCAGTTGCCTTTTTCTTAAACTGAAGTATTTCTCCGTGTGCATAAGCAGACCTATACTGACGAAATCTGTCACCTTCCTCTACATCTGTTTTGCTTCTCTTGTTTCTGCCTTGAAGTGGAAGAGAACAAAACTGCTCACAGCATTCAGGTGCAGCATGGACTGATGTGCACACACACCACAGGTTTAGACAATAGCATAGTAACAGTCTTTGAAGCCTGGTCCTCTCTGAATCCCTAAAATAATTTTTGTCCTTGACCTGAAAGAATGCTCAGCTGACAATACCATAACCTCAAGGTCTGACAACTGAACATTAACAATAAACTCATAGCTATGTATACATACAATACTCAGTATTTATATTACTGAGTTTTTCTTATTGCTTTGTCACACAGTTATTCAACTTCTAAGATTTAGTTGTCACTTACGTCATACAGTTTCTCCTCACCATTTCACACTTTTGGTGGTGACTTCCTAACAGAAGTTTCTTAAAATTACATTTTAATTTTTAGGCGAGTTTTTATATCTGCCAGGAACTATCCCCTTTTACCTGGATGCTTTTTAGTTCTTTTTACACTATTTTACTGAGCTTTTGCACTTCATTTTGTTGCTGGTGGTTTTGTTTTCCAGGTGCATGGAACTAGCAATTCAGTACCATTCATTTTCTCTATTTGTTATTGTTTGTATTTTCGATAGATCTCATCTTTGGTAATTGAGAGTAGGGAAAAAAAAAAAAAGATCATCATCTCACAGCAGTCTTTTCACACATTCCTAATCCACTGGCTCTCTCCATACTCTGGCAGAATTTCTGTTTCTGTTGGGTCAAAAAGTATTCTATTCTTGATAGCTTTTCAAGCTGCTGCTAAAACCCTTTGCAGCCTCACACGCTATGTTTCTACAAAATAAACTCTAGCAGTATTATTTCCTCTTTCGGGCGTAACAGTAGATTTCTGAAGGATGCCTTCAGAGGGTTTTTCTATCACCCTCCCCTAACCTCTTGTTTAAACATTGTTTTTCTAAAGCCTTTATAATAGATGACACTGTCTGCAATATGTTGTCTTTCAGCAGTCAGCATACCACCTGCAAATATTTCATGCTTTCAACTGTCCCTTTTAGTTCCCTTTTTTTAAGACATCTTTTTTTTTTTTCTTAGCTTCCTTTTTTTTCGCTTTCAAGCACATGCAAAATGACCATTGGCCTCCATCACTCTTGCAAAAATGGTCTTATAGGCCTAAGTGCAACACAGTCATTGTGAGGGAGTGATGATTCTCTAACAACAGTACTTGCAGATTCTTCAGGCCCAAGGTAAGACTAACCTGTCTTCTTCTGGGTTTGCTTTCATCAATTGGTCGATTGTGGCAGCACAGGCAGCAGGGAAGCCTTGCTGTTCTTGTCCAGGCCTGAGATTTCAACCTGTATTATTTATTTCATTTTATTTTGTGATACCTGTCAACTCTAAGCTTTATTGACATACATACCAACATGAACCACTTTATAATACCACGCTTCAAAGGATAGAAGAAAGAGGAAATGTCTTGCTTTTTCAAGTCTGGCATGCTGGTCCGGGCCCAGCAGACCATTTTCTGTGTTTTATTTCAATGCGGAGTGGAGAGAGGTGCAAGAAAACATTGTTTGAACTATACTGGCTTTTTTCCTCTTCATTTACAAATTTGCAGCCAGGCCAAGAAGCAACTATTCCCTAATCCTCATTTCAGCAGTTTTCACAGGAGAAACACTAAAAATTTTCCTTATTTCAGTGTTTTTCCAGTTGACCACTACTTGCTGCTGTAAATTAAAATTTCAGTATATTTGCATTTCTGGATTTAATGGCTCAGAAAATATAAATTAAAAGTTAATTACACTGAAATATGAAAGGATATATAATTATCTTAACATCAATAGCTTCAAGGCAACATATTTCAATTCTTGAGTTAAAATTGTGGAGTTATCAAGAACCTCCATTAAATTATATGGTACATGCTATCCATAGCAGCAAACTAGATGATCAATTCTTTCTTCTACCTTTATTTCTGAATATATAAACTCACTTAACATATCATAGTATCTGATCACTTTTTCTTTTTTCTCCATGAAGCCTTACATCAGCACACCAGAATATGAAATACTACAGCAAGCTACTTCGACTTGATCTACCGCTGCTTTACAGCAAGCACAACAGCTTTAGTTAAGATTATAGCTTTGACAGGGAAATTTCAGTTACTTTAGTCATAAATCATTCTGGATTACCAAAGGAAACCTATTAATAAATTTGTGGCATGAAAATACTTTCACTTCTCACTTCCATGCAATAACGAGAATAAGCAAGTAAGCAAACATTCATTTTCTCACAGAGCTTTCACATCTTCAATTTTATTCACCCAGATTTTGATACTTTGCGTGTCACACACTTATAAGAATCGTGGAATTAAAACTAGAAAACTTTTGCAAAGAAACAACCAATTTCATTCATAATCTTGTGATGCTTTGCCCTTTCACAAGAGGCATTTGGAGGTTAAAGCTGTAATACAAGGAACCATGTCTGTGTGAACCTCCTCTTCTATAGTACTTACACCTAATTTTGGAAGCTTGACGCATCACAATTCACATAAAGACAGCATCAGCAGTAGAACCTCCCACTGCCTAGTGCCCAGATCAAGTGATGCACCTCAGTATTTGCCTAGGTTTACGTATGTAGATAGTGTCACAGGCACCTTTTTTTAAGCAGTTTAGCTTTTTCCGCTAAAGTCAAAGACCTTGTCTCATTTCAGATGAATGCCTAGATTAGCTATGGGAAAGGAGGCATGTGCTTTCTTTTAATAGTACAGGGACAGTCTGTCTGACTTCCACTGTCTTTCTCAAATCTCTTCATCCCTAATTTCCAAAAGATGACTCTTCCATCTAGCTACAAAATAAAAGTGTTTTCATATTACAGGAGAACTTGCTCTCTGTCACGACTACGATGAATGTGATAACAGCAAGTTGTATCTGTCTGGGGACACAAGTCCCCAGAATGTTGTTACTAGAATTGAGACAGTCACAAGCCTGGCTGAATATTTTTATATCATTTGCCTGCTCTAGGAAAATATTTGGAAGGATGCTACAGCTTTCATATTCTCGTTATTTCAAAAATACAATTTTAGAATAACAATCGTTGGAAATAAAGAGCAAGTTTGAATAGGTAGCACTAGTGATTGAATAATTCAGCATTCTTTTTCAAACGATCTTCTTCTCTTAATTAAAAAAAAAAAAAAAAAAGTAACATCATCTTTGAAAAAAGAATTATTATTTCCCTGGCATTACATATCTCATCTTTAAAATTAGGTAAAGGGTTTGGGCTGGCATCAGCAATTAGAATCCCTTAGAAATCACGGACAATGATAAATTTCAATTAACAGACCCACACTATTCTAAAGACTTCACCTCTTCTGTATGATAACATGTAAACAACAATTAGGTTTTTGAAAGTTGTTTACCGTAACAACGCTTTATATAAATCCTTTGGGTTGAAAGAAGTGGTAGCTGTTTCACAGATCTGTTAATGAATTTCACACTAAATATCTGCAATCTTTAGAAAACAAGGAATTCACCTTAATTGCTTTCCCATCATTTTGAAAATGTAGAAGTCTTCTTGATTGCAACATCTACTGTTTTTACCGGAGCCATAATTCACAACTGTGAAAACTGACTTCTAATAGCATTTCATACGTGATTATATTTATAGCAGTAGCCTATGCTGATAAGTGACCAAACTAATAAGGTACAGATGGCGGGCAGAGAGTAACTTTCAGTTTCGAGTACTCCAATTAAACTATTCCCCTGTGACTTATGCTTACAAGCCAAGATCACTTGAGGCCTGCTCAGGGACAGTGGCAAACAGTGCTTCCAATTAAAAACAAAAGAAAAATCCCCTCAACGTAAGTATAGTTTGCAATTTCTCAGTGGCCAGTAAGAAATATATTTTGGCCTCACACTGGATTGATAATTACGAAATAAATACATCTTTGCAATTAATGATCATGGACAAATAATAAACTATTGGCTTCAATTTAACTCGTGCACACAGTGACAGAAGATCCCACAAATAGTAGTGGTGATAGTTTCAAATAAGCACTTTCAACAGAGAGTTATGCTGCTGCAAAGCCTCTTTTACAGGCTAGTGGAGAAACATTCATTACAATGTACCACACTCGTGTTTCATTAATACCTTACCAATGTATTGAATTGCATCATTAATCTTCAAGACCAATGACTACTGTCAGAGCTTAGTTACAGACTTATCTCTACCCCCAACACTTGTGCACTGAAACAATAATAGCAATGTTGCATTTGCTCTTGAATAAAGGTATAAAAAAAAAAAAAAAGAGTATTCCATGCAATTATAGTTGCTCCATTTAGGCAGCTGATCTAATTTTCCAGGAACTGGTACTGTAGGTTTCAATGTGTCACTGAAAGTACCAGCTGCAACTGGGAGCTTTTTTACCAGTTTCTTTAGCATCATTTTCTCAGCAGAAACAAATCTATCCAAATTTCAAGAACTGAAAAGGTCAAAGGTCAAGAACAACTGAGCCATAATTAACTTTGAAATACACTGTTGTGCAGAAAACATTTCAATATCCTGGACTGTCTTCTTCAGTTTGATGCCTGGTCAGGTCAGATTAATGTGCACCTAAAGCAGTGGCTTTACAAAACAACTAAAAAATGGAAAGTCTTACAGACCATACTTGAATGTATGTGATCTTCCATGCACTTGTACTCTTATGTTTGTGTTTAGGATGTGATATTCAAACACCAAAATAAACTACATGGAAAGTATATTCACTTAGATCTCTCTGTTACATCACCAGGGCTACAGGGAACTGATACCTTCAGAGAATAGAAAATTTCCCTATAGGCCCAGTTATGCTTCAAAGCGAGCAAAAGTTAACATCATCTTGTAGACTGCCACCTAATAGCACAAATTTTAATGTAGCATGCATGCCCACATCACACAAGCACAAACCTGATGACAGTCTTGTTACCTGAGCACCTAAGGGATTTGTGGAATTGAGTCTAAAAAAAGTATGCTGTATTATTTTAGTACATCACAAACTAATGAGACAAGTAGACATGTATTTTATAGCAGAAAGTGACCTTTTCACTTTCCCTGAGTAAAAAAAAAAAACCAAAAACAACAACAAAAAAAAAACAAACAAAACAGAAAAATAGAAATGCCAAATAATTTTGATTTCAATCTGCTACGAAAATGATAACTACACATTGGGAAACTCATTAAATAAAAATAATACTTAATTAATAGCAAAACAAACAAACAAACAAACCCACAGCACCATTTATTTCTTATGAAACAAATATAGTATGGCAATTATTTCTTCGGTACTTCTCAGATATCTGATTTCTGGTAACACTGAATGCTGTAGTTCAGTGTGTTCTATCATTTTCCATATTATCAGTCTTTCTATGTTTAAATAAAACTGTGCTCTTAATTGTTTTGGGGAACATGTTCATGAGTTTACTGCAATTATTTTATAAGATTTCATAGGAGAAATGTGAAACTTAAATTTGATGAAAACAAGGCTACATCTGGAAAAAAAAAAATACAACTTTGGATGTACAACAGTCAAAATTATTGAATGTGTGTGTTAGCAGAGAAAGGACAATAGAAGAGAAGGTATTTGGTGATCCTAAGGCTAACATACCTAAATTTACTTTTAGGATATATATATATATATATATATATATATATATATATATATATATATTTAAGTTTAACATACTTAAATCTACTGTTTGGGTGTATTTCATAAGTCAATGATACATTTGCTGAGGGAGCAGAATATTTAGGAGTAGCTGAAGTAGTTTGTAGAAAGTTATTCTTCACATACCAGATTCTTCTATCTGTCCATCTCTTTCTTTTGCCTAGTTTCTCATTACCTGGCGTAAAATATTTTCATTTATCACTAAATGTGCCTGAGGACTTAAGTTTTGTTTCTAATTTGTGAATGCCATTAAACAGTTTATATGTTTAAAAATACAATGTTTTGAGATATTTATTTATTTGGAGGACGTATAACGGCATAGTGGCAGAGAAACAAGGAGAGAAAAACAGATTTGAAAATCTGTGATTTAAACGTTAGAGAAATTCAGACAGACTTTCAGCCTCAATGAGGATAGGATCTGCAGCCTAAGAAGGGAGGATGAGGTTATAGCCTTTAAGCCATGGTATGCTAGAAGATCCTCAAGAAAAACTAGGTCAGTCTCTCACTTATGATTGCCAACTGCTCAATGGTAGTGGCAATCTATATTTGGTACTCATGTGGGAGAGGAGGGAGGAAGACACTAGCTTGATTTTCAAGCATGACACCACATAAAAGGTGATGTGGGGTAGTTTTAGGGGCTAAATCTCCATTACGCTCTCCACTTCCAAGTAATTCAGATGCGAACACCCTCTAAATGGTTTTCCTTCCCCCTTTACTACTGGTAAATACACAGAGTTTGTTTTTATATGCATTTTAATGCCTGCAGTTGACTACCATTTTGAATTACTTAAATTCAAAAGTGTGGGCTTTCGAGATAAGTTTTCTATTTGTACCCGTCCATGAATTTGCCTTTTCCCTGAGTCACCAACAGATTTCTGCTCTTCGCTTTTAAGATAATTCGTTTACCATTTAATTTCACTTAAAACCATTAGTTATCAAAATGTTCACCCCCTATTATAACGTAAGTCAGTTCCAGACGCATCAATCTTAAAGTCTTCTCCTTGAAAACTCTCAAGAATTAGAAGAAATAGGGGAACCATAAAGGTTCAGTCGGTTAAGAGAAATACGTTCCTCAGCAGGATGTCTCCCAGTGGTGGCCTTTCAACATCAGTAAGAGGACAGTGAAACATTGGCCTTCTCAGCACAAAAATCCAATTGTTTTCCCCATTCCACAAAGTCCTATCAAAGACTTAAGAAGTTGTGATCTGAATGTCTTTTAGTGAGCTGGGATATTAACTTGCTTTGTGACTTCTTCCAGAATTCCACAGCTGTCAGTCCTGACTCCACAGCCCTTTGTGGGACATGGTTTGCTCAGTAGTGCAACCTCGCTTCCTGGCACAGCCTGCTTTAGAGGACATTTGTATCCTTCAAAATACACTTCTCTGAAGAGCGCACAACATGGCATAAAGTTTTATTGAGATGCATATTCTGCCAAAACACTATCACAGTGAAGCTGTTGCATATTAAATTATTTGATAATTCAGGCAGGATTTGCTGAATTTTGGCCCATCACTGCAGATGACAGCTGGAAAGTACACCTGAAGTAGTTTGAAATGAGCTTGTACAAAGCATCATCCTGCTAGATTACTCCTAGCTCTACAGAAGATAGTTCAAAGGACAGCTTCTAGAGGGGTCTGCAGCATTGATATGTGACTGTGTGTGGTAAAGTACTGTCAACATTTCTCATTAGGTAGATGTAAATTGAAGAGGTGTTAAAAACAGGAGTGTGGGAGACGATGACATACAGGAGAATATCAAGGCGTTAGTATGGTGAAGTGAGAGAATCAAGAGCTCAGATTCTTACAACCTAGGCTCACTCTTTTACCCTTCCTCCCTCTGTACCTCAATTCTACATCTAACAGATTATGACAGCTCACTTTTCAGAGAAACGGATGGCTAAATAGTAGTACTCAAAAAAAAAAAAAAAAAAAAACACAGTAAAGTCCATCAAATGCTATTGGTAAACAGTATCAAAAAAAATATCTACGGAAAACCAGAAAGACACAAGCTGAAAAAATATGGAGATTCTGGGTTTACCAAAGTCAAAAATAGAGGCTGTAATCTTTCTAAGTACCCTGTAGCGTTCAAGTTACATTTACTTAATGAATGAGATACCAACACCTTACTTGACAAGGATGTTTTTCACAGAACAATGAGACAGCAGAGTTTCATTCCTAATTAAAATGAGGTGAGCGAATAGCCCTACTGTTATTCTTTTTTTCTGTGTTTTAATGGTGCATTGCAAAAATGTGAATGCTTTGTCCTACTTTCTCCTGTATTTACAGATACCATTAAAAGCAGCCATGTTGCACTGATGTGCATTCTAATGGCCTGTGGTAGCATCTAATGGTGTGAACAAGATGGGAAGTACCTGATATTCCTTTAAATGACAGCAAAGTGGTACATTACAGGTCATGGAAATAACACACACTAGCATCAGTAAGGATGCCCTGGAAATGTTTATGCCTTCTTCACATATTATTCTCACATGCCATGTTTGTAGATTTGATAAAAGCTAATCATCCTTGTCTAATGTGAAGAGCTCTTCAGGAATATCTATGTGGATTGCCCACTAGGTGTCATACTAGAAGGCTTGCACTTAATGTGCATTTGTGAGTAGCGTCATGTTCAGAAAAAGCATATATTGTATACACCATCCATAAAATAGGCCACCAAAAAAAGAACAGGAAGAAGAAAGATATACATTCTATATATACGTTATATTTTAAAACAAAATAAGCACACTAAAATTCCTGGATGCATTACCATATGTATACACATATGTGAGAAGAGTTTCAGAAGCTGTACACTCAAAACAATGCATAAAATGATGCATCTTCCAGGACAGAGGAATCTCCAGAAAACATGATTAAGTTGGGGTGTCAATATCAGCACACTGCATCTTAAAAATATCACAGTGAGATTCTTACTATTGGCTATACTACAGAAAAACACTTAAGTTTCAGAATACTGTACAACACTGTAATGTAACCCAACAGCAATGATGAATACATACAAACAAAAATAACATGCAGCTACAATTACTGTGCATCTGTGCAAACAGTCCTTTCTTCTGCAGCTGGAGTAAATGTCACTGTTTGAATATAGCCTTTTAACTACCTGAACATGTTCAGAGTAGGCATGCTTTAGAATTTACAACAGTAACTCAGAATGAACTATAAATCTACTAGCAATTCTGGCATCCTAAGTAACTTGTGATGTGGGCCTGAAACTAGCTTAAATCCAAATCTAACTCATTTTGTAAACTGGTCAGTTACCTCCCAGAGCAGTAACCCTTCACTAAACTCAACAAGCTGGCAGATCTGCAGTACCTCAAAGCTAAACAAAGGCAAAATCTTTCAAGAAAGCATGATAATGAAATGATTTGCTTTACAAACCTAAATTAGAAAGCTTTTAACCACTTATGTTAAGGAAACCTTTTATTTCTGTCTAGGTTTAAGTGGTCAAATGCTCCTTTTTTCTCCTTCAGGTGCTGGTGGTCTGAATATTGCAAAATTACCAATTAAAAAAAAAAAAAATCACCCCATGTCCTTCATGAGGATGGCCTATTTGCACGTTTTCAACATATCAACTCAGGATTGTCTGTCCCAGTTTTAATTAAGTTAATTAGACATAATTACAGGTCTAAACGGTACCTATGCACTTGCCAAAAAAAGCCTTATAATTTTTTTTTACTTACAGCATCAAATTGAATGCTCTTATGAAGCACTCATACAACACCTGTTTCCCATTAAAATCTGCTGAAGACAGATAACTGTGATACCAGCTTTAGCGACTTATGATAATATTTGATCACTGATAGAACTTCATCGTGAAATGGTTATGAAAGTAATAATTTTATGCATCTCTCAGAAAATTCCACTTGAAAGTCCAAGTCTGACTAAGAGGAATGGTTTTATTTCCATTAAAATTCATTTTAAATAACTGCCTAGTTTTATCATTGTAACTTCAAAAATGCTAATTAACTCCGAATCAGAAAGTATGCAATTTTAATAGTTTTTTGCTGGAAAACAAATTACCTGGTGCCCTTGGGGTGAACTAGAACAGGAACGTATTTCATATTCCTTTCAACAGCATAAATATTTTACCTTTCAGGCCATGAAAATAACGTGCCAGCCATAAACATTCCTTTTCCTCTCAAATGTTTAGAGAGGCTGTTTTCTTCCTCTTAGCACGAAGACACTAAACGAGTTGACAGTCTGCTTGCCAGTCAGTTTAATCTCACTCTCTCTGTGGGTTTGTGGGAAAACGGTGGCATGCCAGGTTATTTTTGGCCAAATGTTGCAGTATAAATAGCCTTCAGGAGCTTTCATTCAGCAAGTGGACTAACTGGCAGCTGTTGTACCTGCAGAATGTGAATTGATGTTGCCATGGAAATAGAATAACTTTTTCTGTTCTGTCTTTGCATATTTGGCTTTACTCTAGAACAGAAGTCAGATTAGGAAGACTCTTCAAGAACTGAATCAAAAAGATGCCCTCTCTGAGAGAAATGAAAAATGATTTGAAACTGTTTCAGAAAATTGTCACATGTGAACAAACCACTTGAGTTTCTCTACCTATATGGGAAGTAGGTGAAAGACAGAAATCCTTGTTTAATCTTTTTTTATTATTATTATTATTTTGTTTCTGTTATTGACTGGCCATACACTCTCCATTGTTTTGTACGCTGATCAAATAAAAAAGGCAGTGGGGACAGCTCTGTTTGCTTCCTTCAATGCAAGCTGTATTACTAGAACAAAGGCACAGGAAGTGTAAAAATTTATAAGAAGTGAATTTACACTTTTGCACATGATTCAGAGCCACAGAGACAGGCAAAAGACAGAACCTCCAGCTGCATGAGAACAGTAGTCTCAGAAAGGAAATTTACGTCCCTCGAGGTTGTGCAGTTCCATGGGAGACCTCCCTGCCCCAGGCTGTCTCCATCTTTAAAAAAAGTCACTGAGACATTCCCTTACAGTCATAAAATCATTGTTGTTTTATCAGACAAGACATTAACCTTGGACTGAATCATCTAAGTATGAAGTCATTGAAAACGTGGCAAATCGTGCTTTTGCTAAGGAAGGACTGCAGTAAAAGGATGTATTGTTGATGCTGTTAGTAATGTTTATTTTCTGTACACGTCCTGTAAAGAGTACAGCAAAGTAGCTGTAAACTTCAAAATTTAACTCATTTTGATATAAAACTGAGAACCCACCTTGCTTGTAGGATATTGCAGACTACAGTGAGAAGTTAAGAATGCATGGATTAAGTACAAGTGGCTTCTGCACTAAGAGGAATATGGCCCATGGACAGTTGTGTGGAGGTGGGGACTGGTGGTGGAAGACAAACCCACAACAGGTTGGGATTAGAATCTAAACAGATTAGATGCACAAGCCTTAACAGAAGCTAGTAGGGCTTTTGCTCTTCATAAAAGAGCTTAAAAACTGACAAGCACTTGGTGGGACCATAAAGAGGAACTTATTCGTTATTTGTTTACTTTTTTTTTGTTGTTTGAGTGCAACTGAGATCCCTTGTTTTTCCTATAGTACTTATTTTATCTCCCACTGAAATCCCAGAGGAGAGGCAAGATCTTCTGATATCCTAGCTGTCAGAGCTTTAACAGCTACAACCTGATCAAGGAAAGAAAATGAGGCTTATTCTTGTTGCTGAAATATTTTTTCAGGGTTAGGAAGATAAATCCTAACATTGTTGCCCCTCCAGGTCTTTGCATTTTCATCACTTGTCCTCATTTAGTTCTACATCTACTTTAATAAATATTTAACTACGTGCACCAGCACTTCCCATTTACTCTCCTCAGCTTAAAGATTAATGCAGATATCTGAAGAAACAGCTTAAAAACAGGGAAAAAATCTTTTTGTTCATATATGCATTTAGAACAGGCTGCTCAGAGAGGTTGTGGATGCCCCATCCCTGGAGGTGTTTAAGGCCAGATTGGATGGGGCCCTGGACAGCCTGGTCTAGTATTAAATGTGGAGGTTGGTGGCCCTACATGTGGCAGGGGGGTTAGAGATTCATGATCCTTGAGGTCTCTTCCAACCTGTGCCATTCTGTGATTCCGTGATTCTATACAGCCATATTTACCTCATTTGCTTAATGGGATAGATTTCACAACTGTGTATGATCCTAAGAGACAGAAAATATTAAAAGACAGACAAGAAGAGGATTTTTTTTGCAAAAATTTCCTATGGAACTCATTTATGATTGTGATTGTCATCACTGGAATTAAAGCTACTGTAGTCTTCAGCAAGATCAGAATTTAATTCCTATTTTAGTTTTGCTTACTTTTCCCCCCAAATGAGTAGACTTGCTGAGTTCCATAATTTCTTTTATATGTTCAATGCAAAGGATGAAACCATAGTCTAACATGCTTTTTCAGTATACATTCTTTATCAGACTCATCAAGGACAAAAAAAGCACTGCACACACGGACTCTAGGCATAAATTAAAGTGCGACTGCACTGCAGCACTCATGGGTGTAACGGAAGCTGCTGTATTCTGTCTGGCAGGGAAAGTGGTATCCATAAAACCCAGGGAGATTAAACAAAACTACCTGAGATTCTAAACTTTGTCACTTGTCATTTGAGTAAGACAGGTTGAAGTTAGCTCTGGTATATCCCTAATTTAAAACAAATTCAGCTGATTTGTTGCCCTGGAGGTATGCCTATCTGGAAGCTATACAATGGTATATATGAGCGATTGACATTCACAGTTTAGTTTTCAAATCTATTCAAGCTATCTGCATATCTTAATATAAATGCTGTTTTTAAAACTACCAGATTTGTGTTTGTTTAATCTAATGATGCAAATAAGAGGTTTTGCTTTCTGAAGAGGCTAGGGAACATATTTGTACCTCATCTCTCATCAGACACCCCAGGATCCTGGGCCATTGCAGCACGCTGTGCATACCAAGAAATTGCATTTATCAGAGCTGCATAATACTTAGAATCTTTCATTCTTGACAGCATCCATATGAACTCAGATTTAATTGTCTACAAGGTCACTCTTTCCTTGATCTGCATGACTGTTTTTACTTCAGCTCTAGAACTGTGACCTGTGAACTTGAGCTGACATTCACCAACACCCTTTGTTGCTTTCCACTGATCCAGAGCCAAATTATTCTTATGGTAAATTCATCACTCTCAGTGGACTTCTATAGTGATGGACTTGAATACAGCCTACCAGATTTAATACGATTTTAACATGAAGTACTAGAGAATTGCAAGACATCTTTAAAAGAAAACTGTATTTCAAATTTCCTACTTGTATTTAATGAGTTCTAGCATTGCATTTTAAGATGGCTCTCTGTTTAGGCTGTGATACTGCATCCATAAATATAATGTAGTACCAATAAATATTTCTCAGTTGACGTGCAATGCAAAATTCTCTCCATATCCATAGATCAACATACTTTCATCAATCTATCAGTCTGTCCGACTACAAGTTAATACATCTGCCTCTGTATATATTTTTAACCTTAGAAAACTCTAGCTTGGACTTCAGTGGAAATTTCTAGATGTTTCTGAAAACTTTCACAATTTATTTGTTTCTAAAGCATCAATTAATCATTGATACTAAACACAAATTAAACAGGAACTCCAGGCAAGCCTTCATTTCTCAATTCTTCTCAGTTTAACAAATCCTTCTATCAGCATTTCACTGTTAATTGTCCTGCATTCATTAATCATGCTACTATGTCAAATACTTGAAGTCTTGTGAAAAGAACAAGAACTATCTTGGATTAGAGTAAACCAAGTTTAATATCTTACTCGTATTTCTCAGAGGAAAGAAGGGAGAGGGGCAGAAGAAAAGATAACAATAATCCTCTGTGTTTTATTTTGTTAAAATACCCTTACCAATCACTGTCACATTTTGATCAGTTACATACGATGGTGGGTCTGCAGAAGCATGCTGTAACCATAATGAAGAACAGTTTCTCCTACAGCTCTGGGCATAAGCAGGCGCCTGCACATTTTGCAAATGAAACGTCACCATGAGCAAACTTCCCTTGCCAGAAAAGCCCAAATAGACAGCAACACAGGAAATAGGCTTCCCAAATACAACTTCCCAAACTCAAGGTACTTTTCATGTACTGTCATCTAACCATTAATATCAAATAATCCCTTAACTGCCTTTGTGGGGATAATTCTTCAGTCCCACACAGTATTTCTGTTTTTGTCTCACTAGCTGTAAATGCAGTCCCCTTAAGAAATCTAGCAGAATAAAAAATACTGAATCATATGATCTTGAAAATGGGTCCCTTTTGCTAAAAACAAGGAAACAAACAAACAGAAAATAAAAGAAGTGGAAATGCCAATGTTGCAGATTCATTTTCTGACTGCTGCTCTTTCCAAAACATTTCTTAATTTAGGGAGGATATATCATACAGTACTGAAAAAGGGTATTCTGTAGGTGGGGGTGTTCTTTCTGCTTTTGTTTGTTTGTTTTTTTTTTGTTGTTGTTGTTGTTGTTGTTGTTTTTGTTTTTTTAGGAAAGCTGCTTAAAATATCCCAAACTGGATACACAAGTGTAACACCATTCCACAGACATGATGCAAGGCCAATGAGGATAATATGCAGCCTCTGTTCTAATGACCAGAGTATCCCCTCCTCTGCCTACCCGTGCATTTCATTGTTCTAGATATTAAGAATTATATATAGGTGTCTAGTTATAAAGAATTAAAAAGCAATCATATCTTGCTGAGACTGGATTAGATTTCAGATCATACTAAGTTTTTTTCTGTGTGCAGGCTTTGTAGATGAAACGCCAAAAGCAGAGAATCTGATCACAGTGACCTCATTATTGCCATAAAGATCCTCCAGTGGACAGTAAATGTGATGAGCTGCTAAATAATTGATTATTTCACAAACTTAATGCTGAGTGCTTTTCATGCATCAGTACAACATACTATTTTATAGGCATTGTGTGTCAGCAAAACTCTGAACCACTCACCTCCAGTACTGGCTGAGTAGAAAAACAAAGAAGTGGGAGTCAGAGGCAGTTCCCTTGAAAGCTGAAAAATGTGATTTGCCATCACCTTCTTCAAAATTGAACTGCAGTAAAGTTTTGATTCAGCTCTTTAAACTTAAATGCAAACTTCTGATATCAGTTTTACTGAGGAGGAGATGCTATTTAATTTTGGCAATAAAGCAGCAAAATTCCATATGTTTGGTAGCTTTTAATGGAAATTTTCCCAGCATGTAATAATCTTTACTTCACTCACACACAGCATATTCTTCTGTGATAAATGGTATTACTCCCAGCCACAGGCTGGGATGCAACATAACTTAAGCTTCTTTTTCTCCGATGACCATGTAAATTGGTCAAACAAACAAATTACGGCCAAGAAAAGTGACTAAAATGTTAGGATAAGACAGAAAGTTTCTGAAGTAGGACATTAGAGATAGAAATTTAGTAATCCCTTCCTAGAGCTGTACCAGCTCTGGGCTCCCACCACAAGAATGATACTGACTTGAAAGAGCCCAGTGGAGGTCACAGAGCTAGAGAACAAATTAATGTTTAACCACGAGCATGGTTAAATACTGGAACAGGAGGCAGAGAAGTTGAGGAACCTCAATCCTCAAAGCTATCCAACATTTGACTAGTATGGCCCTAAGAAACATAATCTAATTAGCCTTGTTTTGAGCAGGACACTGGGCTGGATTAACTTCTGGAGAACTCTTTCAATATAAATTACATTGCTACAAGGCATGATGAGGAATAGACGACTTGACATCTCTAACCTAATTTCCGAACCAATATAAAATATTACTCATTTAAAATATATGCACTGGATTACTGTGTAAAATCTTTGATTCAAAGTTTAAAGCTGTTGTGAACATTATCATTTCCAGTGGGGACATAATGAAAATACTACATTTATGCCTTAAAATAAAGGAACAAAAAAAATAAAGAAATCTGAATAGGAACATAGGAAATTAATAAGTAATTGACCAAGTTTTGTTTTTTTTTTTTTTCCTCTTCCCCAGTCATGTTTACTTGTACCAGATCTAAGAGAAATATTTCCCTCTTTCCCTCTTCTGGAATAAATTATTTTTGTCCTAAAATGCCATCACATTTGCAAGTCACTTAGGAACAACTTGACTTTCTGAAACTGTATGTAGTCACAAGTGAGAGGGAAACAAAAAACATTGGCAACCAAACTGCAAACACCTATTAAACTCTTTGGGAGATTAGGATCTATGTATGTATTAGGCAGAAGGAGAATACGTGTTGTTTCAGTCATTTAACTGTTCTCAGTTTTCTTTGATTCTGATGGTGTTTCATTCGAGTGATCTCATTGGACTCTCCCAATAAACGGAAGGTTATATTTTAAGAACCTATAGCAAAATTTATCGGTTTGGTCTTCCACGAGAGCATAATATCTAAAGCAGAAATCAGTGCCAAACTGTGCACGTGAGGACATCCATTTGGAGTCCTCAAGTAAAAGCACCTTAGAGATCCAGGCACAAAATTCAACCATGGTGCAAGTTAATTATCAAAGTTTAAATGACTGATTTACTGGTATGAATCATTTGCCATTTTAATGCTCCCTCCTGTCTAGTTTCTTTAACTCACCTTAACTTGACATCATTATTTATTTAATATGACTGGATGGCCCAAAATGATAGTTACTCTGACAACTAAAGAAAATGAGAACAGCATGACATCACTAACAAGAACAGAATGCATGAACAAAGAGAATATAAAAGTATATTTTTTAACTTAAATCAAAATATAGGTATTTGTGCCTCTAGTACTCAATCTGCAATGAGCATTCTGCAATCTAAAGGCAGATCTGTGACTGCTTCTCCTTGGGAGCATGGTGTCAGTAGGTCAGATAGAGAGACCTAATCTTCCTCCCTGTTTCCATCCTGGCAATGAGGAAATGAAGGTAAAAACAACTGACCTGGATATACAGGTCTGAAGAAGAGAACAACTCCTAGGGGCAGATCATGAAAAGGGCACAGGTAAAAAAGGAAAAAGGTCAAAATGCATCAAAATCAGAATAAAAACTGATGGAAAAGGTCTGTAATCAGTCCAGAAAGGTCCTTATCAGAACTTGAAGGTTTGTTGAAATTCCTCTCCATAATCATTGGTACTGAGATATTTTTAAATACTCATCTGGTCACTGAACTCCTATAAAGAAAAACACACCTTTGCTGCCACCACTTCCTGCACGAGTTCTTCAATCATAATGTTATTGTGCAGCTAGATGACCAAAACCCTAACAATAACTCACATTATTTAAACAAGATGTAAAAATTTACATTTTTTAAAACTGTAAAGAAGTAAAAATTTATATTGATATTTTACTTGGGTTATAAAAGCGAAAATTTGGGCAGTGCCTGAAATTAAATGGCTGGCACGGTCTGGTTCTTTACCTTTTCCTCATCTCTCCAAGTTTCTCAACACCATTTAAATGCTGCTCCACTCACATCCTGTTTTTGCCTTAAGCAATCTCCTTTTCACTGCACAGCAGAAATGGCACCTGCAGCTTTAGGCAAGACTGCAGACAGATATGATTGGACCAACGAAGCATTAGATGAAAAGGAATATAGGGTACATACGTCTTTAAAAGGACGATTGCCAAAATTGTAGGAAGGCCAGACATGACCAAAAAGCAAAAGCTTAGGGCAATCTTTAACAAATTTGGGGAAATGCCTTATGACCATATGAGTGGTTTTACCTAACGCCTCTAACAATTTCAGGAAACACCAGAGAGCACAGTCTGTATGGTGTCATCGCAAAGGCTCAGTGTAGCTGAGGTGTATTCTGTGCAAACAAGTTTCTTATTTTATCTTAGCAGTAAGAATCTAATAAGTTCTGTGGAGCATAACATCTGCTGCAAAAGGCGAGCTTCACACCATTACAGCTGAATCAATTCTGAAGAGACTTTCATTTAGTTATCAGAAGGATCCTCTCTCATTTCAGGATTATCTCCCTGCCTGAGTTATAAGCATGAAGACATTCCAAATATTCTCAACAAATTGAGATATTTGTATACACAACATAAATTAGGACACCTTGCAACCCACTCCAAGGGACTGTTATCAATCTGGATCACAAATCCCAGATGTTATATGTTTCTATGTGAGCAATAGTACTAAACAAGCAGGTAACCAAACTGCATGCTTCACTGAATTTCCAAGAAATCACCAGACATCACATTTCACAGAGAAATAAAGCTCTTCTCTTCTCTGTAATATGTATTTCCTTCTATCACAACCTATTTTCTGTAACTACTGGTGGCATTCTTTAACTACTGTGCACTTGGGAGAAGCTGGATTGTGGATGCAGAAAATATATGCTTTATTTCAATGTAAAAAAAAAAAAAAGTTGTTAGCATTTCATTTTATCCTGTGCTGAGGTGATCCAGAGAGGATACTGAAATACTTTCATTCTTTTAAATAATCAACATTTACCATTTAGTCAGTCATCTTAGTTAGTTTGAAGACCAAGAGATATCTGTTCTTTTCAGTAGACTATATAGGCATGTGTTCTGAACATAAAATATTTTTTTCTAAATGAAACAAAAAGTGCTTCCAAAACACAAGTTATGAAAACTTACCAGGAAAATTCCTTATCCCTCTCAGAAATGTAGCTGAAAACTATATAAATCCTATTCATGGCATATTTCATCAGCCCTCTGCAACGCTGAGAGCCCTCTTGCTAGGGAAGATTTGTTCTACGTTATTGCTGCAGATACCAAAACTCCATTACCATATAGACTATAGAAATGTCAGGAAGGAAACTTATCTTAAAAAAATCAACAAAATTTAGGGAAAAGGAAAAAAGTTCATTTCAGGCTTACGTGGTTCATCACCCTATTGCATTAAAATATAACAATATTTGGGTTGCTCATACATTAAAAAGACCTTTTTCCAAACAAGGAGAATAAACATGATATAAAAGTACTGAAGATGTGGCAGACCTGCAAATGTCAGAAATACAAAGATGTAAAATTCCATCAACTCACAAAGACTGTTGAAAAAAGTCATATGTAGTCTCTTTCTTGCAAAATACACCCGAGACCAAATGGGCTCATTATGTGCTTACTAAAGCAAGATTCTTTTAGTTGGGAAGTCAGAAGTGTTGAAAGGAAGTTATATTTGCTGTGCAAAAAGAAGAAGAAATCAAGTAGAATCTACAAATAAAATGTGGTCTGATATTTAGAAGAGGAAGAGGTCTCTTCACTTCCTAAAGTTTCAAAGTTATCACCAAACAGGAATATTTGGCTTTACAGAACAGAATTAGGATGTAGAAAGACAGTTAGATTCTTGTCCTTTTTTCTTCTTCTATTTTTCCTGACTAGATGTCATAACGCTGACTGCAGACAACAGCCTCCAAAAAAAAAGAATTATCTGGTATAATCAAAGAGTAATTACTCTGAGAAACAAATTTTCAAATACAGGTGCCTACACAGTAGGCATATAAAATGTTTTTGTACTGTGATTTACAGGAAAACTTGGGCACTTGTTTGAAAATATGATCCCAACTAAGAGCCAGGAGAAAAGATGGCTCTGTAAACTAACAGCAGGAATTTTTTAGTTACTACACTCTGAGAAGCACTGACGCTGAACAGCTACTCTGAAAGCTAATGGTCCAAAACCTATTCAAGCTCAATCAGAAATTTTCAGTGACTCCATTAGATTTTTGGATTGGGCTCAGAAAACTTAATTTAAAGGTCTTTCATGGTGGAATTTCACTCTACTGACAGCACTGTCCCAAGTTTTGCTGTTCCCAAAAGCAGCAAACCAATCTTCACTGCAGCATCTCAGTTAATGTTAACTGTTACCAACTTTAACTCCAGAATATAGGGGTAGTCTAACTGGCAAATGCTGATAATTATATTATTCTTGCTGCGAAAGAAAAGCTCTGTGTACAGGCAGGAAAAACAATTCTTTTCACACTAGCACGGTCTACATGTTGCCTTATCGGAACAGAAATTTGAGAGCTGAGTGGCAATATTATTTCCTGTGCAGAGCTTTCTTATCCAACTGTATCTGCTTGTAAACCATACAGTGTCCATGAAGTCCACACTAGACTAAACAGCTGACCGAAATAAATCTCTGCCGTCTTCTTAGAAGAGGCATCCAATATGTAACGCCAATAAAGAAGTACAAAGGAAGGGAACAGTGTTTCTAGGTTTTGCTTGAAATAAAACATATCTGGGAAAAATAACAGAATTTAACTGGAAATTACTTCAGTAGAACCAGTGTACAGAAAATTGACAGAGAAAATTTCTAAGATTTACTCCTAAGGTGTATCCATGATCTACTCTAGCAGTTAGTGCCAAAACTGTAGCACTGGGCTGTGATAGAGCATGCCACGCAGCTGAAAAATTCAAACATGAGAGAAAGCTTTCCTTAGGCCAGTTTGCTACTCTAAGATCATCCTCCGATACCAGATGGCTAAAGCTCCTGGGAGATCAAGAATCCTAGCCAAAAGTTCACAAAAGTCCATGTGAGGGTTTTCACTGAAGGCACATGCTCTGTTTTGGGCAGATAAACAGCAGAGATGGAAGGTGAAAGTTTTAGAAAGTAATTTGAAAGTGTTCCAGGTTGCCGAGATGCCTTCTGCAATAGAAATGCAAAGCACTTATTCCACCTCCCAAAATATGGTCTTAAAATGAGCTCTAGCAATTCAGAATTACAGGAAACAACGAGAGACGAAGATGGCCAAAGGAGAATGCATGAATTTCTGCCGACTAACGACTGACGCTCAGTTACCATATCCAGACCTACCCATTAATTCAACCTAAAGTAACTCTAAGGCTGATGTCTTCTAAGAGATTTTGTGTGTGTGCATGTGTGCGTTCTACACACTGTTCGGATTAGTCCTATTAGTTTACAAAGTAAATTATTAAAACCAGGAAAAAAATAATGGTTTGGGGTGGCAGAAGTAAATTGACTAGATGTGGGCATGAGGAAGAATCAATCACCAGAAAGTTGCCTGTGAGTAGGATTCACATTACATCCCTAGTCAGTCTACTGAAGGCTGTAGGCTGTAGTAATTTTATTGCTTCTGTTTCCAGGAATTTACATGCAATGGTAGCACTCATAATCTAACACCGGTGCAATCACATCTGGCAACACTGACTGGCCAAAATCAACATCCACACAGAAATTCCAAATACCCCTCTAAATAAAACAGTAACAGTGATTCAAAAGCACCACAGTAATGTTAGTATTAGCTTTTCCTCCTGAGATGCTTTGCAACTATATACCAAGTATAAAGGCCTAGAGGATGCTAAGAGTTATCCTAAAACCCTTAAAAGAAGAGAATATATCATTTCTAGAAAAATAAAATGTAACAAAGTAGCAGCTCATAAGAATATTTAGAGTAAGCTTCATAAAAGGAAATCTGATGTTTAACACAACACCATGCTGATATATTTCTTTTTTTTTTTTTTTAATCTCATACGCTCATGTAAACACAGTAAGGCAAAGAAGTATGTTGAAAATACAAGTACATTTGATTTCCTAATAAATTGGAAAAACAAGCAGATCCTTTAGGAAAAAATATATATATATATATCAACAGAGAAAAAAAAACAAACAAAAAAACCTTGCAGTCTCTCTCAGATGTCAAACACCATTAAATGCAACTTTGTTGCTAGAGAAGATAAAAGCTGTATTTAAAAGCCTTGCCAAAAATGTCCTTTTCAGTACTAATTAGCATCAATGGTCAAAGCTGCTAGAGCAAAAGAAGAAGAGAGAGAGGGAGGAGGAGAGAAATAAGTACCATCACTGACACTAACAGGATTTTTTTAAGCTTTGTCTCATGATACATTAAAGAGTATTATTCTTCTAATATGAAGTCCTAAACTTACAAGTGCTGTGAGCATATGCCCTTCTCAATCTGCACTAAAATCATGTCTAAAAGCATACAAAAAAAAAAAAAAAAAAAAGCCACACATGGGAAGTGCCTGTTCCCAGAGTTCCCCTGAACACGATATTAACAGTTCCATAGCATAAGATGAGTAACCAATCTCCTTGTCATTTTTGAGAGCATTTTTGGTTCTCACTTCAAGACTATTCAACCCATATCCCAGACCTCTGGAGAAAAAAAAAACAAACTATAATTAGAGAACCTTTTAATGAGAATAAATCTACACAACCATGTGGCTTTTGTTTTTGTCCTTATGTGCATGTTACAGATATCGTAAGTGGGGAACGTTGCGGTTACAGCAATCATATTCACTGATAGTTGCAATAGATGTAGTTTTGTTTGTTTGCTTGTTCCAGCTTAGACTGTTAGAAACAGATGTGTTAATAAAAACGATAAAGGTCAAGACATGTGGGTGTTTCTCACAATCTGAGGTATAAAACATGTTATGAGGCCTGTTCAACCCACTGCTGAAACCAACTCGATCTTATTTTTTTTTTTTAAGAGCCTGTGCCCAGCCTTTTCTTATTTTCCCTGTTGCCTCCAATGCACCTGGCACAGCTTTGGGATGAAAAAAAACCTCCCTTTTCACTTGCATTTCCACCTGCATTTCATTTTCAGTCCTTTCCACAGTTTAGTTTCTCTCAAAGAGATACTTCATCTGATTAAATTCTCTTTCACACAAAGTTAATCCAGGAGCAGTTGTGGAATCACTGCCTTTCTAGGAGTATAATAAGACATGAGAATTCCTGTATTTCGTAATTACTGCTAACTCAAAATGTGGGTCAGTGCCTAAAAACTCATTAGCCCCTTGAGCCTTTCATGTCTCTTCATGTCATAAGTGGCATGACAGGGGAGGAAGAATAAACAAGCTTTCCCTCTCACACTCAGCATACAGGCAGCCTGAGGCACTGAAACCTCAATGCATACACTAGAAACAGCACTGGCACGATAGCTACACCAGCTTTCCAAATCTAACTTGTCATTATGCTCCAGTCCTACCTATGAGGGGATCCTCTTTCATTTTCCTTTCAGACTGACTTCATGCTCCCAAGTTTATGAATTGCAGCTAAATACTTGAACCAACCTTCCCAAAGATAAAACCTTTCGTTATTTTGACAGTATTTTGTTTTATTATTGGAATGGTCATGAAGAACCTGATCCACAGTGGATCTGAGAAGTAGACATGCTGTCGTTATCAACAGGACTTCCACCTAAGTGAACGTTTTAGTCAGCTCACCTAACACCGAACAGATGGAAATGGGTTCGCTCTCTATCGTTCTTGTATGAGAATCAGAGAGTTAATCACGAACGTCTCTAGACATCACTGTTACACTACTGAATATGCTTTCTTTGGAATTTCAAATACATGGATATAAATGCAAAGAAGCATGTACTTTTGCTTATATACTGAAACAGAGTCTACAAAAGGCCCAACAACTCTTTTTAAGGAATGGGCTTCAGTGTATGTAGTGCTTCAATGCAAGTCTATTTCCAATACTAGGAGCGACCAACTTTAGCATGCCCACAGTAGACAAGCACAGTGGTTGCTCTTGAAGCACATCAACTGGCACAACCTTCCTAGAATTCATCCAGGATAATCTGGGATCTAGGCTGAGTCATGTAGCAGGCTAACTTTTGGATAGCCTAGGTCTACACCAAAATATGTGAAATAGCAAACAGTACTGAAGTCACTTTGTAGGGTACATTTCAGAATATCAGCAACAATCCTCTATAAATACCTCCATGACTTCACAAGCCAAATTTTAGAATAACCACCAGCATATATCTTCAGTGAAGAGAAGACTTCAGACAGCCTTACATTTTACCACATCAGTACATTCAGTTTCAAAGAAAAACAGAACAACCTAAATATGAAGACATTTAGATTTTGGATTTCTTTCAGTTCTGAAATGTAGGTAGAATACTTATCTAGGATATTGAAATGTCACATTAAAATATGTTCCTAAAGAGTTCAGTGTGTACTTGCATGCACATATTATACATACTAATTACATCTTCCACTCAAAATCAGATATGAAAATCAAAATGCTAAGAAGTGTTAAGAAAGAAAATCAGGGTTATTTTGTTAAGACAGAAAAAGCCATTCCTTGAAACAAACAAACAAAAAAATGCCACTTGAACTAAGGTTTACAGTATTCTTTAAGTAATTGAGTTCTGCAACTGGTATGACAGAAAATCATTATTTCTTGATGTTCGCTTTCTTTTCATCACGAATATCATTCTATTGGTTGCCCCCTCCCTCCCTGTCCCATGTGACACAGCTATGAGGGATTCAAACAGCTGCTAAACAAGACAAATGCCCCCATCCAGATCTCCATGGAAATCAAGCTGGCTCAGGCTTTGCTATAGGAACTGGAGCATTCTCCTGCTGAAGGTTAGTTTACATCCACAAGTCCAACCCACACTCAACGAGGAGGAGATGAAGGTCAGCAAAGGATGTCCAGTTCTTCCTCTCTAGCTGTTTTTCTACAGTCTAAAGTCAAAACTAGGAAGGGTTTGATGCAACACAGGAGGAAGAAATAGGAAGGCAATGCAAGATTTTTCTTCCCAGCACACTTTGTGCAGTCTCAGAAATGCCTTTTGACAGCACCTCATGTGTTGAAGAGGAATTCTTCAATGTGCAATCAGCAAGGAAGTCTCTGTAGACGCAGGTTGGCATATGGTATCTCAAATTTCTCAGTGACAAGTGGCATGTTAGCAGAGCAACAGAGTAGCAGGGAAAAAGACGTTTTGCTAATCACTCCCTGTTGTCCACACCCTCAGGCAGAATCATATTGCTTTATGCAGATGAGCTCATAACAGTTTCTTCAATTTAGCTTTTATATAAAAAAGTGCCAGCTCCTAACGCTATGTCAACAGGCACCCGAGGGCCTTCCACTTTACATTGCAAGTGTATTACTATTTAAAGATGAGCTTTTAGCTTAACATCATTGCTTGCCTTCAGAGTTTAATTACCGCCCTCCCCATGAGGCCCAATGAGCCATCCACTCCTCCCACGGGAGTTCTGCTTGGCAATGATCTTTAACTAAATAAGTAAATGCCAAATAAGCACTTCTTAAAGATGCAGTGTCTTGTTTTCTGCCTGACTTTGAAGCCTGCAGAAGCCAAGCTCTAATTTGCATCTCACTGGCAGCAAGCCACACTGAGATCTCTGTTACAGATCTCATCTCTGATATGAACTAGAAAGGGGATTTAAAAGAAAACTTTTTTCCTTCGCTCTTTCTTGTGCTCAATTATCTGACATAATTACCTATAGGCAGACTGAATCAAGAGTCTCTTGTACACACACCATCTGCAAGTGTCTTACACAGCTACAATACTACAACCAGCTTGTATTGGCTGTAATACTCCTCTGAAGCACCTTACCATATTTCTTTCTGCCACTTTCATATGTAATAGAAAAGCATTACAAAACAATTAATTCCCCAATCCCTCCCCCCCTTTTTTTCCCCCCCCTCAACAGAGGCAATGAGACACCAACACAGGTTGCCCAGAGAGGCAGTGGATGCCCCATCTCTGGAGACATCTAAGGTCAGGCTCTGAGCAATCTGGTGTAGCTGTAGGTGTCCCTGTTCATTGCAGAGGAATTGGGCTAGATAGTTTTTAAGGGACCCTTCCAACTCAAACAACTCATGATTCTATGAATAAATACTCAAGAATCAAAAACTGGTCAGGCTAGAAATCCACAGTACTGTAACAAATTAAGCTCCTGGATAAGAGACAGAGGCTAACAGACAGCGATGTCTACATAACTGTAACTGTTTTTTCTTTTGAAGAAAGAAATAATTAACAAAAATTGGCACAACCAGTTATCCATTTTGTGGCACAGTAAAGCAGCTACAGGTAGAAATAATTATCAGCTTTCCTAATTCTTAGAATGCTAAACCAAAAATATACATATGTATATATATCCTCTAAGAAACCACAAGAGATTAATAAACAGTAACCCAGGATCCAACAGCTAGCCTTGCAAGTGCCAGTTATTCAGCAAATGAACATGGACTGAATAAAGGGCTGTAAAACATCAAGGAGCTGTTGCAAGCACTGTGAAGGAGACACCAGGCATGCCCTCTTTTCACTGCACTGCAGTCTGTGCAGCTACGACTAAGCTGGAAAGGAACGCGTCACGAGATCTGCTTCACCTTACTTCTCTGCTAACAGGAAAATAATATAATTTAGCACATCCTAAGTGAACAGTACTTTTGTTACTTCGTAAGGCCCAGCCACGGTTGTGGTTTCTACCGGACTGTTCAGCAAACACTGCAGAAACTACTGTGAATGCCCCTCTAGGATTTGTGCCTGGCTACAACCTCCGAGTGCCTTGAAGAAGAATGAGTCTGAATGCACTGAAATTTTTCATTTTAAAGTTATTATATAAACAGAACTTTTTTTTTTTTTTTTTTTTTTTTTTTTAATCACGGTGGTAAGGAATAATTTTCTTCTGACGTGTTACAGAATACACAAATCTCTAATTGCAATATTCTAAGACAAAACAAAACATCTCCCATTTAACACAGAGGGAAAACTACTGTTTAGTTTGTGCATCAGGTTGGAAAAACAGGCAAGCTTCCAAATAAATGGAGTTCACAACAGATTCACCTTTTTCAGAAGAAAGAAGCTTCTTGCAGGCTCCCTATGAATTATGGATGCGTGGTTATTATAGCAGTATGCCTCTGGCAATGTTTTGCTATAATGCTAATTTTCCTCTCTTTTTTGATTTCCTATTATTTGTATTTATAAGGAAAGCTACTAAGAATCAAAACCCAGGAATGTTGTTAAAACAGTTACTGGCTCTCTGAAGGTGTAAACCCATGTAAATGGGATCTTCTGAATTTTAAGCTTTTATTTTTTTATTGCACTCCTCATCAGAGCATCTGAGTGTTTTACAGATATTACCATTCTTTCTTTTTAAAATGTTAACTTCAAGGAAAACTAAGCACACATACCTTTGCCTATCAGCTGCTGTACGTGTTGCAGGGACAATTTAGCGACTGTTGCAAAATAAAACCAGGCAACTGCATTACTTTTTGTTTCCCCTCAAACAAAATCATAGAATCATACAATTTTTTGAGCTGGAAAGGACCCTTAAAGACTATCTAGTCAACTCCTCTTCAATGAACAGGGACACCTACAGCTATGTCAGGTTGCTCAGAGCCCCCACATCCCATTCAGCCTCACTTGGAGTGTTTCCAGGGATGGGGGGCATCCATCACTTCTCTGGGCAACCTGTTCCAGCACCTCACAACCCTTATTGTAAAAAAAAAAAAAATCTTTTTCCTTCTGTCCAGTCTAAATATTCCCTCTTTCAATTTGAAACCATTTCCCCTTGTCCTATCACAACAGACCCTGTTAAAGAGCCCACCCCTTCCTTCATAGAGCCTCCTTCTAGATGCTGAAAGGGAATCATTAACAATAATTACAGTGGAACGACATGGTGATAGGTCATCTTAACTCTGAATCACCATTGTGAAGAAAAAAAAATAACAACTAGAAATGTACAAGAATGAGGTCCAAATACAGACTCTAGCCACTCACAAGAGAAGATATTTCATTGGTTTAAACAGATTTGGAGAACGGTGTCATGATGGTTGTTCTGCTGACAATACATTTTCTTCAACAGGACAGCTGATACTGTTTGCAATAGCCAGGTAAGGATATCACCCATTTTTTCTGTCCTCCGTAACATGCAGAGTTTAAGTACTGCATCGGGGGGGAAAAAAAAAACAGCCACAGTGACACAGCAAGGGAGCAAGGTGAGTGTGGAAGACTGGAAAAATGCTGAAAGTAAGGAGTAAATAGCTCAGAATCTGCTTCTGCAGAGAAAAGTGAGAGAGGACTGCTGCAACGATGATGAAGGGAAAGGTTATTTCCCTCACTTTGCATGTGCTTGTCCCTGGAGATAAGGGCAGGGACACTGCTGCTTGCAGGAATGTCCCTAACAGTGTGGAAGCCAGCAAGAGACCTTGAGTCAACCAAACTGGAAGGACAGTGAAGCACAGAGGCTGCCACAATGAATGACTGCTGCTGCAGCGCAGCAGTGAAAACTTCTGTATTTTCTGGACTTGAAACATCTGCCAGTGTGGAAAGCTTCCAGGAGAGGCCAAGGAGCAGGGGTTCTCCAGCATACCCTGTTTAAAATGGTCTTGGATCGACATCTGTGGACTCTACTTACTCCTGCCCTAAGCAAATCCCCGCTCCTCTCATCCCAAAATACTCAAAGGGTTAATTGGATCCCAGACACTATTAAATCACCAATTTTTAAACAGCATCAACAAAATTTCTAGTATTCTACTGTTACAAGTTAATTAAAAGATGTCCACTCACATAATTGTATTTTAAATTTTTATATCCAAATATTAAAGAGATGGATCTTCAATGAATGTGAAATAACATTATTTTCTATAGCTCAGAAACACAAATTAATTTTCTCTGTCAACCTTTATCTTCTCAACCAGAATGCAATTGTGTGTTTCACCAAAATAGTGCTTTGAATACAGTAACTAATTCAGCATCAGTTTCCCCCTCTTCAGGTATTTTATCCCTTTTCACATGTTAGACACCTAACAGGCCCATGCAAAATATAATCTCAAGCAAGTTGCATTGGACACATAAGTAGCATGCATTTTATGTGTTATTAATACAGCAGTGCTGATGTGCTGACTGCTGACACTAAAGATCTCATCTTGCCAAAGCAGCACAGAGCTTCGGGGTCAACACAGAAACAATGACTGACAGTGTACAGCTGCTATATAATATAGTCCCATTAATCAGAAATCACACAGGTGATTTAATCACATTTTAAATTGCTCAGACATGATCTTTTAACAACTTAAGATGTCTGTCTTACAGGCCAACAGAGATATTATTTGAAACCAACTGTGTCCCCATACATTTTTGAATCAATTAAGTATTAAGAATTACACATTTATCCATGCCTATGTTTTAAGGAGAGAAAGACAATTTTCAAAAAACCCGCTAGCATGTGAATCTGGGTGTCTTTAGCTATTTTCCCCATATTAGGTAATTATGTACATATAACTGTTTTCCACGTGTTTCAATTTCTTCACAGTGGCATTGAATCTGCAAAATCAAACCTCCCCGATGGCAGAAGACTCTTCTTGCATGACCAGATAAAACATCAAGTTGTACCACATGCAGAACAGATTGAACAGCTATTATACAGACTTCTTACAGATTTCCTTCTACACTAAATATAATTATGGCATTATTTTACATACATACTTTAATCAGAAAAATATGTCAGCTATCTGTAAACGACTATTAAAGTTCAGACAAAAAACAGATTTCTTATGTTTCAGACATGGATTATGGTTAAAATCCAACCCGGAAATTGAAGCAATCCTAAGCATCTTTGTTTATCAGCATTACTGCTTCAAACCATCTGTACTTAATTGTAAGACAACAAATTGTCTAAAAACCAGCAAGGATTAAGAGGACAAAGCTTCTTATGGACAGTTTATATTAAAGAAACTTAAAGGCTGCTAAGATCACAGCACTCCTTGTAGAGTTGTTTTATTTCAGTCAAGTCCCTGTGTTTATCCTCTAAAATGGAAATACATACTGCATCTTGATCATTGCCACAGCATTAGCAAGAGCTTTACCAAGGTCTTAAACTTTGATGAGAAACCCACTGCTGGCTTAAGAGCTTGCTGACATTTACTCCTGAAGTTCACACTGGGCAAGAAGACTGACTGCTGACCTCCAGTGCTCTACTGACTCCCAGAACTAAAGAAATGGGCCAGTAGAGGAGGATGGGAGGCATTGTGAATACTGTGCTTCAAATACAGCACAGCAAATAATTTCATTTGTGAGGAACAGAGATTTGGTTATAGTTGGGAGGAAGAGGAGAAACGGTCAGCAAATGGGCCACCCAAGA
This sequence comes from Phasianus colchicus, assembly GCF_987193195.1. Taxonomy (NCBI): domain Eukaryota; kingdom Metazoa; phylum Chordata; class Aves; order Galliformes; family Phasianidae; genus Phasianus; species Phasianus colchicus. Next base: position 110,235,969 of record NC_143436.1, read on the forward strand.
ATGGATTCTCAAGCATGAATAGTATTGTGTAGATTTGCTCCTGATTAATGCCTGCAATATACCAAGCAGCTACAAAGCTTTTTCAAATGTCAAGCCTATTCAGCTACGCTTGCATTCTTTTTAATTTATTCTATTTACTAGCCATTATTTGTTTCAATCACTGGATAGGAAGTAACATTGTGCAATTAAATAACAATTCACATGAGATGAAAAACTAATAACCACTAGTCAAAGTCAGCAGTTTGCCTACTTGCTAACTATAGTACTCTTCATTAAAACATCACTTGACATATCCTCCAAGTAAAACTATATCTGCAGAGGAGAAAAATTTTCACTCCTACCAACAGCAACTTCATTTTGGAGCTCTTTCCTCATAACTTCAAGCTCCTCTTTTAATTCTTTTATTATATCTCTATGCCTTTTGCCTCTCCCATTTCCCATTTCAGATTCAGCTACCAGCTGACCAGTCGCAGTATTTATTACCCCAATGCTGCTTCACCCCATCCAATCTTGAATTCTCTATGGAAGAGTTTTTACAAAATGAAACTGTAAAATTGAGAAAGAGATAGAAGGAAGTGCACTGCAGGAATCAAGATGGTCACAGACTCTTCCAAAGTTGTTTCAAACAAAACATTATTTGGAAGAAAATATATATAATTAAAAAAAAAAAAAAAAAAAAAAGGAAATGAGGCAATCTGTAAAACACATCAAAAACTCTGATAAAGCTTTAGGTGACATGCCTCCTGGGATGTCTTACACAGTCAATGAAATGAATTTGCTTTAAAAATAACCAGTAAAATATCTAAAGATGAGTGAGATGTTTCATCTAAATAACCTACTACTTAAAGATGCACTTTTTTACTAATATAAAAATAAATAATGTTTTGCTTGGAATACAGACTACTCTAAATTGTTTTCAAATCTTATCAAGACTGTATACACTTGGCTAAATCCAAATTACACATTTGCGTTCAATACATTTTCAGTACATTTTCTTTTGTATGCTGAGTTATAGACAGAAAATTAAAAAACAAAACAAAACCCATGTGAGCCACAATGCTGAGATTGGCTTCCAACCCCTTAAGGCTGAAGGCTTGGAAGACTTTGTCTCTCAATGCCCGAGGAAAATAAATTAAAATTACCAATAAATGTGGATCCTGCAAAAATCCCTATGCTTATTTTACTCAAATTGAAAAATCTTGATTTTCTACAAAAATTAATGAACTTCCACATTTTCTAGGTTGCCTACATTAGGATCTTGTCTGCTCGTGAACTTCAGGAATAACTGATAACTTAGGGCTTCAAAAGTTTCTCCACTATTCAATATAGATATTAGCCACAGTTACTTATTTGAAAAAAATATATATATTCTGTAGGAGTTACTCCAGAAGTGCTAAAGGTCCTCATAAATTCGGATAAACATTTGCTTATCATCAAAGACTGAGGAATAAAAGACTGAAAAATAAAGGCTTTCTAGCAGAAAAATAAATAAATAAAAATAAAAACCTTTCATGCATTGGAACTCTTCTAAATGTAAGATTTTGACCCTAAGATCGCATCTTCCATCAGAAGAAAAAAAAAAAACTAAGCCAACTGAATTATTTAGGCTTGTCAAAGCAAGGCTTTGTTCAGGGTTCATTTGAGCTCTACAGTCAGAGTTCCCTCTGAGAAATACGGTTTTGAGCTTTCCAACCCTCTTGTTTCCCTTCCAAGCCAAGACCTGCAGTCAAGATACAGAATGAGCCATGCTGACTCATAGCTATGGGTTTTCCTCTTGCCTTACATCTCCTTTGGCCTCTGCCTCTCCTGGAGCAGAAAGCTGGTCCACAAAGACAGCACAGTTCCACTAATGGGGAACTTTGAAAGGGTTAACCTATTACAGTCAAATCTTATAATAACTAAATATTGTCTTAATCTTATAATCTTTGTAATTATTAAGTATGCCAGCAGGATCCTGTTCTGTTTACTGCTATACAAAGATATACCAGATATTCAAGGTCATAAAATGACTGATCTTGCAGATCTAAGTAGATAATAACACCATTTATGCATGGAAAGCCAACAGAATAGAAAAATTAAATTCTCATGAAACTGAAGATTGAGACAAACTGAAGAAAAATTGGTTACAAATTTTAACTAACAATGACAGTTTTTGAGATATGCCTTAAGAACGGTATAGCAACTAGGATACTAATGCAACAATTAGCGTGCTTATACTGTATTCTTTCTAACTCTACTGCTAAGATTCTAGAAATCAATGCAATAAATCAATTAAATTGATGTTTAAAAATAAGTAAATAAATAGATGAGCGATTTCTTTCAATTTCTCAAAGTTAGAAATAGAATAGCACCCCAAAAAGAATAATAAAAACAACACAAAAACCAAACCTAAAACCAGGACATCAGAAACATAGCCCACCTTTTTAATAAGTAGAAAGAATAACTCTGATGATCTGGTTATACCACTGTTTTAGTGAAAACACCAGCTCTCACCTAGCAACTGTAATTAGCTCCTAATCTCAGTTTGCGGTCCCTAAATACTTTCTGGGATTTTTTTTTTCATGACTCCTGACTCATTTTCTAGTATCACATCTGCCCTCACAGGAAAAAAATAAAAAAAATTATAAAAGTCATCATTATCTCCTGACTGGCTTAAAACAATACAATCAACCAAGGTACAAAACTATCAGCCTGGAGGAAGCTACAGCCTAGACATAATGCACCTGTCCTCTACTCTCCAAATTGGCTCCCTACTGGATATTACGTCAAGTAGAGGAGTTTCAAGAGAGAATTTCAAGCTGCTTAGTGATTGGCATATACGCTGTTTGAATGCAACAGCACTTAAGACAAACACAGCATTCTTAGGCTCAACTTTGACTGCGAAGACTCCTATAAAAAAATGAGCTTCTAAGGAGATTCAATCCTGTCTGGCCATGTTTTAGTTGCATCCCTAAAAAAAAAATTGCGCTCTTAGTCAAAGCAATGCAGGCTTTATAGAATCTGAATTAACACATTACTAAAAAAGCTGATTTAGAGGTTGTCATAACTGCTTCAGGAAAGTAGTTTCTCAGCTGCAATAAACCAGGTTTATTGAGTAGTTGTCTAGTAATCAGTCTACAGTATGATTATTATTATTTACTACAACTTGACTTCACTCTCCATTTAGTAACGGTTGACAGATGAACAACATTGCCAGAAGACTTTTATCTTTCTGTCTCAGTGAAAATAATTTTTAAAACTCTAGAAGCACTGCATTTTCATGCAGATATTCATGTACACAAGCACACACAATTTTTTATATTTTATTTCAGAAGACTTCAGAGAAGAGGACAAGACTCATCTAATTTTGCTTTAACTTTCTCAGGCAGCTATTTTCTGTTAATTCTGATGCCTTCTGTTGCTTATTTCAAAACTCATCATATGACTGCTAGCTGGAAGTGCTCTTGGCTTCAAGTAATGGAACGTCCTTCATCAGGGACAACAAGATGGGGCTGGTAAGAATTTATGAGCCAATGGCTAGATGTGACTACCGGGTAGAAATCATTTTTACTATGTACATAAAATGGTGTTTGGATTAAAGGACAACTACATTTCTCAAGATGACAAGCAATCCAACACCTTAGACAAGAGAATAACGCCTGCAGTTTTGTGCTTGTTTTTAGTGGCTTTTATGCAGATTTGCTCTCTGACTCAAATGTAAGGGATTAACTGACATATAACAGGTGCTTTGCTTTAATATTTCATAGAATGGCAAGTTTGACTCCCCAAAAATGCGTTATGCGAAATAAAAAATGAGAAGTACTTAGATAGTTAAGATGTAAAAAATAAAGAGATGTGAGTCAGGGATGCTTTCTTGATGACTTTCCTTCAATCACATTTCTGAGACCAATTAGCGTGGTCTCAAAAGTGTTATTATTAGATGTTTAAATAAAGACTGCCGTTTTTTTTCAGCTGCTTATAACAGCTAATGGACTTTGTTTTGCCTTACAAATGTAGTTTGAGACATCAGAATCTGATTGATTGGTCAAAAAATATCCCACTCTTTAAACTCATATCATTCTTACAAGTATTGCTTGAGGGACCTCGAGAGGCTAGAAAGGTGGGCCCAGGTGAACCTGATGAGGTTCAACACGGCAAAGTGCAGAGTTTTGCACTTGGGCCGGAGGAATCCCAGGCATCCCTACAGACTGGAAGGAGCGGTCCTTGAGAGCAGCCCTGTGGAGAAGGACCTGGGGGTCCTGCTGAATGAAAAGCTTAACATGAGCCAGCAGTATGCTCTTGCAGCTTGGAAAGCAAATGGTATCCTGGGCTCCATCAAAAGAGGGGTGGCCAGCAGGGACAAGAAGGTGATTGTTCCCCTCTACTCTGCCCTTGTGAGGCCCCATCTGGAGTACTGCGTCTAAGTGCGGAGCCCCCAGTACAAAAAAGACAGGGAGCTGTTGGAGAGGGTCCAGAGGAGGGCCACAAAGATGATCAGGGGACTGGAGCACCTCCCCTGCAAGGACAGGCTGAAGGAGCTGGGCTTGTTCAGCCTAGAGAAAAGAAGGCTGCAGGGTGACCTCATTGCAGCCTTTCAGTACCTAAAGGGAGCCTACAAACAGGAGGGAAATCAACTCTCTGAAAGGGTAGATAACTGCAGGACAAGGGGAAATGGTTTTAAGTTGAGGGAAGGGAGATTTAGGTTGGACATCAGGGGGAAATTCTTTACGGAGAGGGTGGTGAGGTACTGGAACAGGCTGCCCAGAGAGGTTGTGGATGCCCCGTTCCTGGAGGTGTTCAAGGCCAGATTGGATGGGGCCCTGGGCAGTCTGATCTAGCATTAGGTGGGATGGTTGGTGGCCCTGCGTGTGGAAGGTTGGCCGGAGATTCATGATCCTTGAGGTCCCTTCCAACCCCAGCAATTCTGTGATTCTGCTTTATGAACAGCCTTACTCAGAAGTTTTTTTTTTTCCCTCCCCCATAACTGCTTTATAAAAATGTCATGAAAAAAGAAAAAAATAAAAGTGAATATTATAAGACATGTTTACAAAGAGAAGGAATTTACAGAGATTTTTTTTAAGAAAACCTCAAATTCACCCACAGCAATAAGAGAGGAAAAAAAGATAGCTGGGAAGCTCTAAATGTTGTCACCGAGTCCCCTCAAATGCATTAAACACAATTTGCATGTTACAGTTCTTCTGTTGATAGAACCAGTTTAGAAGGTCCTACTTATGAAAAGGGGTTATGGTCTCCTTATCATATACATGATGCATGCTTTGGAATGTGATATTCAATAGAAAAATAAAACTCAAACAAGTGTTCATTAATGCTTAAAAAATTAGACTTGTAATGAGAGCCTCATAATACAAAGCTGGCTGTGTTCACCTGCAGTCACAGGAGTGATCTTCCGCCCTAATTCAGAAGCCCAGCTCTAGACATTTCAACAGGTCATTTTGCTGTTCAGATCTTAGCAATCACACAAATGGTGGGTAATCTCCTGTAGAGGGGATAAGGAATGAGTCACGTAGGAAGAAGGCTGAATGGGAAACTCCAGATCTCCTCTTATACAATCAGAGACTACGTAGAAGTGCAGAAAAAAATAGACTGTGATGAACAGTGATGTCTTACTTCAGAAGGCAGGACCAGTTCTTGCTTCAGTGCTTATCTCTTGTACACTTAATCAGACTGCAGGGTAGTTCCACTGTAGCCTGCTACAACGTACAGGCTAGTACAATGGTACAGAACAGTTGAGACAATCCTGCAGTGGGACAGAAAACTCAGAAACCTAAACAGACATCTACAGTCTGAACTCCCTTGCTTGTCAACTGAAAGCCTCAACTCCACTGCAACGCACGACGATTTGTTAAGCGGACATGATGGCATTTGATTAGCTAAGGTCATCTGGAGCTTCTCTGCTCTTACTTCATTACCTGCTTTGGTTGAGCAGCCTTTCACTGTGTAGCAAATAATTTTTTCTGTAAAGTATTTTGCTATTCAGAATAAATTGTATGAGGTGGAATCTGACTCAGAATAAATTTGAAGTGGAACTTAAACCTAAATATTTATTGAGGGCAGGAACAGTAAAGTGGAAATACATCCAATCTAGTGTTTGCAGAATGTAATTATTTCATAAACCCGAGTGCTTTCCTTCTACAAATAGCTTATTTTTTCACCCTTCTTTGAAGATTTGAAGGACCATAAAAAAGAACACTTTCTGCATAAGAAAAATCACTATTTTGTGCCCAAAGTGTCCACCAGAAAAATAATGATCTATGCTTAAGAACAAAGTAGGAGCATCGGGAAGAATAAAGTGCCGTGTTTCTAGAGGTAGAGAGATATCAAATGTACAGTTACGCAAGACAGAGTTATGTATTTATGAAAATACCACTATGCTCAAGGCATCTATTCACCTATACAAATCATTCCTCCTACTGTTAAAACTTCACCGGAGAACACTGTCCTTGTAAGTTACACATTCCTTCTGTTACAGTGGTATAGAGTATGTGTTTCAGGATAGGCAGAAAGAGCAAGGTATGACTAAGAGATATCTGCTGTTATTTTTAAGCTCGTCTTCTCATTAAAGCTGGTTAAAATGGGAATAGCTTCAATGAAAGAAACAGAATTAGTTCAGTGTAAAAACAAATGTACCGAGAACAAAGCCATGTGAAATGGTGTCTGCTTTCTGTTCTTCTGCTATTAGACCACTATTAGAGATGTTTATTGAGTGGTGGTTATTTATCAAAACCAAAAACTCTATTCATAATTATTCAGTAGTGTTCATTAAGCAGATTTTATGCTGATCCTAGTCAGACACAGTAAAGGGAACATTTGATTGCTTTTTTCTATCTCTAGTGAAAAAGTCACCTCAATTCATTTTCCTCATCTTTTTTTCTTTCCTTTTTTTTTTTTTTTTTTTTTTATATTTTTTTTCCCCCCCTCCATAGATACCTTTTATTTTAGTAAGACTCTTTATCATAGGTGATCAGAGAACTCTGTTCTAACTGGAACAGATTTCCCTTGCTACTGCTGTTTCCCTCTTAGGCTTTATTTTCCAGGGATGTGAATATTGTTTAACTGCTGGTCCCTTAACTCAGTATTTCTATTTCTGTTTAATTAAATTAGTCTGTAGATGAACATCAATATTATTATACACTTCTTCCCCCAGTCAATAATCCCTCACAGGTTAACTGGTTTAGATAAGAAACTTATAGTAGCTTTCAAGGAAAATTTTTCCTTGAAAGTTCTGGAGAAGTCATTTGTAGGATTTGCACTTCCCTTATGCATCTTTACTTTCCTGTCTTCAGTGGATATTTTGTTTTGGAAACACACAGGAGAACGTGGTGAGTAGGCATATGGTGAGAACATGCACAACATTAGATTCAGTATTCATTGCTGAATCTTGGCAGGCAGTACAAAGTGAAGTGATCAAATCTGACCATGAAGTTGCCGCTGTATTACAACACATCAGGAGAACAAAATTTCAGTTAAACATCTAAAGGATTTGCTTTTCAAGACGGGAAACAACCTAGTCACTAATAGTAGGGATTCACTAATTTAAAGCTAGCACAAGCTTTGTTGAAGAGGTCATTTAAGTACAAATTTTGTTTTAACCACTGCTGAACGTAGAAGAACAGAATAAGAACAGAAGGCCAACAACATCACCAGTGTCCATTCATCTGATAGAAGAGAGTGGTAAACCTTCATCTCTAATTACTGGAAAAATGTTGGAACACATCTTAGTGTTTAAATCCATGTCATCTCAATGACTTCTCAAAAAAATTCTATGGAGATTTCTTTAATTAAAGTTACACAATTCTCTAAAAAACAGTCTCTAGTTTTATAATTCCTTCCTACATATACAAAATAGTCTGTTGTTCTCTGTGTCTTCCCTATGTGTAGTTCATATCTCATGCCAGAGCTTTTGTTACCTGAAAAACTTATTTGAAAGCTCGTTTAAAAAAGTCTTTTTAAATATTCTGTATCTGCTTATTGAGAATAGTAATCATATGCACATGATGTACAAAGAAAAAGTAACTAAACTAATTTACTCATTTCTTCACCAACTTCAGATCATTATAAAAATGTCACGTCATCAGCATTTTTGAAATAAAAAGGCATCTCTTAAAAAGAAAGATGTCTATGGATGAATAGTACATTACTCATGTGGGAATACAAGCTGTTAAACTCTTACTTAAATCCCCCCAAATTAATAAGTTTAATAAGTGTATCAAAGATCAAAATAAAAAAAGAGTTCTGTGAAGCAAACACCTTTGGACTCTACGTTTGCAACTCTACTCGCTGTTAAAAAGCTCTCAGCACTTCTACTATTTTATAAGCTTTGTCCAATCTACTTCCCCTCATCTTGAGTAGTGTGCAATAATCCTGCATTTTTTGTCTAATTTATAATGGGAAGTTTTATATAATATACACAAAAGAAAATCTTTGAAGTACTATGTAACTTGTAATAACAGTGCAGCAAATATGAATTTTGCTTTTTCTTGTTTATTTGACCAGAGAAGCATAGTTTTGATTCTCTGGCTTTATGGTGTACTGGTACATTATAGCAAAACAAGGACTTGGGAATGCATTCCTGCAAAGACATTTTATTATCTAACTTCACTAGGAGTGAAGAAGAGAATAGTGATGCCCCAATATCACTGAAGAGAGATACTGTCTTTTTCAGTTTTGTAAAACCTCACACCAAAGTGTTGAATATAATTCATGCATACGTCTATGTACTCCACACCACATGTGAAGATACTTCTAAAAGTGCCTCATTGGATTCAACATCTAAAAATGTTACATTTTTACCTCTTTCATTTATTAATGGAACTATCAGTTTAGTCTACGTTTTCCCTTGTGCATTCAATGCGATTAATTTTTAATCTGTAGGATATACTTCTATATTTACAGGTTTCTGAAATATGGTGATTTTTCTTTGATATAGCTTTTTCCTTTTGATCTTTTCCCTACCAGTATAAGTCATTCTTATTTACTTCATTTTCCCATGTAAGACTCTAAATCCGCCCACATTTCCTTCTTTCTTGCCTGTGTTATCCTGATTTCACAACACTTTTTACGTTATTACTTCCTGTTCTTTGATTTCTTCTTTTGTGGTAATACCAGTAACTGAAGAGTAGAGTCTCTATGTTGCTATAATTTATTTCCATCTTTTCATCACTGTTCTATATACTCATTCATTTCTTCCTATTTGAATTCTTGAAAGATTGAACTATGCTCCTCTGATACTGTACGCAGTCTTGCCTAGAGCACTGCATTTAATAAACCTAGGACTACTGTAATTAAAATTTTACAATCCTAACCAGATCTTGCATTAATAATTGGCAGATGGAAGATAGTTCCATCTCTGCTGTTCAGTTCATGATTGCAACCCTTTTCTAGGCCTGAATAAGTTATCTGATTTTACCCATTTAAGCCATTCAACCAGAATCCGTGAATAATAAATTTGATTTTTAAGGTTTTTCATAGTTTTTCCATAGTTTCCACCTACATGTAGCTAATTTGAGAACTTTAAAGTCTACTTTAATTTTAAATCTATGGAAATACTAAGTCCTGCCCTACATTTTGACTTATACTTCTGCGTCTTTATCACTAGTTAGGTTCGAGGTGATTTCTTCAACAGGTATTCAAAGGAGAAAGATAAGAGTAGCACAAGATAATTCAGCTAGGTAGGGACCTCATGTAGTCTGTAGTCCAACTTCATGTTCAAAAGCAAGGTCAACTCTGAGACTTGCTCCAGTCAGGTACTGAAAACATTCAAGAAGTGGCACAAACTCTCTGGGCAGCCTACCCAGCGGCCCTCGGTGGGAAAGTTTTTCTTTATGACCAGTCTGAAGCTTTCATTACTTATGTCCCTCATCCTCCTGCCAGACACTTAGGAGCAACCTGCTCCCAGGTCCGGCTTCTGCCAGGACACACTGAGGTCTCCTGTCCTGCTTGTTGCCCACTGCAGCCCCAGCACCCTTCCCACAAGGCTGCTCCCCAGCCAGGCCATCCTCAGCCTGCGCCCTGACCAGGGCTTGCACTATCCCAGAGGCAGGGGAAGGAAGGTGAGATAGTGAGGATAGAAATCAGGTAGTGTAACTTCTGTCTGTCAGAGACCTGTAGACTGTATATGCACTGCATAGGGATGAGGCAGCAAATCTGATGCCTGCTCCCTCCATACTCCTTCATGCTCTTATTAAGTTTCAACAAAAAAAGCAAGGAAACAAAAAGAAAAGCAGTAGTGTTTCAATTTGAGTTTGCAGCTCCCATTCTTAAAGAAAAAGCCAGGGACAGATGAGATCCCTGAATGTGACATCTCTAGGATTTGTCACTGAGCTCCAGTCCCACGCTGAGGCGAACTGAAGCTCACTAATCATGGTGTTTTCCAGCCAAGAATAGCACTGTTATCAGCCACACACAGGCTCTGACCCTTAAAGGCTGCCTATTGTGAAGGAGGCCAGCAGCATCTCAGGCCGCCAGCAAGGACAATAGATTGACCTGCTCAGCCTTTGCAAATTGAAGCTGCCAGGGAAGAAAAAACAGGTTTAATACCACAAGCTAGCTGAGAATAAATAAACGAACACAAAACAAATGCAAAACCATCAGAAATCTTCAACTGACACTGGCAGAAGCAGATACCTGCCATGAATCTGATGCTGAAAACAAAGAATAGCGTTTCAGGAAAGAAGAACTAAACACATTTAGCCAATTAAAGAATGCTGACGTTTTAGATCACAAGTTTAATTTTCAAATAAATGGAAAGATGAGACAGTAAACTGTTGAAACATTTCAATGAAGCAGAGGTACTGCAATGAATATGCCAGCAAAATGCAAAGAAGAAGAGAACACCTGAATCATAATGAGAGGAAGAGATGGAGATGCATTTTTGTTGTTTTTTTATTTTTAAAAGACACACGCAAAGTATTAAAAGCCAAAAAGTATCAATCACAAGGTTTACTTTACACAAGAACATTTTACACACACTGTACAGCTTTCTGAAATGTGCCATGTTCTAATCACTAACTTGATTAAAACATTAGTAACACTAAGAAAAAAGATTTTCAACAAACCCAAATGTTTTCCATTGTATTATGAACTCTACTAACATTTGGTTTGCAGGAAGGGACCTGCTTATAATTTGTGTGTGTTGTTAGAAAAATAATGGCAATCATACACTTACAGAATGTAGACTATACAAAAAGAATAAGGTAAGAGCACTGACTTAATTTCTACCCATCAGAAGTTTAAAAGGCACATATCATTAAATATGAAAAGTGAGAGATATGTTGCATTATGCTGACATATTGTATTTAAGTCTTATTAAATTAATTAGCAAATTTAAAAACTGTTATTGCATAGGAGTGAATTCAGCCCTGAACAAGGAAAAACGCATCCAGTTCCAGCATTAACTCGTCCAGAGCCTCCCCAAATGCAAATGTCTGTATTTTCTAGGGTTTCATATTTGGATAACTCAACCAAAAGATCTTAGAAAAAAGGTCCAGTCTGTAAAATGCAAATGTAGAGACATTAACCATTAACAAAGTTTAATAAATGACAGGAAGTATCATTTGGCTTTTCATTATTAACGTACCTATATTTAAAATGATCTGATGCAGCTTTGCAGTTAGAGAGAAATTTTTCTGCCCTCAGACATAAACAGTTTCTTTACTATCCTTCCTTGCACTGGCAACAGAAACTAATCTTGGTTAATTAAAGATTCTCAGGAAAAATTGGATTTTTCCTCCAATTGAGACAGCACAACACAAAGACTTCAAAGTAACAGAACGACACGTGCCCAGCACCACAGCTCAAAACACTTCTTCAGTTAAAAGTTAGTGGCAGTCAAAATCCACAAGCATTACCAGAGCCCTTTGTAAGCTAAAATTATTGATTTGGGAAAAACAGAAAATCATGTCATATCCAAAATGCAGCCAGTCCTGTGATTTTGCATTCAAATCACCTCTTCTAAACCTCATGCAGGGCTTGCACAGTTAACAGGAAAAAAAAAAAATCTCTACTTGATAACTATAGTCCTAATGCTGCAAGAATCAGCTTTCAAAATGCTTACTATTTTCATTTGAGCAACATTATATATTGCAGATTTCAAAGCTATACTGAACGTTATTGCTCATTCACTCATATAGAAAGAAAAACTTCAGTGTAGGTCTTGAAATCCTAATCGCTATCGTAAGTATATGGGGAAAAAAGAAAAAAGAAAAAAGCACAGGTGGCTATGATTTGTAATAATTACCAGATTTTGTATGCTAGAATTTGTTATCATGCATTTATCTTCTTTTCTGAGAATCACCTAGATAATTACCTTAGAAAGTAGTCACTGTGGTTTCAAATCAAGAAAGAGGATCAATTTTTGACAGGTCGCCATTGGAGACAATTAAAAGCAGCTGCTTCTAGCAGTCAGGGTTACACCAGTGTGCTGGCTTAGTGCAAACTATACTATCAATCCATAACATAAGTATCTTTTGAGGATTGAATTAGTGTTTGATTGAATGAACTCGAGCATTTTACAAATTAGAGCAAGCAAAATCCTTAGAGTTATCAGACATTAATTTAAATAATGGCAAGGACACGAGTACAAAAGCTGAAATAAGGTGGGTACTTTGAAGCAGAGGGGGGTGTGATTATCTTCAATTCACAGCAAATTTTCCTTTTTAAACAAAAAGCCACCCACAGCAGGATAGAGAGAAGATAACAGTGCAGAGTGGTTTGCATCTCCATCCCCAGCAGGCACAGCCCCAGCTGAGCTGGGAGGCGGGGGCTTTGCAGTCACAGAAGCACAGCACATAGCTTCCCAAGGAACCCACACTTCTTCTGGCAAACCTGAATACAGAGAGACTTGCAGGAGCTAATCCCAAAACTGCAGTTGTGATGACACAAGCCTACTTTGTCCCAGTAAGGAAAAGCGTTTTGCCACAGACTGTTTTTGAGGGAATAGGCAAGACAGCAAAGGGCTTTTCTTCTGCTTTAATCTGCATCTATGTGGTAGAAGCATGTAATGGAGTCACTGGATCCACATGAAGACCTGGCCCCTGAAGGCTCACTGTCTCAAACCACTGATAGGGTCAACTGTGCTTAGTTACTTGGATGATGCAATCAAGAGGACACATTAGAAAAGCACACAACTGGAGTATGTTGCACTGTAATAGGACATTGGACCAACCACGCTGCAAGCTGAGCTGCCCCCACTGCAACCATCTCTCTAGGGATCTTACAGTGAGCATTGCTGGACACCTGCAGACCTTGGACATGCTCAGAGCCCAACTCAGCTGACAATTAAGCCTTCTAGAAAGAGAAATCTTCAGCTATCCAAGGGTAAAAGTTTCTCTTAAAAAAAAAAAAAAAAAACAGCAAAAAAGGTATTTCAGAAAACTCCTCTACTCTCAAGCACCTGGGGCTCATGATGTTGACTGCTTGATTTCAGGGCACAGAGTTGGGGCACAAATCATAGTTAACACACATTCACATCCACTAATGTGTCTCCACTTTCCTAAGACAGCTGACATAAGTAAATAATCAGATTTGGTCTAGATCTCTCAAACTTCTGGTGTTGGAATGCATTTGATTTTAATCCAAGCTAAAGTCTTTATTAAGGTGATTTATGTTCTGAGACAGGAGACTGCACAATGATTTAGGCAGAGCTGGAAACAGATGTTAATCTGTTGTCTGTATCAGGTACATCTGGATGCACCTGTGATCTGAGCCAGAACTTTCTCCTCTAGTAAGAAATGATACAGGAGGAGGCCATTTGACTTAAACAACCTGATACAGATCTCTGCACAAAGTTAACTGGCTCTGGCACTTTATGCTATGGCATTCCCTCTGTTTGCCCAAAATGAGGCAGGCAAAGTCATGAATATGTTTTCACATTACAGCTAATGCACCTGATACCTGAAGTATCCAGCAAGAGGCACAAGAGATCATGCAAAAAGCCAGTATCACAAACACACACCCTTTCTTATCACTGTTGTTATTAAAGTCTCGATCCTAAATTCCTGAGGGGGAGGAGATAAGGTACAACAGAAGGGGAGAAAATAATGTTTGAAAAAAAAGTTCACCTTTGCATAATATCTGAAAACTTATTTCTATCAGGTACCACGTGAGATGGGACAGTGGGTGGCCATCGCACCTCAGCAGAAATACATTTGTACCAGTAAATGTTATTGCACTTGTAGTTGGGATAAAATATAGCTGCATTAGAGATATAGCAAGCGCAGTTCAGATAAATGAAACTATTGAATTTCCACATCAGTAATTCACCAGTGATCAACATTACTGACAGCCTTGGAAGATGGATTTCTCTAAATGTAGACATGAAAAGTAGAAAGTGATCTTTCTTTCTTATGCCTACAGATGTTTGCTTATACTTAGGGTTGATTTCATAACACACGCAGGGAAATTTAAGTCCACTGCTTCATTCATTGTTCTTGGCCTGAGACTAACAGCAAATTAGTATTTGCAGCGAGTATTCCAACAACATAGTAAGAAACGAATTTAAACTGAAAATGCAAGGTAGGGTGGAGAGAAAGCAAAATAAGCAAAATAAACTCAGTCTCAGTACTATGAAAAATACATAGAGATACACAAGGTGCACTGTTCACTTGCTACCCATTGCTACAGCTCAAGCAAGTTGCTGATGAGCATGAAAGGGATGGGAAAAAAATAATTTGTTCCTATTGTAGTTCCAAAGGATTTGTCAACACAAAAATCTGTTAAATGATTTTGGTGGCACTGAACAAAGTTGCCTGAGAATTTCAAGCTTTCATGCTTATATGTTATAAAAGAAGACATAAGAGAAAAACAAAATGAAAAAGAATATACAGTGGCTTGCGTTACAGAAGGAAACAATGAAAATTGTGTACTGTGTGCTGCTGCATCATACAGGATTAATAGTTACAGTACTCACAGATCAACTAAACCATCCAGGAAACTCATTTTGTGCAGGTTTTTTTTTTTTGTTTTTTTTTTTTTTTAATATGTGGTATATGGCCACCTCTTCTGAGCATTATCAGTTTTTCCATAGCCATATTTATTTTTAGGCTATTTGTAAATGCTGGCTGTCTGTCCCTGAAAGCAAAAGCATCACTTTAGTAAGATCCCCTTCTATGGATATAATAGAGAACCGTTCAAGCCACAGCGTATTTTAAAACCCTCTGTTCATCCACTGATTCAGTGCTTAAGGGGTCTCTCATAAAGATGCTACTGTATGTTTCGTTTAAATTCTAGTGCAGTCATCTAGGCCAAGAATCTCAGATTTGGGATTCTTTGCCCATCACCTTCAATATGCGTTACTATGGGTACTGGAAAACCTATTACTGTACACAGAAGAGCCACAAGAAAGAAAAGGCACCTAAATCTGCAACACCACCAGCAACTATTTAAAAATCACATTGCAAAGGGAAAGCAAATACACAACCGCCAGTACGATATAATTTTGTATGATATCTTTCTCTTAAGAGAAGCTGAAAATCTTAATGCAGTTAGAAGCAAAGAAGTGAGAGAAATCAGCATTTCCTATCCCACATATAGAACACATATTAGAGTCTTTCCTACACTTATCTCCTCTGTTGCAATATTATGGGAAGTAAATATCACTCTCATAAGAAAATCACTCTGTCAACAAGCCTTTTTTACCACTGAACTAATCAATGAAGAAACAGCAATCTGCCCTGCAGCCTTCCGCACTCTCTAACATCTACAATAAGATTTCTACGTGTTGGCAGTCAATACAGTTCAATTAATGTTTAATTCATATTTTCTTCCTGAAGCAAGATGAAAAGACAGAACATTTATCAATAGCACAGCTACAGCAAAAACAAACATTCTTTGTTCCAATATTACCATCTTTTTTAGATGCAAGGCACTGTAGCTGAGAAAAGCCAAAATGTCATCTGTCATTTATTTTCCGGAGCTGGATTTTGTTCTGTGGATGATTAAATAAAGTGTTAGCGTACAAATATATAGGGAAAGGAACTCCTCTGCCAATGCAGGAGCCAAACTGAAGCAGAATGCAGCCATTTTTGTTGTTTTCAGTGGAGATACTCTGGAAACTAAACAAAATCCCATCGTGTTTAAGTGCATATCAGCTAAAACCTCAGTCTCAACAAAAAGCTTTATTATTTTTTTTTTCTCCTGTCCTGCTTATTTCTGATTATCAACTAGATCACTGGTCATCGAATTGAATGCTGACTGCTCCTAAGAGGCTGGCAAAGAGCTCCCTGCTGAACTGCCATGATCTCCTCCTTAACAGCAAGCATTTGTCTTGCTGGAGATAGTGTTATCTCTATGGCAGGCTTGATTCAAACATCCAAAGCTCTAAAAATATGAGTTAAAATCTAATTCATGTCTACAGTCCACCTAATCACCCAGCAGGCTCCAGTAAATGCTTTTTCATTGTTTCCTTTTTTAGTTCCCTCTCCTTAACCGACAGACACAGTTATTCACAGCACAGTTGCACATTAACCTCTTGGACCCCGATGAGAATCGGAGTCATTCGCCAAGAAAGACTGGTGAAGAGAGAATGCAAACCTACTATAGCAATCTTACATAATGAACATCTTTAACACTCTGATCAGCTGAGAAAGTTCAGCACAAAGTATACTTCTGCCCATTATTCTGAAAGTTCTCATATCAAAATGCTATAGATTTCAAAGAGGCAGAATGAAAAATGTTTTCTACATGGTACTGGACCAGCAGGATTGAGGGGAAGACAGACAACATTTTTATATCTTTCTCTAGGCAAAGTATTTTACATGAAGGTTATCATTATATACTGAAGATACAGTCTATAGTGCATGCCAAAAGACTAAACTGCCATTCATCAAGGGTTATAATAGGAGGTACCACAAAGTTTCGCTTGCTTATCTATGGAGAGACTGCTTTTATAGATGCCCAACAGCAGCAATTCAGTGCTAAGGTATGCAGCAAGTACAAGCAACGGCAGATGGTCTTTCATACCAGAGTTGGGAAACTCCACTAGAGGTAGCTGCAGTCATCATGCAACACACATGCCTGTCTGACCCAAGGCCAGTCACATTTCTAGGCATATTCCCTGTGCATCAGCCCTTCACACACAAAAGGATGAACCAGTATTTCATGTTCAGGAACACAGACGTAGCCCTCACCTTGTCCTTACCCCTCACCCCAGTCTCTGCTCCACCAACAGCTTGGGAGCAGACAACTAAAATGGCTAAGCACGACACACACACTCTCCAAGGTCAACAAGATCACAGCTAAGTGTATTTTAGAAAAACAATTAATTCCTGTGAAAATGTTAGAAAGGAAAAACAGAGTTTGTCTTCTTTTGCTTTGTTTTTACAACAGTCCATGTACATAAAGGTAACAATACTTGGAAGACTACCATCTCTACAACAAACAGCATGGGACATTTCTCAGATAGATATGAAAGGACCAGCCAGGCTCAAGCAACAAAATCCTATGGAAAAGACTGTGTAGGCAGTTGCAAAACAGAGTTCAATAAGGCAGTAAATGATACTTCTCCACATCGGGTGATAGATTTTGATTCTTTCACTTTTATCAGATTATGCTGAGTACATGAGAAAATAAAAGTAGAAAGGATGTTTCTTGTCTCATAAGCACAGTTCAGATAAGGATAAGAAGGGAAGTTGTCTTTCCTTTTCAAAAGGCAATGGAGTGAGGAGGTATTGTTATTCAGCTGCCAAGAGCTCTCTCCCTTATGTATAGACATCACTGTTTTCTCTGAGATATTGTCTGATATCTTAATTGGAGGCTACCTTTCTTTCACATATGCCTATGGAGAAGTGAGACTCTGATTCACTTTTTTGTAAGGAGAAATATTGCCATAGGTCTTAGCAGAGCTGACATTGCCTGTATGGGAGTGCCAAAGCACTAAGGCACACAGCTTCATGCGCTGGTGGGCTTCAAACAGCTCCCTTTGTGCTGTCTGGGATTGTTTTAACAAGGGAATTCCAAGGGAAGACCAGTGCAATTTCCATCCTCTAGGGATATTCCAGGATAAAAGGACTTGCAACAGCTACCAAAGCAATGAGAATAAACCAAACCAAGAAGAATTCCATTGAGCAACTATATGCTTCTAGTAACTGATGAGTATGGCTTCACACAGGGAATGGAAAGTCCAGTACTCATCTACTGGAAAAACGGTCACTGCACTTACAAAAATATATTTATGTTCTATGATACTGAAATGATCCAGTCCTACTTATGGCAACATTTGGCCTAACTCTGAATTCAACATCTCCAACTTACTCATTCATTTCCTTATTGTAATTAAACTGCTAATAAGTTTAAACCGTGCTCACCAATATGGAAAATGTGGAAGTGTTCATCAGCAATTAGGTGAGTTTGGGAGGTGGCACTCTAATTTAGATGTTATCTTCCTCTACTTCTCCAACTTAAGTACAGGTCACCTTATATCTGTCTACTGAAATTACTCTTGTTTGAAAACACTTGATTTATAGAAATACTGTGAAATCCCACTCAAGAGGAAGGCCCCCCATCATTGATGTCAATTCCATGTTGGCAGGCAGCTGTACAAGCAAGAGCATTTAAACCATATAAACGATAGTGTTTAAATCATGTTATTTAAGCAGTGAGCAAGGGATTAAGATAAATTTAAACAGTGATAAATATTTTAGTGCTTTATCTGTAGTTATAGTCAGGTATGTCTAATACCAATATTTTACCATATCCCTTCTCTTTAAATTAAGTAATTATTAAGTATGGTGCAGTTGTTCTTGTCTGTCTGCTTCTCCTCTTCCCCCTCAAGAGATAAGATGACCTTAGTTGTTGCAGAAGGAGAATAAGATTTTTTTTATAAAGGAAACATTTGCTAAGGAAAAGGTAATCAAGAAAAAAAAAGTAGGTTTCATTCATTTCTGATAAAACAAAATAATCCTATTCAAATTTAATCTTAACTAACCAAGTGGCTGCTAGTCACCTGTGAGGTGAAATGCTTCCTCCCTTCATATTGAAAGGATTTTGACATTTAGCTCACCAACTCAGTTGATGTTTATTTTCTTGTCTGCTAGTTAGATGAAAAGAAAGAACATTTGTCAACAGGAGGGAGGCAGCAAAATTTCAGCTTTGCATTCCAATCCTAATTTACAAGGGTACAGAGTTCCAATTTCTTGATAAAAGATGTCTTAAAAGGGAAGCTGATGTTCAGATTGCAAACCATAAAGAAGCTTCTGGGACAGACACATCACCAATGATAAATCCTTTAGGCAAAGTCATTTATGATTGAGTTAAAATGGAATATCCTGGCACGTAATGTCATCACAACACTAATGGGATATATCTGTTGCAACAAACTGCTTTCCTCCTGTAAAATACATTATTTTCTTTATTTCCTGTTTCTCAGCTTGCTTCTAGTTTTATGCTAGGCATGGAGCACTAACAGAGCATGCTGGAGGTGAGCTTCTTTACCTATGTGTACTGCAAAGCTTGTACATGCACTACTACTGAAAAATAGCATCAACATAAGTAACTGATACAGTACTGATAAAGACATTGCAGACTTGCATGTTCTGACAAGATCTAAAGAGAGTAAGAGGAAAACACTTTATTTTTCAGGCATTTGATTTCTTTCTTGAGCCATGAGAAAAGCAGTTATTAATCATAGCCAGGTGTCACAAAACAAGGCACACAGTGCAATGCACATGTGAAAAGCAGACATTGTCAGTGGAATCAAGAACCCCACCTTTCCTAATTGGAGATCCCCTACAAACAAAATGCAGGATATCAAATACTCTCATTTTCAGACCCATGACTCTTGTAATAATTCAGGCTTTTGACAGAACTAGAAGAAGCTGAGAATCTCCAGATTCAGGTTTATTCCTCATGTGTCTGCCCTTTCCAAAAACACATTGATTTTTATAGGTATGACAAGCTGGTTCAATTCATCTCTCTGTGAAGTAACCTTTCATATCTGTACATGAATACTAGAAGATATTTTGAGCACACCAGAAAGACTAACAAATGCAAACTGCTGTGGGCTCACATATCTGGCAGGATGACATCTAGAAAGCTGTAGAACTGCTGTGATTCCTACCATATAATGACACTGCATCAGACAATACACTGCCTGATGGAAACTTCTAAAAAACACAAAGTATAAGGAGAGAGAAACCAAATGTGTGCAGGAATAATATAACCACTGACCTTCTGTTTGTCTTCTTTTATTCCCCCCCACCCAGGTATTTTGTTTTTACTGTAGTGGAGTCTTTGTTAATACTACAGCATAAAAATGAAGGGGGAAGGAAGGAGGAGAGGAATTAACCCTATGAGAAAAGAAAATTCCTTACAGATTTGATTTATTTTTAGTTCTTCAAATGAATCCATTTGCCAGTCAACCTTACCAAAAGAGATAGGATCTTTACTGAAATGTTCCAGAGGAGGAAAAGAAAGAACCCTTGCCTGCAACAGTCTCTACAGCCAGAATTCAAAAGCAAAGGTTTTTCTCTCTGCATCCCTCATAGCCCAGTTACTGCCTGCACTGTGCACACCACTCATTTCCCAAACTATTTCATTCAATTAAACACTCTACATATTTGAGTATTAAAGGGAATGAAAAAAAAGCCAGTGCATCCACCCAGGTTCAACACATAAGTGAAGATGGCAAACAAAGGAGTTCTTTTAAGTCTCTGAACTATGCATGTCTCCTCCTCTTTATTTCCCCCCAAAAAGACTTAAAGATCAAAAATGTTGTATATTCTGACTGTGCATTTTAAGAATTTGCTGCTGAATCTTCCCTCTACAGCAGTACTGCCTCTGCAGCTTCACGATGATTTTCTAGCCTGTAAACACACCCTTAAAAATGAAAGCTGAGCATAAGCTCAGATAATGCCATTTCTGATCCTGCAGCAGAATAAGAAAGTGATGCACAGTATTACAGACAATGAAAATAAATAGAAATGAAATTGTGAAGTCCACAAGTTAAGATGGGTCTTGCCCTTCTGAGGTTTACATCACATTAATATGACTAGCCATATAAGTATTTGTTCACTTCAGTGAGGTGCTGAATCTAAACAAGAAATATAATGGCTAAGTGGAGCTTTGTTGAAGTGTGACAACCTGTTTTCACAAAAGCACAGGTAACATGTTTATTCAGGTCTTCACTGTTATCCAAGGCCATAGCATCCCGATTTCCAGATTTCTTTTGTGGTTTAATAGGAGTCAGCTCTGCATCCTGAGCAAACAAAAATCATTAGCATGTTGAGACTTAAAAATGATGAAATCATAGCACAAAGACTGCAAGTGAACATAGAGGGCACCTCACAGGACTGCAGGCAGCAAGATGTTGCTGTTCACCTTCCTGCACCATTCCCAGGCACCACACATTTAATTCAAGGTAAATGAAACTGTGCGCAGAATTTCACAGCTGGGAGCCATACAATACAGACATTTTTATACAAACCTTAGGTCCAGATCACTCCCAAAATTACCATGTGCCAGAGAAACAGCTTTCTTTCTTGTCAAGACACAAAGGCATTAAGAACAGTATCTACTGGGGCTGATATTCCACAGCTGCCCAAGCAGGTCTTCACTGCAGCAAGGGCAGTTTCTGCCAGCTTTCAGAACTAGAGCTTCTTACACTGGCTTCATTATTTTTATTTATTTATTTATAGTGCATCTTTCCCATGCTTACCATCAGCTCCTCCTGTAACGTAATGTCTACCTAAATATCAGCTCAAAGAATATTGAGTAACTCTACTCTGAATCTCACGGTATTCTCAAGTGTTCTGAAAAGTTCTAAACATCAGGAGGTCTTTGTGATCACCCAAAGAGGCTGTCTTGCTGTTCCAACTCTTTCGCTCATTCAGGAGGGGGGTAATAAAGGTTTAAAAATAATAAAAAAATAAAGAATTAACAAACAAAGTAGAAGATAAAGCTGAGAATCCAACTCATTTACTAGTGCCCACTGACACTGTAAAATGCCAGTAAGCCATAGGTAACCCTTCTGTCTGAGCTTTTTTTTTTTTTTTGGTATTTTATAAGCCCCAGCCTTGTGCCATTTTGAGTGATAGTCCTTTTTGTCTCTTTTTGCCTCCAATCTAATACCTGTCACAACCATCACACAACTGAGAGCCTTCTCATAGGCTTTAGTTAACCCACTGATCCATGGAAAAGCAGGAGTTTGCAGAATTGCTTTGCTGCCTGAAACCTACACAGCTTGCCTATTAAAAAAAAAAAAAAGAAAGAAAACCCTCTATTTGTATATGTTTCAAGTCCTTTGCTTGTTTTATCTTTTGATGAAGAAAGCAGTAAAGAACAATCCCAGCTATAGTAATAGCTTAACAACATCTAAATTTTAGCAAAGTTGCATGATAAAACATCTCCGGAGATTTCAGAGGGCGGGAGGGAGGACTCGAAAGAATACCAAATTAAACATCTTTGAGTCCTCAGGGATAGAGTCAGAGGGGGAAGGGAAGAAATGTCATTTAATTTCCCCAGTCAGCATTGTCTGCAGATGCAAGTTAGGAAGCAGGCCTTCTGTGGAGAGCAGAGATCCCTTTGTTAAAACGCTCTTCCCCTTGCATTCATCCTCCCTCTCTTTCTTAGTGCTCTTCATCATTTCCTCTGTTTTTATAATAAGCCTAATGTTTTGTGGAGTGTTTTTTTTGTTTGTTTGTTTTAAATTAAGTCCTCTGAAATACCCATTCAAACACTTTCCCACAAAGAGCATGACTTAATTAAGAAAACTATTTTTACCCCACTTTTTTCAAATAAACAACTTAATTTCACTAGTAATTAATTAAAATTGTTAAAAAAAAAAAAAACAATGGAGTTAAAGAACTGTCAATAATTAAGGAATTAAATTGATCAGCCAATGGAATTATGCACCACAGCACAGGTGTCCCCTACTGACAATTTGTCACAGACTGATACCTTCCATCACACGTTGAAAGGTCTGAAGGCTGAGTGTATGGGCTCTGCTCTCAATTATGGGTCTGCAGGAAAGCTACAGGCCATAGATTGGCTAGTTATTAATTAACTGGCAAAATGCAATTTCTGTCTCTTCCTACCTTAGTACTGGGTGACCTTTCCATTCCTCTCCCTCTTCAGAAGATAGAATTACTCCCCCTGGCAAGTGACACTGTTCACCTCCTCTAGGTTTATGCCATCAACTTGATAGACTGTTTTCTGCTACAGTATGACTATCATCGATGACTTTCTGTAAAGAAATAAGTGTGTTTTTTTTTTTTCTTCCAGTCAGAGATGGAATTTATTTATGGTTTTGGATTTTTTTCAGCTGCTATAAACTGCATTGCTGTCTGCACCAACGCTGATTCCTCACCATACCAAGCTATAACTTGTCTGCAACACTTCCTAGGGATGCTCTCAACACACAGCTCTCTTCTTTCCTTCTCCCAGCACCCAACTGAATTACCACTAACATACTGGAAATAGTGTTATAAAATAACCCACCTTTGTGGAGAGAAGCATTAAGGAGAACTAAGAAAAAGCACAAGGCACATGAAATGAATACTCATGAATGGCTGCCCTGCTTGTCCACAGCAGCTTGCCACATTACTGTGGCTTAGCATAGCTGTGCAGCACACAGGGATGCTTGTGGCAGCCCAGAGACTGTGAGCCAGTCACATTGTGAGCCATAGTCAGGGTGGTGGCAGTAAGCAGAAGAGACAGGAGGAGGGGAGGAGGGGATGATAACTGTAGGAGTTCAGGGTAGTCCTTAGAGGGAGGCTTCAGAGGTTGCATTTCTGATTTTTCCAATTGTCATTTCGGACCAGAGCCGTGTGATGAGTCACTGTTTGTCACTAGCGGGGTTCTGTAATGGGGAAATCTACAGCGGTATGACAGCCTGTCACCACCAGCAAAGT
Source organism: Phasianus colchicus (assembly GCF_987193195.1). Taxonomy (NCBI): domain Eukaryota; kingdom Metazoa; phylum Chordata; class Aves; order Galliformes; family Phasianidae; genus Phasianus; species Phasianus colchicus. Next base: position 110,259,809 of record NC_143436.1, read on the forward strand.
AAGATGGCACTGCGGAGTTAATAAGCCAGGGAGACCGTAAACACAAAGAAACCAGAAATAAAGAGAGCAAGGAGGAAGATGAAGCAGTAAATATCAAAATACACAGGATCTAGCACACACAAATAACCTTTCTGCACAAGAAACAGGCTTTTTTGGTAGTGATCATTTTTAAACTTTATAGTCCTATATTTTAGGAAAAAAACCTTTACGTTGCTCTCAGAGACTCAAAAACCTAAGCATATCCACATGCATAATCCAAAGGAAGATGCACGCACACCTGCCTTGTAAAGAGATCAAGTCCTAAAATATAAAGTTCAAGAAAAAAGCTGGCTCAATAATTAAACTGCTATGGATGAGAGAAGACAGATCCTATGATGTTCGTTAGGGCAGGACCTTTCCATAAGGGCCTCGATGCAGGAGGGAAACAAGGAGGCAGATCTTCATAGAACATGGAAATATGGCCCCCTTTTAATAAATTGGATTCCCTTCATACTTTTTCCCCTCTTCTTCTTACTTTGACTCTCCCCCACAGTTAGAGCCTTTCTAATTTTGAACATACCCAAGTTCTAAGGATGTTTAGAAAAAAAAGTCAGTAAGTTACTTAAAGCCCTTACCATGCTTAAGATTCATTTACAGCACGAAAACAGCAAAGCACCTTCCTGGTGCTTGCCAACTGCACAACATTTTGGCCAACTATATTAAACCATGCTAGAAAAAAAAGAATTCCAGGGTGTGCATTATGTTCATTTCTAAACGCTTGTAACTTAACTATCGCTTAAATGATTGCTGATCTTAGACCTAAAGCATGTGTGATGAGGTATTTCTCATTAGGCAAAAGAATTTGAAACGTGCAAACCACTTGTAACAGAGAATGCTTCCATCACAACATCATATATAACACAGACTCAGTTCATGGTCACTGAAGGTTTATATTCTGTTCGCACTTGATTATGCTCTTGTCAGTATGATTTGGATCATGAAACATCATTCAGGCAATACTATCCACAAAGTATGAAAGCTAAGGCTCCACAATGCACATTAAATGGTACTGGCAATAAGACCAAGCAATATGAAAAAAGATTAAACAAACTAGTAAAAGCTGTATTTAACCTGTGATGCCACTGGTAGATTCTCAAACTCTGAGTGTCTGATCAGTGGAATTATAAGAGGCACAAGTCCTCAGATCCTCATAACCTGCAGTCATGTAACTATTTCTGAAAAGGAAAAAAAAGAAGTAGGAAAAGGGCCTATGACTTAGAACTGTAGTAGTTTTTAAATGAACCCTGATAAACACACCAGAAATAACTAAAAGATAACACACTTCACTAGACACAAATAATTTATTTGCAAGCAAAAAGTTATCTCAGAATGCTTATCATGCGTTCTGAGCGTGTGGATGTGACATACACTTGAGATAACAGTCTGCAATTAAATTAGTTTGGTAAGCCCCCCCCCAAAGCATGTACCATAAAAACAAATTGCTATTACTTGAGAAGAGGCAAACTTGGCTGTCAGAGCAGGGAGTTAAGTAGGATAATGAGTCTCTGCTCTGTGCTTGACCTGATACTGCAAGAAGTTTGCTCCCCACAGCATCATAGGCATCATAAGATGTCGCTTCTAAAAATCACAGCTGGACAAGCCTATCCTCCTTTATTCCCACAAAATGAGCTCTTGCTCTTAAGATTATTGTAGGCCAGAAGAAGCAGCAAAATACTGAATTAAGCTGATGCCACCCACAGTATGCTGCTATCTCACCTCTTTATTCAAAAGAAAACAGAAGAACTCAAGTTGGATATCAGGAAAAAACTTCTCAGTAAGAGCAGCAAGGCAGTGGCTGCCCAGGGAGGTGGTGGAGTCACCATCCCTGGAGGTGTTCAAGAGCCATGTAGATGTGGCACTGAGGGACATGGGCGGTAGGCATGGTGGGGGTTGGCTGACAGTTGGACTAGGTCATTTTGGGGGTCTTTCCCAACCTTAATGATTCTATGAACTCATGTATAAGCATATAGCTATATAACTTCCTCTTCCTCTGTGCCGTATACTTACACGCTGAAACAGCTGAATAGACAACACTCAGCAGTTGCTCTACTTTCATTAAGGCAGATAAAAGCACAAGAACAGTCAGATACCCTGACAGATCCAAAAATAAACCCACTCATTTAAACAAAGTTTTGGTCTCTGGCTGTGGACTGCTTCATTTGTCCAGCCAGCTGCTAGTCTGGTATGGTTCCTTTCAACTCAGAAGAAATACTTTATTGACTTTCAAAACAGAAATATTCCAACTCCAGAACCCTATACCATATCTGCCTTCCTGCATCAGTGAGTCCAGAAAAAAGCTGTCTGACTTTTGGTTTTCTCTTATGTATGTAAGAGGCAGGTAGAGTGATGCACAAGCTGCCTTTACTTATTTCTTCTGCAGTTTCCTTTGAAATACCGTTTGTACTATTCTATCACAAACTTCACCTCCACATTAACCACGCAAGGAGTGGAAGTACAAATAGGATTTCCCAGATGTCCAAATAACCAGAACAGACTTGTGCAGCACTTTTTGAATGGAGAGCTCCTCTTTCCATGCAAACTAAGGTGCTATGATACTACTTGTTCCAGCACTGCCCATTTTGCTACTGCTCCCTAGTTATTACTGTTCCTGGTTTAGTCTCTTCACACTCTACACACATATCAGAACACTGTTTACCAACATCTGATCATTTGGTCAGAAATTACTGTTATATGTTTCTTAATAAAATATACCAGCATAGCTGCTTTCCCTGTAGCTCAGCACCAGCAGATGTTTGCCTTCTACTCACCCACTACAGTGTCTGTTCACAGAATACACAGTACTTCAAAGTAACCCTTTGAACGTGGATAAGAGCACAGCCTTCATACACAGCTTAATTGTGCCTACCAGAAGATACTTAGTTTAGCAAGAGGTCAATTTGCATACTTATAGATCTTTTCCTCTTTCAGTCACAGTATAAGCAGCGAGCATATTGCTAATATAATTCACTGTACATCAAACCAGATTTTGTTTGATGCATTCAGCCACCTACTGTCCTTAATGCATTTTCCTGGCAGATGCACGTATGCTGCTTCATGTGAAAACATTTATACTAGCATCCATTCAATTATTATTTATTTTTTTTTTTGCTCAAAGTTGAAAAAATCCAGAGATGAGTTCAGCTCTTCAAAAGAATCACTGTTTTTGAGTTCAGGAAAGGGAGAATTGTTATTTGCTCTCACCAATACTGAAGTCAGTTACAGTTTTACACTGAATTTACAAAGTTAACCAGCTTTTGAGGGTTTTTGTGTGTGTGTGTGTGTGTTTGTTTTTCTTTTTTCTTTTTTTTTAATTTATCTTGTGTTAACATCTACTCAACATAAGAAAAAGTACATATCTCAAAATTTACCACAAAGATAATAAGGCTGAAGGAAAGAAATGAAAAGGCATGGGGAGTACATCAGTAATTAAGCAACACAGGAAACACTGTTCATTCTCTCTTCACAGGAAACAATGAGAGTTCAGAGCCAGAAAAGTCAGTGGCACTGATATTGTAGAAACATTGCATGCAAGTGCATGATGTTTATATGTCAGCTATTAGACAGGGTGATATGTCAAGTTAACCTCTACTTCCCTGGTGAAGGAAATAAGGAAATTTATAGCTGTCTTCATGCATATATGACTTTTTACAGATGTGTATTGTTTTCATATTAGTTAATTTGCAAACATCAATTTTTTTCTCTCTCACTTGAAGTGTACTTGCTGCATTTGCTGGTTATTATTTACGTGCTGTTTTTACTGTCAAACTCTGTCATTTAAATATTCACAGTTCTTCCATCTCCCCGCTACTATCTGATAACTTGCTGGTACTAGCCATGCTTTAATATACAATTGTGAAAAGCTGCATTACTGTTCATTTAAATGCTACTCACAGCAGGAACCTTTTCAGAAAGATGCCAATGTGCGTACAACGTAGAAATCTTCCCATTTGCAACTTTCTGAGTACACACACATGCTATATCATATAATCACCGAACAATAGAACAGCTTGGATTAGAAGAGACAATTAAAGATCATCTAGTTCCAACCCCCAGCCATGTTGCCCAAAGCTCCATCCAACCTTGAGGACTTCCAGGGATGAGGCATCAACAACTTCTCTGGGCAGCCTCCAACAGTTCCTCACTGCCCTCATTAGGAAGAGGTCTAATCTAAGGTCTAATCTAAATTGACTTTACAGTTTAAAACCATTATGACATATGTACTAGATTCTCTCTCAAATCATTGTCTGGCAAAAAAATGAAGATAACTCAGGAGGAAAAAAAAAAAAAAAAGGAAAACAATAAGATGTTAAGGAGAATACTATTTGATTTTACACATCCTTCAAGGTATTAGGCACGGAGTCCCTCCTTTTAAAAAACCTAATTTACCAGATAAACCAGCCTTGAAAATTTTGTTTACCCAGATCCATTTCCACTGATGGCAGGACATGGGAAGACAGCTGACAAAGATACAGTGTTCTCTTTACAATTTTGTCTCCCTACTGGTGTTACCATTAAGGCTGAATCTGCAAGCTGAGAATACCATCCACGCTAACAGTGCTCAGAGGTTCATCAGATTCACTGTCACTGATTCACTGGTTGACTGTTGTTTTGTTCCTCCCACCCCTCATCTCTGGGTCAGTGAATTCTTACATGTGGCTATTTTCCAGGCAACTGCTAACTGTAGTAGAGCCCCAACTATTAATTCAGTGCATTTCAGCTTGGAATATAATAATAGAATGGAATTCAATACAGGATCTTCATCATTTGCATGAGCACGTGCACATATACTCAACTTCCAAAATATGACCTTGAATGAGAAAATATTCTCTTGAAGACAAAGAACTAGGAAGAAGAAAACATCTCAATATAATACCAACAGGTTTCTGACCTTGAGTTCTATTGCTCATTTTCAGTAAATGTTTCCTATGAACTTGAAAAGCAGATGTGTACTGATTATACAATGTATTTATGTGTGAAAAGAACATGTAAAGTGGACTTCAAAAATGCCAGTGTCCTGGGATTTTTACATATTCATCAATTCAGTGTCTTCCTCAACAATAAACATTCTTATGGGATAATGAAATTTTACCAGATTCCTGGAGTTACTTTTTCTTCTTCTGCAATTTCTTTGGAGACATTTTGAATGTTTTATACGAGCTATTTCAGCTTCACCACATTCCAAAAAACAGGAATTTAGGGAAGACTTCACGCACCTTTAAACATTAATCAGATGTATAATTGAAGGTTTTAAAGTTACTTTTGTCATTAAAAGAAGAGCAATCTCTTTGCTCACTGTACTCTATATAGAAATGATATGTTTTGCCTTTTTTGTTTTAGTATTTACTTCAAGAAAGCCTACTTCAGATAGGAAAAAAGTCTCAGACAAGGAGTAAAAAAATAATTGAGCTGCTGTAAGATAGGTATCAGTAGCATTTCACAGTGAAAGAACATACTAAACTGTACTAAACTGACTGAAGGTAACTCATTTATGTCATCAGGTTGTTCTCCTGACCCTGAGAGATATTTGTTAAGACTTCTGTCTGATGCCAGCTGCACAAAAACAATGACAAACTGAACAAGCAGGGAGCCCTGCAGCACTACTGATGGTCAAAAAGGAGCAGAAGCAGCCATCCAGACACAGAAGGGTCACAGCTGACCGCATCTATGCTGATAAACACAGAAGGGCAAGGCCTCATATTTAAACTCCTCAATCAAATCCACGATTGCAACCATGCTATGCAAGATTTGGTCTCCATGCCCTCCAGGCCTTGCATGGTTTTTCTATGGCTGATGACTTTCCTGTTCCACCAGGTATTTACCTACTTCAAATACACATAGTGCAAAGGCTGCCTACCACTCACCACAGCTGTATTTTCAAAAGTGAGAGGAAGTTTTGAGAGAGAGGAAGTGTGTGATATTCAACTTAGTAGTGTCTGAAACTGTGAAACCTTTTAGAACAGAGAAGCAGAAAACAATAAGACAGCAGGATTCATCGCAGCTTCAGTACTGTCCCTACTGCTCACTAGGTAAGGGGATCTCAGCTCTGCAGGCTGTAGTGTCTGGCTGGCATTAGACAAAGTCATGTCCCAAACCCCACTAACAGCTAGGTAGCATTTGCACAATCAACACTGGACGTTCTGGTACCTCAGCTCACTGCCTGTTTTATTTAGTAGTACAGATGTGGCCACTGAGCCCTATCTAATAACCATTTACAGTAGCTGCAAATCATTCTGTTCACTTTCATGCAACTCAGGTTACTTTAAGCAAACTGGAAATAGGCCAGATGTAGTAAGGAACATTGCCACTCTTGTTTTAGGAGAGAAATTAATGCACATAAGAGCATTTTGCAGGAACACCGTTAACAATTCACCTCATCCCTCCTATTATAAAGCACAGAAATGTTGCCTCTGTGATTTCTGCACTCTTTTGAGTACCTCTTAGCTATCCTGAACATATCTTTTAAAAGGCTATATAAGGAGGGGACTGAAAAATGAAGCGTTGTGTAAATGACTACAACACTTTGCAGCATGGCTACAATAGAGCTACTTAAAAATCAACAAGTATATTCTAACAAGCCCATAGCTTCCAGATTTTATTGTACATTCATGAAATCGGCAGTTTCTCCCTGAGTATAGTTCTATCAGGGTAATGCAATTATTGAAAATTAAACATTGCCTTTGATAAACAAAATAAATCCTGCTCTTTAACTTACACAAAACAAGATGTGTTTCCAACACACTAGGTGTGATACGATGGCAAGTGCAGCAACAACAGCAAAGTCTCAGGCTACAGCAAGAGAGGATTTGCTCAAATACAACCATCATGGGCACAAAAATAAAGTAAATAAGCTACTCACCTTTAGAATGCCTCAGGTACACTGGGATCACCACCAAGATACCTTTGCCACCACTGCCAACCCTTAAACAAGGCCTGGGAAGGGATGGATCCTGGCTCCACCCTTTCTGGTCACTCAGATTCAATGAATACACCTGAGCTCCCCTGGAGTTGTCCCTGCCTTCCCAACAGGTGCTCAATCATTGCTTCAGGCTGTGAATTAGCATTTCCACTACACTAGGTTATTGCTAGGTTATTTCAGAGCTTTTTGGAGTTTTTGTTTGTTTGGTTGGTTGGTTTTTTTGCGCTCTAATTTTCCACATTCTATTTAATATAGAGACTGAGTGAGATGCAATTTCAGCCATGATCTCAACAGTGCTGCTTGCAGACTTCTGCTGTTTGTCATACCCTGCAGACAATTCAAAAATAACAGTGAATCCTTCTGCCTCAGGTGCACAGATTGAGAAAACCGACATGCAGAACATATCAGTAGGGAGACTTGCAAAGTCTGAGAATGACAGTAAAGTCCTCAGTTAAACCACCACTGTGCACTTGGTGTTATTTGATTCTCCATCTCCTCCTGAGCACTCAGAGCTTTGCAACCTTTGAGGTCCAGACCCTTTTGGGGCTGAGGCTTACTACTGCTTGTGCTGCCTTTCTGCTCCTTAGTAGTCACTACACATCAGTCAACAGAGCTAACTTTTCTTTGCAGTGTTCTTTTCCTCACTCCCTCTGATGGTTAACAAACACATCTGAAACTCTGCTTAGCATTCACACTGTATTTCCAAGCCACAGTAACATTCATAAACAGTCCCTGGTGTTTGTAAAATGATCAGACATATCACAATTTTCAGTTGTCAGAACAGAAAACAACAGTCGTTTTGTCAAGAACAAGATAACATGGCCTTATCCCACCTCAAATTCTGATGGGAAATGCACAGCACTTCCTGTATAGCTTGAAGAGTGATGAGAATAAGCAAGATGATGAAGTAACAGTAATGCAAAACCTAAAAAGAATTAATAAAAAACTAAATCATGAGCACTGTTTGGACATTCATAATACATTGGGTGTGTTGATTTCCAAAGCTCATGAACCTCTTCTTTGAAGTACTGGTTCAAAAACATCTTCCTGGTGCAAATATCATGAATTACATGCATGCGAGAAAGAGGTTGTCTCTTAGGTCATTCCTCCCACCTCAGGGTCAAAAACTTCCCCTTAGACTCATGATACACCTTGGCAAGAAAAGCAACTGCTATATGGAAAAGTAGTACAGGGAATGCCATGCATATTTTAAAATGTTTTAATATATTTAATATATTTCATATACTGTTATGCAGCTAGCAAGAGAGAATAGAGCTTGCAGTATGGGACTGGAGCTCCATACAGATCACTAAGCTTTCAAAGGACTCAATCATCTAAAATAAAATGCAGGTAAATAAGACTGACAGGTGATCAATTAGTAAAAACACTGTAGATAAAAGTGATTTTTCAGTGTCTGAAAAGTGTACAAACAAGGCTACTGTTCAAAACATGAAAAGTAGACTGCATTTTTTAAAAGTACACTCAATTGATAAATAATTTTCTCATCTACTATCCCTGCCAAATATAAATCAGGCAAATATTTCTTGAAACTGAACACTGTTATGTTTGGGATTTTTTTGGTTTGCTTGTTTGATTACTTTTTTTGTTTGTTTTAATATGAGAGCTAACCTAGAAACTAATTTAATCAAAGACGATGAGTAATACACTAAGTTATATTAGATAGATGGTTGTGGTGATAGAAAAGTATAAAAAAATTGATGGCATTTTCAAGAATTTGATAGTATTTATTTTCAGTAATTGACAAAGGCTATATAAAACCTAAAAATTATCACTACATTAAAACACTAAGGAAGCTACTAAGGAACAAATAAGTATTAAATAATTATTTCAAGATCAGTACCAGTTTAATAGAACTAAATTACTAGTAAGCACGTGTAGGGTTGGTTCCAATGTTCTCTACTTCATATTTGATATTTTTACATTTCCCTCTCATCTACTGACAAATATAGCAACTGTTTAAGGCACTTATCACTGTTTGTTTGCACACTAAACTCATCATAGAATCATAGAATGGTTTGGGTTGGAACGGACCTTTAAGATCATCCAGTTCCAATCCCCTGCTATAGGCAGGGACACCTCCCTCTACACAAGGTTGCTCAAAGGCCCATCCAGCCTGGCCTTGAGTGCTTCTAGGGAGGGGCATTACAACCTCACTGGACAACTTGTTCCTTCCAGTGTCTCACCACCCTTGCAGTAAAGAATTTGTTCCTCATATACATCTAAAAGTATTTAGGAAGTAGTGGTCTAGAAGAAAATAGACCTTAATTACTTTAGAAGAAAAAAATTGAAAAAAGGGACAGAAACTAGCAATATTTTTCTGTTTTAGTGAAAAATATCAACTTAGACACCAAAATGCTTTGGGATTGCATTCACTAGGCTACAGTTTCTTCAAATTAAAGATTAAATAGGAAACAGAGTTTTTAACATTGTAAAAGAAAAAAATAATTGCTCATTGTTAATCTAAGAATAGTATTTAATATTTTAAAAATTAAAGAAAGCAACGAATTCGATCCCGTACTGCCTGCTATATTTTTACAAGAACTGAAAACAATACTTTATTTTCTGGTTTCTTTAAATTTTGTCAATTAACTAAAATTAAAGTTCATTAAACAATACTACTTAGAGCGAGTCTTTATCTTTTCCAATGTCAGATACCTAGAATTCATAGAATTAAACTGGCTAAAGATTATTGTTTTGGAGATCAGATAATCTCCAAAGTTCCCCAACAACCATAACAATTCTGTGCTTCTAGGAAAAAAAACCTGTCTCTTCAGAAATTGTTCCCTGCTATCTTAGTTGGGCACATGGTATCAATTACCATAATACTACAGTTTTTTGCAATATTTAATATATTTATTCTCACAATCCTCCTGAGAGGTAGGAAAGTCTATTATCCCTATTCATAGATAGAGGATTCAGGTGCTGAAATGTAAATGGTTTCTGTCAAATATTTTTATTGTATTCTGCTTATTCAAGGTCCCTTGCATATATGTGGACAGTTATGCATAAAATACTAAAAACATCCTGAAGTCCCTCTTGATTGTGTCATTGTTATAGTTTTTTATCTGCTAACTTCAGTAACTTCACAACACTTGAAAGATCCAGGTTTTGCATTTTAATTTAACCGTCTGAACATAATTCAAATTCATGCTAAGATAGCAGCTTCTGACTTGATATCCTACCTTCAATATTAACACTCAGATAACTAGCATGATTATTTCAATGGCCTGTTAAATACACAGTCAAGGTGTGAATAATATTTCATGGATCTCACATGAACGTAAGAGCTGGCTGCTAATGCGAGCATCACATTGCAATGAAAAAGGGTTTAGCAACTCTGCTTGGAGAGAGGAGATCAAGAGACAAACTGCAAATGGGATCCTTAGCTAGGGAATCAAAGGTGAACTGCAATATAGTAGTTAACACAATTCCTTAAGATTTCCATTCATCTAAATGATTCAAGGATGGCTCTTCAGGCTTGTGATCCAAAAGGATATTAGTGGTTTAGTGAATCAAAACAAAATAAAAAGGAAAAACAAGAAGAAAAACAGAAGCTGCATCTTAAAACTCTATCAACAACAAATTTTAATCTATACTTCATGAAAAAAGTTGCTGTTGTGTTGTCAAAATTGAGGAGATATGAACACAGAAGAGTTTAGAGAGCAATCAAAAATTATGTGAGCCAAGACAGATCCAAGGCCAATAAAGCCCCCAAAACTACAGATATTTTACATAGCTCTTAGCCATTTATATGAATCACAGAATGGCCAGGGGTGGAAAGGACCTCAAGGACCATGAATCTTCAACCCCCCTGCCACATGCAGGGCATGTGAAGAAGCACAGGTTTCATTTTTAACAATACCACATATCCAATTTAT